>NC_064259.1:13499166-13819000 GCF_003254725.2 Canis lupus dingo | reverse complement strand
AATAAGAACCTTCTCATGTCAACAAGAAGTATGATTAGGGTCTATGGGGAGGAAGTAGAGATGAAATAATCCCTTTGCTAGTTTCTTTTCTTTTTAAAAAAGATTTTATTCATTTATTTGAGAGAGAGAACATGAGCAGAGGAGGGGCAGAGAAGCAGATGGGCAGGGAGCCAGATGGACAGGAGCTTCATCCTAGGATCCCAGGATCATGACCTGAACTGAAGACATATGCTTAACTGACTGAACCACCCAGGCACCCCCCCTTTTTTTAAAGATTGTTTTTTTTTTTTCTTCTCTTTTGCTAGTGTCATTGTGTACCATGAAATTAGTGTGATGGGGTGGAGATGCTGCGGAGTCTCACAGAGAGACTATGCATGAGTTTTGGAATCAGGCCTGGGTTTGAATGGACTCTCGGCCCCTTCTCATGCCCACCCCCACAGCACATACAGCTTACGGGCTTTGTAATCATAGTAAAGTTAAAAGTTTTTGTTCATACCAATCATGGTAAATCTTAAAGTTTTAGTTCATTTCATAAAAGAGAGGGGATTGATACTAATCAATAAATAGAGTGTGCTGAGGGTAATTAATTAAGTTCACATTTGCAAAGCACTTAGCACAGTTCCTGGTATGTAGTAAAATGCTCAATCAATGGATGTGGCTGTTTTATTATAATAATATGATTAAAGGGTTTCATTCCATCGTTAATCCATGATTCTCTGCTTTATCTAATGATGGGATAGATACTTCTCAGAATAGATAGAAAAACAAAAGAAGACAATTAGATATCTTCTAAGTAATTTGGTCTACTTTGGCTAGTTCCTAAAAGTTTTGAGATTTTTTTTTAAGGCTGACCACCATGAATACTATTACGACTATACAAAAGCATGGAATGGATATTTTCAATTAATAAATGCTTATTAATAAGCTAGACATTTAAAAATGATATATAAATGGTTAAAAATATAGCTATGGTAATAATTTTTACAAAAGCGTGAGGAGAAATTCAAAACTTGAATATGTGAGAACAAACCAAGGGTTACTGGAGGGAGTTGGGTGGGGGATGGTCTAAATGAGGGATGGGTATTAAGGAGGGCACTTGTGATGAGCACCGGATGTTAAGTGATGAATAACTAAATTCTACACTGGAACCTAATATTACACTGTATGTTAACTAACTGGAATTTTTTTTTAAATGGCGAAAGAAAAAAAAAGAAACTCAATTGAAACAAATAAAAAAAAAACAAATTTGTACATGTGAAATAACATTCTTCCTCTATATAGTACAAGAAATGTATTAGACACGTGTCGATGGTGATCAACTGGGTGGAAAACCACCCAGAGATGAAGAAGGGAAGTTCTTTAAGCACCTACACAGTTGTTCCCAGAATGCACAGGGAACCACAATCCACCAGAGAGTCCACAATGCCACAATGCTAACATGAAACATTGCTACACATTCATTATGTATTCCAAGTGGCATGTCATGCATAGTCAAGAGGGAGGACTTTTCATCTGCCCCTTGCATTAGTTAGAATACAAGCAACCAATTCAGCTATGGCCCTGGCACTTACATATAGGAGACAGTTGCTCAGAGATGAGAAACACATACGAGTGAAGAGAAACACATGTGAATAACCTATATGGAGTCAGGCTTAAGCTTAGGTTCATAGCATCTGCACTGAGGAAGAGAAATATTTCTTTCTGAGGCCCTTGCATGAAATATTTTTCAACTAAGATTTTATTTTTTAGAGCAGTTTCAGATTCACAGCAGAACTGAAGGGAAGGTACAGAGATTCCCCATGTATCCCCCACTCCACACATACACAACCTCCCCTATTATCCACATCCCCCACCAGAGTAATACATTTTTTATACTTGATGAACTTCTATTGATACATCACAATCACCCAAAGCCTGTGGTTTACATTAGTGTTCACTATTGCCATTCATTCCGTGGGTTTGGACATAGGTATGATGACATATATCCATCATGATGATATTACACATGGTAATGTCACTGCCTTAAAAATCCTCTGTCCTCTGCCTTTTCATCCTTTCCCCTATAGTCTTTGGCAACCACTGATCTTTTTTACTGTCTCCAGAGTTTTGCTTTTTTTCACCATGTCATGTTTTGAATCCTACAGTTTGCAGCCTTTTCAGATTGGCTTCTCTCACTTAGCAATGTGCATGTAAGGGAACTCCACATCTTTTCATGGCATCATAGCCCATTCTTTTTAGTGCTGAATAGTATTCCATTGTTGGAAGGACCGCAGTATGTTTAATTATTCAGCTACTAGAGGACATTTTGGTATCTTCTAGGGTTTGGAAATTATGAATAACGCTGTATAAGCATAGCGCAGGTTTTTGTATCTCTGTAAGTTTTCTATTCCTTTGAGTAAACCTTCTTGAAATAAAAAAAACTCACATAACAGTACTTCACTTTCCCCTAGTGTACTAAAAATAAATTTGGCTGCATATAACAACAACAACAACAAAACATTCCAGAAGCTTTAGCAAAGCACACATTTCTGTTTGCTTATCTATTACATAAAAAAAGTAAATAGTTGGGGGTCAATTATGATAGCTCTGAGGTCATCAGAGATTTAGTCTAATTTTATTTTTATTTTCCACTTTCCTTAGCATATAAAGTTCATCCTCAAGTTTACATCATGGTTGTAAGATATCATCAGCAGTTCTAACCATCCCATCCACATTCCAAACTGCAGAAAAGAAAGGGAGAAGCACAGATTCCCACACCTCTCCGCTGAGTTGACCCCAGAATCTTCTGGGAAGATCTGCCCACCCCTTCAATGCCTTGACTTACCTTGATTTATACCTCATTGGCCACTTAAAGCTGCAAAGTAGACTGAGATATGTATTCTTTTAGCTATGTATACTGCTGCACTGAATCAAGTCACGTGTCTAGTAAAACAGGAGAGAAAGAACAAGACACAGGCAACTACGTCTCTACTACAGCTCACATTCAACCCAAAACTTAATGGGTGCATATGATTTCCTGAAGTCAGAGATACAATTTTTTATATTTTGACAAAAATATAACATTTCTGGCCAAGACTTTTGTATTGATTTATGGCTTATAAAAAATCATCTTTACATGATTCTGTAAAATCTTCTTTACAAAATAAATTATATGTATTATTTTTTTTCTCACATCATCATGAGAAGTAAATATTTTGTGTACATTATCAAAGAATGAAATGAGCTTAGAAAATCTTAGTACCTTGCCCAGGGCTAAACGGTTAGTAAGAGGATGTGACAACAATTGAACCAGATCTGACAAACTCCAAAGCTCATGTCTTTTTATCTGAAAATTGATTAACAACCTGTCAATCCTCCCTAAATTATTTTTGGACTTATGAGTTACAATTTTCCATTTATTCCATCCCTTAATTGTAGCCCACTATTTCTTTTCAAGGGGGTTAAATAAAATAAAAATTATTTAATCCAGGATAAAGGGGAAAAAATGAAAATAAAGAAAATCTACTTGCAGGGATTATCTACAAAGTTCTTTTGAAATCCATGACCCACTTTACCTTCACTACTATTGACATGTCGGAATAGATCATTCTTAGATGTGGGGGCTGTCCTGTGCAACTCTTTCTGACACACTTTGACTTTCTTCATATCTCAAAATATTTGGAAGGTTGTTCTCTGATTATTTTTCTGTATAACCTCACAGGTGTGAGCCATAACAAAGCAACACAGTAAAGTAGACACTGGGTCACATGACTAGCAGAACATGTGAATAACAAAGAGAAGATAAACAATGAATAAGGAGCTGTGAAAGATTTGAAGTGTTTGTAGCTAGTCCTTTGGGAGGATCCCAAATAGCTCTTTGTCCTGCTTGGGCTAAATATCCATTTGCTTTAAAGACTGGGGTTGCGCATAGTTTTTTCAACTGGCTCTCTCTAGTGCTAAATTCACAGTAATAATAGCTTTGACCACATATGATATGATGAGTTTACTGAATATTGCATGGGACATACTCACACTAAAACAATTGTTTTCAATCCTCAATGAAGAGACTCAGTATTTACCTTAAGTTTATTTAAAATGATCTGAAATTCTAATTTAACTGAATGTTCTGTGTCTTTTATCTGCTAATTCTGGCAACAGCTCTTCAAAGGATTAGATAAAGTAATGCATAGCCAGAGAGATTATCTCCAAGGTCACACAATTATTTATTTATTTATTTATTTATTTATTTATTTATTTATTTATTTATTTATTTATTTTAAGATCACACAATTTAAAAATGATGTCAGAACTCACACTCAAATATGCCCCTGCAAGATCTTCGGTCTCAGCATATTTTCTCAAGCCCTGCAAATAAAAACAACCTTCGCATTCCCTAACAATTAAAGAAGATAACTATTGATCAATTATCCTTACAGAGAGATCACATGAAAGCTATAAAGAATCCAAAATCTGTCTATTGAACAATGGCTCAAGCATGTGATATTTTTAATGTCTTCCAGATCATTAAGTGAAACAAAACACAAAAAAGGAAAAGAAGTGCCTTTCAGTGGTTTTAAACAGGGAGTGATTCTTTACCCAGGGGGACTTTGATAATGTCTGGAGACATTTTTAGTTGTCACAACTGGGGGTGCTACTGGAATCTAGTGGGTAGAAGCCAGGGATATTAATCATTCTTCACTGCACAGGACAGCCCCCACATCTAAGAATGATCTATTCCCACATGTCAATAGTCCTGAGGTTGAGAAACCCCAAATTGAAATAATCTGTTGGGGTTGTAATGTTTTTCTTTTAATTCTAAGTTGCTATACTAAACACAGAGAGCTGGAACATGGAGGTTTGGGGGGCATCCATGAAAGGGTGAGTTCTATATTCCAAATAGTCACAAAACCACATCCCTTCATTCATGGTATTTTCTGGAGCATGCAGAAGTGCAGGAGGGATGGAGGTGGTGGTAGCAGGAGCCTATGGAAACTAGCATCTTGTAACAGCTCCACCACATCTTTACCAATTAAAGCTGGTCTTTTCAGAAGTGTCTTTTCTGTGTTTCTTGGGTTTTCTCTTTTGTGGCGACACTTGCATTGGTTTTCTGTGTGGACTATCCGAACCCAGGAGTGTCTTAGTTTTGGACAACTCAGTGCCAAAGACCACATGTACATGAAAATGGAATTGGTGGGCAGCCCGGTGGCTAAGCGGTTTAGCGCCACCTTCAGCCCAGGGTGTGATCCTGGAGACCCAGGATCGAGTCCCACATGGGGCTCCCTGCATGGAGCCTGCTTCTCCCTCTGCCTGTGTCTCTGCCTCTCTCTCTCTCTCTCTCTCTCTCTCTCTCTGTCCCTCATGAGTAAATAAATAAAATCTAAAAAAAAAAAAAAAAAACCAACAGATTAAAGTCCTCACATACTATTTGCAATGAGGATCTTGAAGCATATATGTTAGGTTAAAGCAACTCTCTGTTTGTAGCTTCTTCATTCTATTGACCAAGTCAATTTTATGTATCATTGTAGAGACAGCTTGCCCTCCCTCAACTGGAGGAAGAGGACTATCTTGTGAAATTTGTTTGTTTAAACACTTTCTCCCTTTTTGCAGGGCGGGTGGTTAGAAAGAGCAAAATAACTTTTTCCTCAAACAAACAAATGCAAGAAATACCCAATTCTGGTTGACAGAACTTGGTAAACAATGGCTGGTTTTTAAATGTTGATGGCCTTGGGGTACATTTGACTGTGAGTGGTGCCTTTAGCATCTCTTGACAGCTGAGAATTTATAAAGTGAGAAACACCAGACTGACCTTGGCTCTGTGTTGCCAAACTCCAATAGGACATCACTCAGAGTGGGAGAGTGGTCTTCTTCCAGGGGCCTAAGGAGGGCCGCCAGGGCAAACCCTTAGGGGGGCTGGATTCTTTAAGGTTTTCTACGAATAGAAGTTGCCATAAGGGTCTGATTAATTTCAAGATTCTTCTGTTTCTGGTCCACGTCAGAATTACAGAACACCCAAAGCCAGAAGGGAACTGATTTCTGAAATGGAGAGACGTGTGTCAAGAATCTAGAAAGAGCAGCCTAAAGTCAGATTTAGATGTCTTTCCTCTTTGTTCCCTTAGCATCTTGTTCCTTGAAACTTCCCACATTGTGTGAGCATCTATTTTTACTCTTGTTTTTCTCCAGGAGTCTGTGAACTTCATGGGGATAGAAAGCGAGTTAAATTATTCTTTTAACTGCAGTGCTTTGCATACAATATCTATCACATAGAATGTGCACAATAAATAAAAGAGGAAGAAGAGGGAGAAACAGAAGAAAGGAGGAAGGGAGGGAGAAAAGGAGGCAAGAAGGAGAGAGGGAAAGGAAGGAGAAGGAGGGAGGGAGAAACAGATCACTTGCCCAAGGTTGATCTTTGGCTAACAGCAATAAAATAAGATTCTCAATCCAATAAAGTTCATCAGGTAAATGATTATTATCTTAGAATCATTGTCTCTTTGTGATAAAGCGTAAAACATACCCTACTTCTGCACTGGCCAGGACCTGGCTCTGCATCATCAGGAATCTCATCTTTTTGGCTCACCATCCCACCTAGCTCTCCTGGTTTCCTCATGAACCAGCAACTCTCAATCCCCTGCTCATTTGCCTGTGTGTGCTAGCACTCCATTTCATTGGCCCTATTCAAACTGGCCCTAGTGATCCAATACCGTATCTGCAATCTGATGGGAAACCCTGAGGATGCTGCTCCTGGTAATAGCCCAGATGCTTACTTATCTCTCTGGGCATCAGGAGTTCACAATGGTACCAAGCTCAGGTTCCCAGATACTGGACTGTGAATCCTGCCCCTTGGAAAGGGAATTAGAAAGTTTTCAAACAAGGCTCCTCAGCAGGCAAGGCCTACAAAATGCTAGTGTTTCTTTCCTATATCAAGCCATATCTAAAGCCAGCATAGACATGTAGAAAAATATCCAACTCCCCTGTCAGCCAGTTCACCTATGACTGGTGGTAAAAGGCTGCCATGAACTAAATGACAGAGGTGCTATCTCTACATGACTGATTATTTTATTTGTGGTTGTTCTTTGATGAGCATAAACTTTAAGACCAGAAACTCACTATTATCAATCATCAGAGTCCCACCACTGGACAGCTACTTTTATTGTATCTTGCAAGCTTTAAGGCAATGCATTACAAACTCCAGATTTATCTGAAGGGTGCACTAAAGCATAAGTTTTTTGTGTGTAGATTAGACTGAGGTAACAAAAATTTCCATATATGTATTATTCAACACAAGAGCAGTTTATTTCTAAGTCACTTAACATCTCAGGATGGTTCCAAGTCTGTGGATGGCAGCTGAGGGGACAGAAGGTCCTGATTCCATTCAGTCTTAAAGATTAAAAATGCATGACATAGCAAAAATGAAAAATTTAATGGGCCATACCTGGAAGGGGCACTCATGATTTCATTGGCTAGAGCTCAATCACATGATCACAACTAAAGCAAGGGAATCTGGGAAATGTAGTCTAGTTCTGTGCTCAGGAAAAATGGGAGAATAAATGTTGGCATACAGCTAAAGCATCCATCAAAATAAGTAAATTTCTATTAAAAGTGAAAGAGAATTGAGTTCTGTATAAGCACTGGTTTCCCCAAGAAGATGACAAACAGGAAAATGTATCTGGGGTTTAGAGAGAGTATGGTAGGGAGAAGTAGGAGACTAAAAGAGAAATGAGATGATCGGAAAAAACAGCTTTGCCATCTTTTTCATATATCAGGTCATCACCGGGAAGTTAAGATAGTCTCTAGGGTTCTCATTATTGTCCCAAAGCTGTGAAGGCAACTGTTCTCTTTCTCTATGAGAGTCATGCAGTTTGGTATATTCTTTGCAATAAATTAGGAAGCAGAGTTGTTTTTGCCATCCAGGTAACCTTCACTATGGGATCCATGAGAGAAGGTATCCGTTGCTGATCCAGGGTATTTCCAGAATTGGTGGTAGTTTGTAATTTAGTATAAAAGAATGGCACTGTACAAATCGGTCTTTGAAAATAAAAGGTATAGCACTCTGAAAAATAAGATTTCTACTTTGCAACTCATTTATAAATGTCAAAGAGGTCAAATCCAAGTTCAAAAGGGAAAAATTGATTTAGTAACTGAAAAACAGTCAAGTGAAAAGTGGTAATCACCATGATTACACAAATCCTTAATGTGTCCAAAAGCAGTGAGCTTTAAAAAAATCTGCATGCAATTGCATATTTTTTCTCTTTTTCTACTATTTATTCTAAAACCAAGACGTAGGTGGAAAATTTTATTAGCATCTGGGTAAGGCCCCCTGCCAGTCTAGAAAACCTTCATTAATCATTGAGATGCTCACCCCCATTTTTTAAAGAACAATGACTCACCAGGACTTACACAGCAATCAGGGCAAAGGTAACTGAATGTTGAATTTTCAAACTTTCCTCTCTTAGAATGTCTTCACTTCTGGAATGTAAGACTGCTCTAAGCGAATATGCATGTGTTTATGAGAGAGAAGTAGGGAAAGGAAAATGAACTGTAACTGAGAGGTGATATTTATGTTAGGATTTCCTCTCCTTTTCAGTTTTAGGTTTAGTCTTAAGCACCTTTGCCCCAAGGGAAGAAGGAGCTCTGGAGAGCTGAAGCAGGCCCATCTAATTGCTTGTACCTCACCGTTGAGCTGGAAGTGCACTGCGTCACATACTCTCCCATACCTTCGTCACATACTCTCCCATACCCTTCATCCAGTATGTTCCAGAAAAGACACACTGAGAAGAGGAGGCAGATGAAGTCCTTGGGGACCAGGACAGAGATGATGTGACCATCATTCCTTTCAAAGGAGATGCATTCCAACCGCACTCTTTGTCACAGCACATGTACAGCAAATCTGGTCTTAATCCATCTCATCTGGCACTGAAGTTACTCTTTGACGGGAAGAACAGTCAACAAAATACCTGGGAAAAAAAGAGATGTTGCAAAAAGCTTCAATTTCTGCTTCAAAGCATTGAAAAAAACTGTGAAATATATTGATAAATAGGGGGAAAGTTGGCAATAAGTCAGTCGATAAAGAGCTTATATTCTCTTCCTTTTAGCTTTGCTGCCTCTCTTACCAACAGTTATGCTTTCTTCTGCATGTCATCAGCTCTTCCCTAGAAACTTACAGACTGATTGGTTTATCAGTAAATGGGCTCACTTCCCCATCCTTGCATAGACGTAGAGAATTGTGTAGCCTAGTATCGGTACACATGAGAAGACAGGTCATCTGTTTTCATCAGATGGCCCCAACGGAAGGAGGCATCCCGGTCTCTTTTGCTCAGGTGACTGGGGGAGTTAATCCATTTAACCTCCAGGGCTCAGGCTGCTTCCTCTCCTGTGATGAGGTGCACAGTTTGGCTTGTTCTCTCGGGTCAGCAGCTGCAGGAAGAAGAAATGGAAACTCTTCATTGTCATCGAGCCTCTTTTTCTGCCAAAGAACAATTGATCCCTGAAACTGCTAGCAGAGGGAAGAGGCTTTCCAAGGACAGCAAAAGAAAGAGACAAACTAACTCAAATGATCAGCCTCCCTTGGGACAGGGAGTAGTCTACAAGCAAGCAATAACAGGAGAGTGGAGGGCAGCAGAGACTGCCAGGGAAGCAGAATGTCCTGTTCCAGCCCTTTAGGGGCAGGAACACAGGAGAGATCTGGGAATCCTGCTGTGATCCTATAAGAGCCTCTAGGATGCACTTAATAGGACTCTTTCTGTAATGTAATGTGATTACATTCCTTTTTGAATGTGTTGTATAAAATGTTATTCAAATCAAAGGAGATCTAATTCCAACTAAGTCATAAATCCTTAAGACAATACTGAGAGAAATAGCCTCGGGGATAGTTAATCATCACTGGTCTTTAGTGAATACAGTTTCAACTTTGGGGCTCATTTCTACAAGAACAATTGTAGAAAATAATCATGCTGGAGGTCAGGTGCATGTTCTGACCTCACCCAGATGAAACTGGGAAAGAATTAAATGGTTAAAAAAGAACCTCTGCAATAAGAACAGGTTTGCCACTCACAGATTCTCTGAAAGAAATGCTAAATCATATACTTAAGGCAAGAGGAAAAATAAACCCAGAAGAGAATGGGACCGAATAAGAAGTAACATGAGAACAGATGATGGTAAAAATATGGCAGTGTGTCAAAATTTTATCAACCACAAATATCAGTAATATTTGGGGAAGTTAATATCAGAATGTGATGTAATTACAAGAAAGTAAAAACACAGAGGACAAGAGAAAGAAAGTGAGAGAGAAATTAAACCTTTCTGAGATTCCTGTTTTATTTAGGAGAATGAGATATTAATTTTAGGGTTTGTTAGAAGGATGTAAATATATGTTTTCCTATTACATACTAATATTTTTCTTTTATTAAAATTTTTTAAAAAACAAAAAATAAAAAGAATTAAAAACCCCAAAGCAAAAATATAGTATAATGTTAACACTGATTAATTTTGAGTTTTGAGTACATAGGGACTTTTCTATTATTTTAAAATTATTCTTAAAATTATTCACCAAATTGAAAAGGGACAGAAAACGTGAGGAATAGAAGGGAGGGGAGGGAGACAGAGAGAAAGGGAACCTAGTTATGGAGCAAAGTGGTCATATTTGATAGAAAATTATGGAACCAAATAAATAAAAGAAGGCCTTGCTGAGGCTAATCCAAAAAGAGGGCAGTGGTCTTGCATAGAGCTGTTTAAAGGGACTGACTCTCTATGGAAATCAATCAATAAAGACATTTCTTGGTGTGGGGAAGAATGAGTAAAAAATTAAGATTTTCTGCAAGCGGTAACAAGGAAATAAAAAAGTAACATTGCAGAGAACAGAGAACCTAGGATTAGTAAGAGGGATCCAAGAGGCTAAGTTCCAGTTCCTCCAACTCTCTAGCTAGAGGGTCCCATAAGAATTGTAATAAGCAAGGGTGCCTGGATGGCTGTCAGTTTTTGTTGTTGTTGTTGTTGTTGTTGTTGTTGTTGTTTTAGCTCAGTCAGTTAAGCATCTGCCTTTGGCTCAGGTAATGATCCCCGGGACCTGGGATGCAGCCCCACCCACATTGGACTCCCTGCTCAATGGGGAGTCTGCCTCTCCCTCTCCCTCTGCCCTTCCCCTGCTTATGCTGTCTCACTCTCTGTCTCTCTCAAATAAATAAATAAAATCTTAAAAAAAAAAGAATTGCAATAAGCAGAGTCTCAAAGCCTATATTAGAATTCTTAATGTTCTACTTCAGATATGATGCATGAGTTGTCTCCGTTCATGAGTTCATGTCCAGTCTCATTTATGGTAAGGGCTCAGTTCTTCACAATGCTTTTGTCATCTTCACTGAGTCCCAAGTTTAAGAGCCCTTCCAGTGTTCTTTTGGAATCTATATAGATGGTAGGCCAGGTGGTCATGGAGGCGAACAGTGAGTAACATTTTAGCCATTCTCACCTAGGGCTGGCCTTGGGTCTTAGCCTACTGAGCACCATCATCCATCACTTAGACATTAGTGTTGGAATCCCCACGCAAGCTGGACACACAGTGGGCAAGTTCTAGAGAAAGACTGTTTGGCCCAGTGAGTTCCCTCCAACTGTTCTGAGTAGCCCCATGGGGAACCCAGCTCGGAGATGTTGTTCTTCCAAATGGAGCCTTGAAGCTAAAGAACTCAAGTACAGATCTAAGTGAAATGAGGAGCTAAGAAAATGGGCCTGGGAATCATGGCTGGGCATCAACACAATGAAGGAAATGCCCCATAGACATGTTCCGTATTACACTAGCGTGACCACCCTTTGAATGAAACAAACATTGTGTGTGTGTGTGTGTGTGTGTGTGTGTATCAGGTACATGTTTAGGGCCTTCTTACTCATTATTTCATTAATTTTGCACAACTCCCCAAAATAGACAATGTCTACTATGTTTGCTCAGGAAGGCTAAGTGTCTTGTTGAAAAGTCCATAGCTTGTAAATGACAGAATTGTCATTAGAAGCCAGGTCTGTTTAAATTTGAAGCTCATAGCTGACTCATTTGGAGCTGAATGGGAGGCAATATAGACTAATGGGTAGGGCCATGGTGAAGACAGACCTAGCATCTCTGTTGAGAGAATGGTTTTCATCTGAACATAATGTCTGAGGCTTACGGGGGCCTACATGGAACAGGAAGAGATGGAAAAGTGGAATATCAGCATGAAGATATCCAAGAAAATGGATAAAATGGTTATTTTATAAGTGACATCAAAGGTAGCTTGCACTGGTATTTATTTCACTGTTTAATAGGACACTTTTCAGCAAGTTGTTAAATATCATCTTATTAGAGCCAACCACTCACCCTGTAAGAATGAAATTGTGTACATTTTGTTGTTCTCGTAAGTTACAAGGAAGTTTAAAAATTGTCCATTACTCATTGTAAATTGCAAAAAGGAAAAGCATGGAGCAATTTTTCATTTGGAAAAATTGGAATAAACAATGAAATAAGTTTATTTTAGATTAACTTTGGGATGCTGGAGCAAGGAAATAGGTGGGAGGTTGTTGGGTCCATCCCTGGCCTCCAGAAGGACCTCCAGTTAAATGGATACAGATCTCCCTTCTTGCAGTGATTCTCTACCAGAGGTGATGTTGCCCCAACCCCTGACCTCCAGAAAATATTTGGCAAAGAAGGTCTGAAGACATTTCTAGTTGTCACAACTGAAGTGTGCTACAGCATCTGGTGGGTAGAGGTCAGGGATGCTGTTAAACATCTGACAATACATAAGACGGTCTCCACAACAAAGAATTGGCTCAAAATATCAAATGCCACGGCTGAGACAGCCTGCCTCATTGAAAGAAAAACAGGAGGCCTCCAGTGGAGTAGATGAGTAGAATACAGACACCCAATGACCCCAATGCTAGCCTCTATGACTTTCCAGATTTAACAGAGTCAGCCGAAGAAGTGACCAAGCTAATACTTGACCTAAAATGCCGTGTGCATTTTACTCTGTGTGCCTTAGCCTGACCGCTGATCAATTTCCATGTGTTTCTGCAACACAATAAAATCTAACTCCACTAAATCACTCCTCTTCAACATGGCCCACAGTTAAGCACTATCACGATGCATTTGAGTTTTGAGGCAATATTTCCATGCATAATGCACATCTTAAAAAATAATGACATTCTGGCCAGTGAGTTCCCGATCACAGCTCACTGCAGGAAATTAATAATTTCTCTGAGCAGCTGTTCTAACCACTGACTTCAAGAAATGATATTGTAATATTAAATTGCAGATTACTATCTTTGGGGGGAAATAATCTCTTTAAAATGATCCATTCTTTGGTTTTAATGAGAAAATCGGCCGTTTGGAGGTTGATGCCAAAAGAATTCGTTCATTACGTTTTAGAGTCTCCATTCCAGGTTAGAAGGATGTTTCAGGATTTATGATAGATCTAACTCAATTCTGCACTCAGTTCAGAGATTTAGGGAAACTGAGGTCCAGTCACTTATGAGTAGCAGAACAAAGGGTTAATGTAGAAGCCTGGCAGGCAGGCCTCTGGAACATTCTCAGCCATATCTGTTGAGACACTCCTTGCTGCTTCATCTGCTGCTTCAAGACAGGCTCAGGGAGAAAGCTGGGGCAGCTCTGCTCCCACTCTGGGCTCCCTAGCATCCTTCTACCCTGGTGACTTAAAGAACATTTAAGGCACATGGCTTTTAAGAGAAACTTGAATAAACCTCGACAAAATGTTCTCTCAGTGTCAACGAGCAGGACCACTGAGGAGCAACAGACACTGATCTCATTCCCAGAGTCTGCCCCACTGTAAGGACATACTGCTCTCTGTGCTCTGTTCTCACTTCCTCTGGGTGGTCAGCGGCTTTAAGGGTAGAGGACAGAGGCCCATGCTGGCTTCAGCATCCAGCACCTCCAGCCTGTCTTCCCACTGATGCCACTAACTTGGACACCTTTCCTGCTTGCCCACTATTGCCTCTTGGTTCGGTGAACGGGCTGCTGCTGGAGGCTCTTGAATGAATGGCCCAGCCTGCACACTCAGTGAGTCCATGAGGCAGCATGGGAGTGCTGGTTTACAGCCCTGGCCCATGTTTCCTTCTTGTCTTGGTAGGGTCTGGGAGGCAGGGATGCCTGCTGAGGCTCTATGTGTGGCTCCGGTACCTCTTTGCAAGAGACAGACTTGAAGCAGGTCCTGGAGTGTGAGTGGTCTTGTACAGATGACAGGTGGGAAGGGTGGGGTGGAGCTATGGTGCATGCTCAGCCACAAATGACCTGGTTTGCTTAGGGGATGGCCAACAGTTCAGGCAGGTACAGTACTTCGTGGGTGGTGGTAGAAATGAGTGTATGATTTGAGAAAGTGGGTTGAAGTCATATTGTAGAAAGCATTGACTGCCCAGTGAAGGAGTTTGGACTTCACATTGAATTGCCAAAACTTACTCTGGTCAAGTTCATACCTCTGGTACCATCTCCGTCTCCATAGGGAGTGAGATCCTCGAAGTCAGAGATGTTGCCTCTCACCTTTTCCCCAGGCCTCAGATGTGGCTGAGGAGGAAGTAGGGTGGAAAACCCAGTCTGTTATTTTTATTTTTATTTTTATTTTTTTTAAGTTTTTTTTTTTAAATTTTTTATTTTTTTATTTATGATAGTCACAGAGAGAGAGAGAGAGAGAGAGAGAGGCAGAGACACAGGCAGAGGGAGAAGCAGGCTCCATGCACCGGGAGCCTGACGTGGGATTCGATCCCGGGTCTCCAGGATCGTGCCCTGGGCCAAAGGCAGGCACTAAACCGCTGCGCCACCCAGGGATCCCTAGTCTGTTATTTTTAGATAAGCCGCTCTAGGAGAGACTGCACTCTGGGGCTGGCCACAGGCCACCATGTCACCTGCCCTCCTTGTTCTTCTATGGAGTAAGAACTGCCATCAATCGAGGCACCTGGATCAAGAAGCAAGTGAGATGACCATGGGATATCTTGCCTTCATTTTAATTCTGTGGCTCTGAGTCTATTTTCCTGATTTTCATCTGAGAAAAAAATTCCAAATGTGAAATCAGGGATAGTAAGACTATTAGACTGGCCCACATTCCAATTAGGCTCATCTTTTCTGTGCCTTAGTAGAGTAGCAGTACCCAGAGTTATCAGGAACTGGACAGCATTGGGCTTCCAGTGTCCTTCCTGAGACAGAATCATCGGACAGTCTTGTTGGCCTACAGGGAGGGAACCAGGATGGACGAGGACAAAGGACCTGGAGACAGCAGGCCAGTGAGAAGTGAAGCCACTGGGAAATGTTTCTGTGTTACCAAAACAAGCTGCTCTGAGCCACCTGTTTCTCAACTTTCTATAGGGACTATGAAACTACTTTGCAAGAATGTTGGAAAGATTAAATAAGATCACATGCAAACCACTCAGCACAGGGCCTGCTATCATGGACATTACATGGATGCCATGATGACATGTGAAAGGCATCCATGAGCTTTCATTTAGTCCATTCTGCTCAGCACTTAGTAACCGAATAGAATATTCAGCCAAATCCAACTCTGGTTCTTTAGATTCTCACTGGCTTTATAGTCAAGGCTGTCTCCCTATTACCTTGGGGACCCTCAAAGTCTTAAGTGTCTCTGAGTCCTTAGCTTCTAGCACAGGGCCTATATGTAGAAAAGTACAGAATTATAATTCAAATCAAGACTTGTTTAAAACTAAATACTTCTTATTTACAGGGTAAGTTTTTCTCAGGATTTGCTCTTGACCACCTGCGCTGACTTTAAAATCTAAGGAGGGAATGATCTGTGACTCTGTGATTACCCACCTCACTAGGTCCCTGGTAAGCTTCCAGAGTCACCTGCTGGCTCCTAATATCTGGCACCTGACTTCTGATCTTAGGTCAGAATCTGAGGAGCAGGGTGGGAAAGACATGTTCAAGGTCACTCAGGCTATGACTACAGCCCCAGCCTCATTCCACATTTTGCAGCCACTGTCTCTTATATCCACACACATAATATGTGGCCATCTCAGAGCATTTTTTTGCATCTATTTTCTTGCAAGAACTTCATAAATGGTGTCAGACTGGCCTTATCATCACTATCTAGAATGTGTAGAAACTAGAAACTGTAAAACTTTCCTAAAATCCAACAGTTTGATGGAAGTGCAGTTTAGACTTTACATCTGGCTATCCTGATTCTAACTTGCTTTCTCTCTGATGCATCACAATTCTGTAAGCAATCTGTAAAAGCAATTCTGTAAGCAAATCTCTACTCTTAGGCAGAGTGAAATTTGTGCAGGGAGAAGCTTGACAAAGAATCACAGAAGCAATGCAGATGGCTGATGGAGAGGATCTAGAAAGGCTTCATGAGTCTTGAGCAGGATGATAGAAAAGCTAAGGGAGGATTTTTCTGCCCAGAGGAACAACACAATATTATTGCCGGCTCAGGAAGAGTATAAAGAGAACTGACAGCATCATGGGTATATGAGGGTGTATGCAGAAATGGGTGGGTTTCCATCAGTGAGTCAGGTAAAGAGAAACAATGGAATCATTACATTGCTATCATGTGAAAGAGTTCTACCCTCAACATGGTAGGAGATACTTCTGTGTTTGTGTATGTGTGTATAGAGTGTGTGTGTATATATACACATGTACATATGTCAACATACGTACATATTAACACATATGTATGTGTTGATATGCATATAACATATTTATTATTAGGTATACTTTATTATTATATTAACTGTATTATGTTTGTAAAAATAAGATCCTGCTTTGTATACACCATACATTCTGTTTTGGAAACCCATACTTTCCAGTCAATTATTTACCTCTTTTTTTTTTCCATTTCAGTAAGATTTCAGTAAATCTAATATCCAGACCACATTTAAATTTTCTAATCTCCCAAGTCATCAAAAAAATTATCATTTACTGGTAGTTGGGGCAAACTAGTTTTTTATCCAGGATCTTAATTCATTCTGAAGAGTTATTTTGAGATGGTGAAAGTCTGCTTTAATGTTTCTCACCAGGAGATCACAGCTTGTTTCCTTTTGGGGAAATCCTTTCCTACAATAAATGCTATTATACAACAAGGGAGCAGTTTATCAAAAGGATAATGAGCTTTCTGTTTATTGGGGCATTCAGACTAAGCCACCTGCTGACAAAGATAACATCACATTGAGTTGATTTTGGTACCATGTAAGAATGCTTCAAATATAAGCAAGGAGGAACAGCAAGGACCATCCAGAGCTGTATGTTTGTGATAATTCTAGAGTTCAGTTTACCCCCAAATAGATTCAAACCTGAGTTCTGAGTACCTGGGAAAAGAGGTTTCAGAATTAAGTGTAGCAAATTTTACATTGGTTGGTCTTTTCAGTGTTCCAACACATTGTTTCAATGCCTCTAGAGGGAAGTGGGAATTGTACCACTCAGGAGAAAGCCAGGTCTCTGGACACAGGACTCTCACCTCAGACTACCTGCCTTTTTAGGTAATAGGAGGGACAATCTCATCTTCATTATAATGCTTCCAATTCCTGTTGTTGGTTTCCAAATCCACCCATACAAATTCACCTGTTTCTTTTCATTATTTTTTTCATTACTCAGTGCTCATCACAATAAATGTACTCTCAACCCTCTTTATCTATTTCAGCCATTGACTCTCCCACCTCCCCTTTGGCAATCCCCAGTTTGTTCTTCAAGTCTCTTTTGTTTGTTTCTCTCTTTTATTTTTTGATTGTTTGATTGTTCACTTGTTTTGTTTCTTAAAATTCCACATATGAGTGAAATCATACAGCATTTATTTCTCTCTGTGTGACTTATTTCATTGAGCATTATATCTTCTAGGTCTACTCATGTTTTTGCAAATGTCAAGAGTTCATTCTTTTTTATGGTTGAGTAATATTCTGTCATTCATAGATGGATGAATGGATGGATGGATGGATGGATGGATAGATGATAGATAGATAGATAGATAGATAGATAGATAGATAGATACTAGCACTAAAATAGATTGCTAGCAATGAAATTGAATCAGTAATCAAAAAACTCCCAACAAACAAAAGTTGAGGACCAGATAACTTCACAGGAAGATTCTACCAAATGTTTAAAGAAGAGATAATGCCAATTCTTCTTAAACTAGTCCAAAAAATAGAAGAGGGAGGAAAGCTTTAAAATTCATCCTATAAGGCCAGCATCACCTTGATACCAAAAGCAGACAAAGACACTAGAAAAAGAAAATTATAGGTTGATATCTCCGATAAACATAGACGCAGAAATCCCACTTGTTCATTTATTCATAAATTACTTCACTCAGTCACTTACTTAACACATATTTACTGAATACAGATCACATGTCACTTACTGGGGACACATTAGTGAGGAAGGTGGGTATGATCTTTGCTTCCTGAGCTCAAGGTCCACCTAGCAGCAGCTGGGTGACACTGTGGGTCTGAGGGAAATGGCGTCTTTCTCCATTTTCATAATTCCTGCCTGGAAAAAGAGGGTTTTCAGTCCCTGGCAGGTGAAGATGAGGACAGAGAATTAGTGGCAACTAATTTATTTTCAAGGCTCTGGCTCCACAACCATTTTCCCCAGAGGAAGCCAGATGTCATCTGATTTCAGGAGTTCTATGCAGTTTGTTGGGGGGTCCAGAAAGAGACTAAATGCTCTGGGTTTCAGAGGCCTCTCATCTCTGTCCCAACCTTATGGAGGAGCACTGTCCTCTTTTCTCCCTTAAGGTGACAATCTAATGGTCAGGACCCAAAGAAATTTAAGACTGGAACTGGCAATATTACCAGCTATGTGGCATAGTTCCTCCCACCACCTAGATTGTCAAATCCATCTTTCTCATGCTCATCTGTTCCTTTTTTTTTTTTTTTTTTGTATTTTTTTTATTGGAGTTCAATTTGCCAACATGTAGTATAACACCCAGTGCTCATCCCATCAAGTGCCCCCCTCAGTCTGTTCTTAAGAGTCCTTTTAAGTTTCTTCCTCCAAAGGGAAGCTCAGCTCACTCCCAGTTCTCTTCCTTTTATGGCTCTTATAACCTTTGCCTGGAGTCCTTATTAAGATCTGTCACATGCTGCTTGTTTCTTCAGTTAGATTTCCAGATGCTTGTCTAAGAGGTCTTATCCCTTGTGCATGTAAAGAACAAACATGTCAAAAATTCTCTGTGACTTAAATGTGAAACCAGCTTAAACTGATGATGTTTTTTTTTTTAAGATTTTATTTATTCATTTGATAGAGACACAGAATTAGCAAGAGAGAGTATGAGCGGGGAGGAGAGGTAGAAGTAGGCTCCCCACTGTGCAGGGAGCCTGAAGTACAGCTCCATCCCAGGACTCTAGGATCATGACCTGAGCTGAAGCCAGATGCTTAACTGACTGAGCTATACAGACACCCCAGAAGATAATCTCTTAAATCAAATTGCTTGAATTTAAATCCTGGCTCTGCCACTTACCAGCTGAGTGACTTTTGACAAGTTGCTCAATGTTTCTGTACTTCTTTTTTTCTCATCTGCAAAAGAAAAAAAATAGTTCCAATCTCTAGCATATTTGTAATAATTAAATCATTCAATGCATGAAAAGTATACAAAACAGTACCTGACACTTCAGTAAGCATTAGTAGAGTCACTATTATTTTTAAAAGATTTTATTTATTTATTCATGAAAGACACCGAGAGAGAGAGGCAGAGACACAGAGAGAGGGAGAAGCAGGTTCCATGCAGGAAGCTCAATGTGGGACTTGATCCTGGGATTCTGGGATCACGCCCTGAGCCAAAAGCAGATGCTCAACCGCTGAGCCACTCAGGCGTCCCAGTAGAGTCACTATTGTCTCACTTTTAAGAAGAGACACCTAGTAACAATACTCCATAGGATTCCAGACAGGTAAGTCTTTTTTTTTTTTTCAGTTTTATTTAAATTCCAGTTAGTTTACATACAGCCGACTATTAGTTTCAGGTATATAATAAAGTGATTCAATACTTCCATATAACACCCGGTACTCATCACAAGTGCACTCCTTAATCCCTATCACCTATTTTACCACCACCCCCCCCACTTCCTGTCTGTGGTAACCATCTGTTTTTCTCTATAGTTAAGAGTCTGTTTCTTGGTTTGTCTCTCTCTCCTTTTTCCCCCTTTGCTCATTTGTTTTGTTTCTTAAATTCTACATATGAGTGAAATCACATGATATTTGTTTTTTCTGGCTGACTTATTTCACATAGCATATCTTACCCTAGCTCCATCCATCTCATTGTAAAAGGCAAGATTTCATTATTTTTTATAGCTCAGTAATATTCCATAGTGTGTGTGTGTGTGTGTGTGTGTGTGAGAGAGAGAGAGAGAGAGAGAGAGAGAGAGACAGAGAATGTGTATCTCATACCTTTATCCATTCATTAGTCAATGGACACTTAGGTTGTTTCCATAGTTTGGCTATTGTCGATAATGCTGCTATAAATATCAGGGTGCATGTATCTCTTTGCATTAGTATTTTTGTATTCTTTGGGTAAATACCTAGTAGTGAAATTACTGCATCATATGGTAGTTCTATTTTTTAACTTGTTGAAGAACCTTCATACTCTTTTCCAGTGTGACAGTACCCAGTTTGCATTCCTACCAATAGTGCAAGAGGGTTCCTCCTTTACACATCCTTGCCAATGTCTGTTGTTTCTCGTGTTGTTGATTTTAGCCACTCTGTACTCTGAAAAGTATAAAACTCCAATGAAAGAAATTGAAGATGACACAAAGAAATGGGAAGAACTTCCATGCTCATGGATTGGAAGAATAAATATTGTTAAAATGTCTATACTATCCAAATGTCTATACTACCAACAGCGTTTTTCACAGAGCTAGAACAACAATCCTAAAATTTGTATGGAACCGAAAAAGACCCCAAATTGCCATAGCAACTTTGAAAAAGAAAGGCAAAGCTGGAGGCATCATAATTCCAGTCTTCAAGTTATACTACAAAGCCGTAATAATCAAAACAGTATGTTACTGGCACAAAAACATAGATCGATAGAACAGAATAGAAAACTCAGAAATTAGTCCAAAATTATATGGTCAATTAGTCTCTGACAAAGAAAGAAAAAATATCTAATGGGAAAAAGAACGTCTCTTCAACAAATGGTGTTGGGAAAATTATACAGCTACATGCAAAAGAATGAAACTGAATTACTTTCTTTACATGAGATGCAAAAATAAATTCAAAATGGATGAAAAACCTAAATGTGATATCTGAAACCATAAAAATCCTAAAAAGGAGCACAGGCAGTAACTTCTTTGACATCTACCATGGCAACTTTTTTCTAGGTATGTCTCCTGAGGCAAGGGAAACAAAAGCAAAAATAAAGTGTTGAGACTGTATCAAAATCAAAAGCTTTTTCACAGTGAAGGAAAACAATAAAAAAAAGGCAATCTATGGAATGGAAGACAATATTAGCAAATGACATATATGATAAAAATAGATGAAAAAAACTTATAAAACTCAACACCCAGAAAATAAATAATCCAATTTAAAAAATGTGCAAAAGACATGAATAGACATTTTTCCAAAGAAGGCATACGGATGGCCAACAGGCACGTGAAAAGATGCTCAACATCATTTATCATCAGGATAATACAAGTCAAAACTACAATGAACTATTACCTCACACCTGTCAGAATAACTAAAATCAACAACAGTAGACAAATAGATTTGAAGAGGAACATAGAAGTAATTTGGTCTCACCTCCTACCAAATCTTTATGATTGATTAGTAAAAGGATAAGGAAGTAACTCCAAGCCATTAAAAATAATCTTGAATGCCTCTGTTCATCTTCAAACACAAGTATACTAAAAATAGCACAATAGTTGAGCCCACTGGAATACACACTCTTGAAGCCTTTAGTCACCATGTAAGCACTTTGACTTTCCAGAGGCTGCCATGCTATAAGGAGGCCCAAATTAGCCCAGGTGGAAAGACCACAATGAAGTTTCCTGAGATTATATGAAGAGGGATAAGGAGAAGCAGAGACAGGGGAAGGGAAACCCCAGCATGCACCTACTGGCTTCACTTCAGCTCCTGCTTTTCTAGCTCCTGAGGACAACTGCATGTGATACTCAATGCCAGAACTGTCTATCCCATCTTCTCTCAAATTCCTGACTTAAAAAAACCATGAGATATAATAAAATGATTGCTATTTTATACCTCCAGGTTTTGTGATGATTTGTCAAACATGAACAGATGACCAGAACAGATTTTTCTTTCTCAGTTGAAATCCTTCCTTCCTTCCTTCCTTCCTTCCTTCCTTCCTTCCTTCCTTCCTTCCTTCCTTCCTTCCTTCCTTCCTTCTTGAATGCAACAATGAGTTCAGGAAGGAGAGGGCTTAGAGTCTTGTTAAAATAACCCCCTCTTTCCAGATCCTTTGCATACTAGAGGAAAGGAAAAAAGGTAAAATCATTTTTTAAAACTCAAATAATGGGCATTTCCTCCAACAGAAAACCAAGAAGAACACATATAGGAAATTCTGCTTGATTTAAATACAATGCCATTGCCCGATAGTTGATCACTGGGGGAAGCAAACTGGTGTTGCGTGACTGTGAAACATCAGGCCTGTGTGCCTCACCTGGGGAGCAGCAGGTCTTCTCTGGGTCTTAACTGCTCAGTGGATGATGGGGTCTGCTCTTTGTGGGCCCACTTCTGCAGGCTTTGTCCAAGGGGTTCTGGTAAAGGTTCTGATGGTGAATGTGTACTACATTCCTCCTCGGACCCCTTCCCAGTTTGACAAGCTCCAAGAAGCCAGCACATAAAGCAGCACAGGAAATGCAAGACATCTGTATTGGGGCCTGGGAACACACTTGCCTCCGTCCCCTTGCTAGTGTGGTCCTGGCATGGAGCGGGGCCTCTGGAGAAATGAATTAAAGAAACAAGTCCAGTGGAGAACATGGGATTCCACTTCCATTCATCTTCCTTATTTTGCAAACACCACATTCTGCAAATCCCATGCCAGTAAAGCTCTTGGATCAGCCCTCAAATTCTTCTGGATCCTTAAGGGAGGAGATGTCAGGGCTGGCCAAGAATCTAAGTGGAAACTGATGACAGAAGCTGACATTAATCAGCTACACAGTATGTTCTTCCCAGCAGGTTTCTTCCAATAAATCAAAGGCCAGCAAATCCGAGGGGTGTTTAGCCATGAGAGAGCAACTGTTTGCTGTTCTCTTTCCTTGCTAAAGATGATGAATTTAATGTTTAATTGAATCCAACACTGGTGGCCGTGGGAGTGTTTGCTGTAGGTGTTGGGTGCACATACCACGAACAGTCACATTTCCTCATAGACCAGGGGCCTTATCCAAGCATCCCCTGCTACACATGGTTCATCGTTTATGTTAAAGTTTCCTGGCCAAATGGAGCCACCACCCTATCTAGTGATCTGAAACAGACTCACTCTTTCGAGTTGGAATCCTCAGGCTGTTTTTGGTGACCAAATAATTTCTTTTCCTTCCTGAAAGACCTAATTAAGATACTTAAAGATATTAATGTAATAACGTCTGTTTGAAACCCAACCGAGGCCAAGCTCTTTCAACATCAATATGTGTGGGGGTAGTGGGCTGGACTCAGAGAACCGGTAGCCTTTCGTCTGAGGCCATCTTCTGCCCATCCTAGCTGTGCCACCTTAATTATGTCACTGTACCTCTGAACTTTCTTTTGCTATCTTGAAAATGAGAATTAAAATTTCCATCACTGATTTGTGATAAAGATACGTGAAGAAAATGTGCGTGAAGACAGTTCCTCTGCTGAAAAACACTATGAACATGAAAAAGTCAGATTATTATGATTTTTACTATTAATACTAAAGTATTTATGAAGAAGCATGAAAAAATGGGGCTGACTTACTTTAGCAGTAGTAAACTCTCAGTGAGGAGCATAAGAGAAGCACATGCCACAATCTCAGCAACAGATCCAACACAAAATTCTCTTCTAGGACAAAAGTCTTGATGGAGATAAAATATCTATCTCCAAGGCAAGACTCACAAGACATCTACATTAGGCCTATAAATGGGAAAATTATTTTAATAATTCAGATACTTACAACCAAATAACAATTCCAGGATCAATTATTTGGCTAATTAATGTAACACTATTTCCTGGTCATGAAAAATACTTCAATTACAAAGTGACTTTGCTTAATTTTGGAAGGTAGACCTAGTTATGTTGATATGTTCCCAATTTTTTTCAGATTCTACCCCATAAAGATCTTGGCCTTGGTAAGAAAAGGAATATGAAATTTGATATTTTGTATTACCTTAAGGATTGCCAAATTAATACAATAAAAATTACTTATGTTTATACATTTTAAAACATTATCATATTTGTTATGATATTAGAATCTTACAATGGTCCTGAAATAAGCAGGGCAAATATTCTTCAGATACAGAAACTCAAGTTCAGTTTGGAAAAGGCACCTGCCCAAGGTCCCGGAGATAACAGGTGGTCAAGTCAGAACCGAGGCTGGTCTTCCTGATTCCTGATCAAATCTTTCTGTGTTATGCTTTTAAGAGTCATCTTAGTTGAACCTAGAAAGAATAGAAAATCTAAATTGCTGAAGACAGGTTTGTGTCATGCATCAATATTGCTAAGGATTTCATCCTAGACATCTCACAAAAAGATATCAAAGCACCCAGTTTGCAGACCAGTACTGTACATCTAGAAATAAGTTCACAAAAGTGACTATTTTTTTAAAGATTTTATTTATGCATGAGAGACACAGAAAGAGAGAGAAGCAAAGACAGAGGCAGAGGGAGAAGCAGGCTCCATGCGGGAAGCTGGATGTGGGACTCAATCCCGCAACCATGGGTTCACGATCTGAGCCAAAGGCAGATGGTCAACCGCTGAGCCACCTAGGTGTTCCACAAAAATGACTACAGATGCATAAGATATTTGTTCCACTCACTTTATCTTCTACAGGAGACAACGTAATATAGGGTTTACACGCAGTGGTTTTGGACTTGAACAATGTGGCACAAACTCTTGTTCGGCTGCTTACTACTTTGTGTGACTTTAAGCAAAATTCTTTCTGGGGCTGGGTCTTTTCCCATATAAAAGAGGACATCTACCTAGTAACGTTGTGCGGGGTGAAACAGCTAACGTATGCCTGCCTCTGCCTAATGATTTGTCTCAGCTCCAAGTTTCCCTCCACAAAAGAGGTCATTCCAGACTCCAGGAGATACATAGCCAGTCCCTGCCCCTCTCCCAGGCATCCATTGCTGTTGATGCTATCATCCTGTTTTCTTTCTTGGAGCATTTTTCATTATCTGAATTTATGTGATTTATTTATTTGTTAATGAGTGTATTGTTTACCTTTTTTAAAAAAACAACTGTAGGTTCCAGAAGAGTAGGAACTTGACTTATGTCTTGACTGATTCTCATGGATACTACAGTATGGTTAGACACCAATTATGGAGACACTGTTCCCATTGCATTGAATGTTAATAGCACCCCCTTATGCTGTATGATGCACTTTCCTGTGACATATGTGGCAACCTTGTTGTTCCACAATGAATGCTTAGTAAGTTCTTTGTGCACAAAGGAAATGTGCAACGATAATGTCAAGCGTGTATCTCTTGCCAGGTCCTACAATAAGGCCCAGAAATGCAAAGATGAATAAAACACAGTTTCTACTCACCATAGGCTCATACTCTGGCACTGAAATGTTTTATTACCTTAATAAAGCATTGAGAAAAGGAGAGACATCAGTGTCTTGAGACATATTTTAATGCCTTGCTTAAAATTCTAACCCTCTTTTTCTATTCTCTGGTATTTCTTCCCCTAAGCCATCTATGACTCTATCAACACATGTCTAATAGAGCTTGATTTCTCTTTGGTCCTCCCTTACATTACTCCGTTAATGCATTACAATCTAATTTAGTCTTTCATAGTTTCATACAGGGGACCTCAGAGATCATCATATGCAACCTTTCAACTTACATATGATGATTTGAGAGAAGAGTTGATTCCCAGAACCAACTAAAACATAGGACTGCTCCTACCAGGAATGTAAGAAACCTCTACTTTGCAAAA
Organism: Canis lupus dingo; assembly: GCF_003254725.2. NCBI lineage: Eukaryota > Metazoa > Chordata > Mammalia > Carnivora > Canidae > Canis > Canis lupus. The sequence goes on along the minus strand of NC_064259.1, from coordinate 13,793,010 downwards.
AGATAAATGGAAGAGGAGAAGGAGGATCTTGAGGAAAAATCTGGAGGCTGAATAAATGTCCAAAATATAGCAACTCATAGATTTACTTATGATTCATGTAAATTTATGCAATAGTTAGTGAGTATGCCAAATGAATGAACAGGTCCACATGTACTCCTAGGTTGAAAGGACAAAACAAGTTCCCTCCTCTCTCTCTCTCTCTCTCTCTCTCTCTTTCTTTCTCTTTCTCTTTTTCTCTGTCTCTCCCCACTCCACCACATCACCATCATTATCATCCTCCTCCTCATCATCTTAACACATAAACTATCAGAAAAACTATCAAAAGAGGAGTTAAAATACCAGTAGAGACAAGTTGAAAAATGTAATGATGTAAGTTGAGAGGGCTAAGAGGGAACATTCAGGAATGATGTCAGATTAGGGAAATAGAAAGATAGTAGAGTTGTCAGAGGGAATCAAAGATATTTCTAGAAACAAGGCCTGGTGAGCCAAAGGGAAATTAAATGAATATGCTGATGTTTACTTTCCCAGCTCTTCATAGGAAATTGAAGATGGTTTTGTGGAAGGCAAGTGGGGAAAAGGTGAGTCTATAAACCATTATCCACTCAAAACCTTGATTTAAAACATTTGCTTTCAAACACACTAAGGATTCAATATTTAGTTGTTAAAATTTGCAAAGTGATTTTTTTCACAATTTATTTAAAGAAAATACCTTGAGGATTGGAAACATGCCAAACAGGAAAAAAGATGTCCAGCATAAAGGCATACTGTTAGAATTATAGGGGCTACAAGCCAAGGGCTTCCTACCAAAAAGCTTTCTTCCCCCTACCCTATATCCTAGCCCTTTCAGTCTAAGATGGCAGGGTGCTTGGTCTTCAGAGACCACAGAATATAGATACTTAGCACTTGGCTTCAGAATATCTTGGATGTATTTTCAGTCATAGGTCATCCTCTTATTGGTGGAAAAGTGAGGACAGAAAAGTTGTAGACAAAGTCTTGTCCTATTTTGGATGTCGTTGGCGGACAAGAATGACTGGTGTTCCCCAGTGTGGGGACTATGGGGGTAACTGGGAGTACTGATATTCTTAAAAGCTAAAAGCTAAAAGTCTGGGAAAGAGAAATAGCATGATTGAGGGCAAGCTTGGCTCATAGGAGGGATTTGCTCCCCTTCTGCCTCCCCATAACTCCATCACCTAGAAACATTACTTTCTCCTGATGGGTCAGAAGCCACCTTCAAAAAAGGTCTCCAAACCTACTCTGCCATGAAGCCATGACTGGACAAAGCAAGGAGCCCAGAAAGCATAATGGGATGGAGGTCATTCCCTCAATCTCTGCTGGGTACAGATTAGGAGACTCCTCTGTAAGCCACCAAAAGAAGGAAAGAAAAATTAGGATCAGTGAATTGTCTAGGAAAAATGGAGCTATCAAATTACCTCAGCTAGAATTCGGAGGTCAGTAGTTCATTGCACTGCCTCTGGTTGGCTTCTACCCCCGGAGCGACATTAGTCCTCAGGGTCATTGAATTAAGGCAGGGAAGGGGGGTGGGGGATTCCTCCAGGTCTCCGGATCTCACCGGGCACTCCAGGCAGGCCTGACCTATAGAAGGGAAGAGGCTAGTACAGCACACGCAGTGCAGAACATGCAGTTGTCAACCCTCCCAGGATACCTGGCAGATGGCTACAAATGGAAAGGAGTAGACAGATGGAAGGCAAAGAGAAGAAGATGAGAGAGAAGAGATGAAGGTAGTGGTGAATGGTAGAAAACAGGCATCTGTGTACCTCTGCCCTCCCTGCCTCTTCTCTCCTGGACCTATAAATAATGAATACATGGTCATGACCTTCTTGTCATGATGTGTAGTTTCTAAGACCTTCCATTCTACGTTCTCCATATCATATTCCTCAGCAGCAACTCACTGTACAGTCAGCCTTTGCAATCCCATTTTGTAAATTAGTACCTTGAGGCTCAGAAATGTTTAGGAGTCCCTGGAGTCACCTAACTAACAAGGGGAAGAAGGTTCTTGTGCCCCAGATGTCAAAACGGAAGAAGGGGGAGCCACAGCCATTCTTCTAGGGATCCACCGAAGACATCTTCACCACTCAGGACTCTCAGGGAGCAGCTGGGGAAACAGAGACACATGGTGAGAGGTCTATGGCAAGAAATGTGGAGGAGAAGGCCAAAGACCAGAGGTTAAGGAGAAAGAGGTGTGAAGGAAAGAAAACACTCCATCCACAGCGGCAGCCCCTGGGCCGACGTGTTTCACTTCACAGACTGTGTCCTGGGTTGGGCGGTGGATAAGAAGATGAACAACGCCCACGCTGCTGACTAAGGCCCTCAAGGGACGTGGCAGAGAGTCTGTTTGTGGAAGAGAGCCACAAACAGATTCTTACCCAGGCTTTCCAGAGGTGAGAAGAAGTGAGCCTGTGTGATCATCAGTTGTGGCCAGAGAGGGCAGGATGAGGTCGGCAAGGGCAGCTCCTGGGTGGAAGCCATGGGAAGCCAAGGGAGAGAGTAACAGCCCCAGCAGGTGGCCTCATCAACTGCTCATCCCTGATCAGCCTCCCCCCAACCTCACATTCCAGAATGAGTCAGTGTCATCAACGATTCCTGCTGTGTATTCCAGGGCTGGAGGGGAGGGACCTGGCGGACAGAGAAGGCCCCTCATAGCATGAATTTGGCCCATAATGCACCCAAAATGTTCTGTTCTTTGCAGCTGTCCACATCCACAGGATTCTATTAGCTAGAACACCTCCCATGCTCTTGTACCCCTGATGTTCTGATAACAAAACTTCCATTAATTCAATCAATGAATTGTTCACTTGTTTGCTCAATAAACATTATTGGGTGGCAGGTAACTCGGGAGACAACAGAGGTGTCCAGCCGTGAAGGTCCCAGCCTTCTGGGACAGCACATAGTTGGGGTAGCCAGGCAAGTCAACAGACGATTTCAATTTAGTATGATTGGAAGATGTGAGCAAGCCAGGTGCTGAGTGGAGCTGCGCAGAACCTAGACGGAGGAGGGATTGGGAGTGGGAGGAGGGTCTGAGGCAATCCAGGGGTGGCCTGAAAGTGCCATAAAATCCCATAAGAGAGTGCCATAACATTCCAGTTCTTTGGGATCTTTTAGGAGCCCAAAGAACATTCTACAGTACCCAAGGTGTGCTTTTGTCCTCATGACCCAAATGGATGATAGAGCACCAGCCATCACCTCTTCATGTTATAACATAGGCATGAGCAACAAGGCCCATGGGCTTCATGCTGCTCAGTAGTCCTCGGAGTTAATAAGTGTTTTCTTTCATGCTGGTCTTTATCATTATTACTTCACCCATACCCCCAATTTCAGTGTTCTTTCAGTGCTCTATCCTGAATGTGGAGCCTTACATTGTATAAAAGAATAGAGTTATATCCATCAACTCTTATTATTTATCAACACTGTGCAACATAATTTTTGCTGTCCTTGGACCCCTTCCACTCTCTCCTGCTCTGCAACACACACATACATAACCACACATGCATACACACACAGACATGGGTTGGATTATTGGTAGGGACCACAGAGACCTGGAGCTTAAAGGTGCCACAAAGGGTTCTGAGTCCAGCCATCCCGCATAGCTTTTTGTTTGCTAAAAATCCAGCCTTACTATGGGAGGCGTCTATTAGGACACTGAGGTAACTGCCATGGAGGCTGAGTGACAAGGTCCTTTTCTGGACCCCGGCACTTCCCATATCTGGTGACTTGACATCAGACTCGATTATGATCATAGGCTTTAATGATCTGGTCTAACTTGTAACTTTATTTACAGATTTATGTCCTTTCTCCTTTTTCTTGCCCCTGCGTCTTTCTACTTGGAGAGAGTGAGCCAACAGCCTGAAAGGTTGTATTGTCTAAGTGCTGAACGTGGATCCAGGCATTCAGCAACTCCGAGCCAGGCCCTTATAAAGTTGTATGATATGAGATAAGTCACTTCAGTGTTGAGCCTGCTTCTTGTAAAAACAGAGACGGTAATAATTCCTGCCTCAAGGTTTTTATGAGCATGAACATTTAAATGCAAATAAGTCTGGCAGAGTCTTTCAATAAAAATGATAGTTCCCTTTCTTTTGCTTTAAAGGGGTTTTCTCTTCCAAAATATTTGCATCCTAGGAAATGAAGGGTCTCTGATAACAGGGGAAGTAACTCAATAGCAAAAACTCAGTGCTGGCCTGGATCTGAGGAAGCTTCCATAACTAACAACACAAATTTCCTTTTCTCTTGGCTGACAGAGTTGGAGGCAAGAGCTTGATACTTATCTCCTTCCATCTGTTTCTGTGTGCAGACTTATTATAACGGATGTTTCTATTCCAAAACAGTGGCCCCTTCTATACAAATGTGCAAAACATTTCTCTTAATTTCCTTGTGCTTTGCTCTCAGGCTTCCAACTGCAAAATCAAGAGGTGCTAAAAAGATGGCTTCCTCCTGAATTCTCTTCTAAGAGGCAACTCCCAGGGGAGAATGGGGCTGTGAGGCCAACTCTGGGGTGGGAATGTTATTTCCAGAGACTCTCTCACTTGCCCAGCTCCCCAGTACCCTTCAATCCTCTATGGGCATATCCCTAGTTTGAGCCAGGTTAGTTTCTTCCATGGTCCCCAAACACAGTCCTATTTTCCCACCTTTCTGGTTCTGATCTATTTCCCCTGCACATTTGCCCATCTTCAACCTTTAGATTGTGAGATTGAGCCCCGTGTAGGGCTCTGCACAAGGCATGGGGCCTGCTTAAGATTCTCTCTCTCTCCCTCTGCCCCTTCCCACACCTGCATGTACATGCATGTGTGTGCACACTCTCTCACTCTCTAAAAATAAATAAATAAATAAATAAATAAATAAATAAATAAATAAATAAATAGCACTGGGATGCCTGGGTGACTCATTTGGTTTTAGGCATCCAACTCTTGATTTCAGGTCAGGTCACGATCTTATTGTTATAAGACTGAGCCCCATGTCAGGCTCTGTGGGGAGTCTGCTTGAAATTCTCTCTCCTCTCACTCTCCCTCAGCCCCTCCTCTTGTTCATGCTCTCTCTAAAATATATTTTAAAAAGAGTTGGGAGAGTGATACGTTATGTCCTTAGGCTAGTCTGGGGGGACTGGGGTTTCAAGCATTTATCAGTGGGATACAGAGTCTTTCCATAGGCAGAGGCAGGCACTGAGGGAGTTTTGCTGAGGTCTCAGGAAAGAAGTCAAATGGGCCAGCCTTTCTTCAACCGCTCTGATTCCCAGGAACCTTCATTTCCACAGGTCTGAGTCTGTACCTAGAAACTGTTGTGGACTGAATGTGCCCCCCAAATTTTATAATATGTGAAAGCTCTAGCCCCCAATGTGATGGTATTAGGAGATGGGACCTTTGGGAGGTAATTAGGCTTAGATGAGGTCATGAGGTCTCAGTTCAGATTACTATAACAAATGCCCATAGACTGGGTGAACTATACAGCAAACATTGGTTTCTTGCATTTCTAGGGGCTACAAAGTCCAAGATGAAGACAGATCCCATATCTGATGAGGCCTCCTGGATTGCAGACAGCCACCTTTTAGTTGTATCCTCACATGGCAGAGAGCAAAGATAAAGGACAAGTTTTTTTTTTTTAAAGATTTTATTTATTTATTCATGAGAGACATACAGAGAGAGAGAGAGAGAGAGAGAGAGGCAGAGACACAGGCAGAGGGAGAAGCAGGCTCCATGCAGGGAGCCTGATTCAGGACTCGATCCTGGGACTCTGGGAAAACACCCTGAGCCCAAGGCAGGCGCTAAACTGCTGAGCCACCCAGGGATCCCCCAGGGCAAGTTCTGTGTCTCTTCTTGTAAGAGTACTATTCCCATTCATGAGGGCTCCACTTTCCTATAGTCATCTTCAAAGGCCTCACCTCCTAACAGCATCGCATTGTGGGTTAGGATTTCAGTATATGAATTTTGAGGGGATACATTCAGTCCATAATATGGCCCAAATCTCTGAGACACAGAGGAAATTCAGAGGCTCAAACAGACATTTAAAACCCAGTAAACTTTTAGAAAATGTATATCCAGCCTGGAAATCCATGCTAACTGGTTGATCTAGCCTGATTTTACTGAAGGGCCTGCCATCTAACATTCTGGGGCCATGCCCCTCAAATAATAAGCTTGTAGGAAAGTTTTGTATCCTAGACTGAGCTGATCTTCTCTCTAGAAATATTTTCTTTTTTGCATATTTTCTGTAATTGCTTTTACTCTGAGAACAAATGAACCTGTATGCCATGGGCATGATTTTACAAATAACTCTGTGATTAAAGCCTCAGAATAACCCACTGAAATCTACATTACAACTCCCATTTTATAGATAAGGAAACCGAGACTTAAAGGAGTTACTTTCTCCAGCACCATACACTCCAGTGGTGAACATATTGGACGGTGCAATTTTCTCTACATTCAAATCTCTTATTTCCAGTGTCAACCATTTCAGATTGTCAATTCACAATGCTGAAGTTTCTTTAGACATCAGATTAGCATGGTGAAACAAACAAAAGAATTCCCCAAATTATTCTTAAGTGACATCTCAGGAAAATAAATTCCCAACTGTATCATCACATCAATATATTTCTACTTTGTTCTCTTTAGGCTGATCAAATGGGGACCATTTTTTCTTTGGACTTTCCACTACATCATGCATATACCCTTATCATGTCATCTATAACACTCACTTGAACTTATTATATTACATGGCATGTGGAGTTAGAAGAACATTCCATACAATAGGAGATCTCAAGACCAGAAATCATAACCTAGTGGCCAATGGATGTTGACACAACCCCCAGACCCAGGCAAAGGGGGTGCCTACCACAGCCTGCATGTCAAGCAGCCTCAGATTTTGGAGTGGCTTCCTGGATATTTTCTAAGTCTCCCTCTAGTGCCAAAGGCCAGTTCAGGCCAGCAGTTCCATTTTGGTAGATGGAGTTGTCCTAGGGCCACATGGCTAGGCCCTGGTTTGAGATTTCTGGGAGGGAATCTGGGGAGAAGTATCTTTCACTGGCCAGCATGGTATTTCTCTCAAGGAATGGCATGCAATTGTGTGTTCAGGTCCTGCTTACATGCTGATATTTGTGACTTAAATGGTCATAAAGAAAATTGTTTATCTGGAGCCCTGTATACCAAAAAAGGTAGCCTTGATTTGTATCTGTATCTATAGCCCCCAGGCACAAAGTATCCATTCAGTAAATACTTGCTAAATCAATGAATAAATGGATAAATGGTCTGTGATACTTCAGAATAAATTAAATTAGGAACATCTGGATTTTTTCCTGACTATGGAGTTGGCATTAAAGGTCATTTTCCAAAGACAAAGTGTATAAAACTCACTCCAATATCAGAGTCCAGTGAATTGTTCCCAGAGTTAAATTGACTCTGGGAACAACTGATACCAATTGGTCCATTTGGAAAGCCCAGAAAGCCATTAAATGTGCCGATAGTCCTCAGTCATGGGAAACCTAGCATCTTTAAATAGCTGCCCTCCCCCTACACCCACCATTATAGGGTCACCAGGGCCAGGAAGTCCCAAAGACATTTTAAAAAAGCCTGATTTATCTCAATCTTGTGCAGGGCTAAAACGACATTTTTTTTTTTTTAATTTCTATGCTGATGTTGAAAATGAAATCTTCAAGACAAATGGCTTTTGAGCAGTGGAAATTCCAGCCCCAAGAGAGAGAAAGAAAATGAGCTTTTTGTAGCAAGGGCTGAAGCCACCAAGACTGTGGTATCTGATTGGCTAATGTGTTATATTTTGAGTGAGGACTGACACGAGCCTTATGTGAAACCATTATGTGATTCTGTGGAAGATACCTCCCTTATTTCTTACTACGTGATTTCCAAAGGAATTGGGCCTGTTGTCAAAAATAACATGCTTCATATGAAATACAGATTTATTGGGACTCGGATAAGTTATTTATGATCTTGGGTTTATGGCTTTAATAACCTATTCTTCCAAGAGGGTGTCTGAAGAAGGAAGGTCCTATGGCGAAGGGCCAGTGAATTACACTCCATGATAGAGGGGGAGGCCACACATTCCTCTCCCATAGATGGACATCCTTACAGATGTCCTGAGCAGCTAGTATATGTGCAGTACTGCATTAAGCACCAAGTGTTTACATACAAGACGTAGATCCTAAACTCAAGGCCTTACAATCAGACTGCTCTAACATGAAAACATCATGAATCATTTAAATGAATATTTAATTTACACTCTAAGAATTCGTTTCCCAGTGGACTGAGATTCTCAGAAATTTCTGAATTTAGTATATTTTGGGCAGGGCCCTGAATATTGGGATTGTTTGTTAAGAGTTTAAAATTAAGGAAAATATTTGAATAAACATATAACGGAAATAATATATATGGGAGAATTCAAGTTACTTTTGAACACACAAAGAGGACAAGAATGGTTTGGAGGGTCAGGATTCAGAGTGGGCCAGAGGAATTCAGGATAAAAAGGCAGATTTGCTGATTTTATTCTACCTCAATGTTTCTATTTAACATGTTTTGCTTAAATTTCTATTTAACATATTGACTATAGTAGTCTGCATTCTTGTTGATAATTATTGACAATGTATCTCAAATATATCACAATTTATTCCTCTCCCAGTATATATGTATGCACAATATGCATTGCATACGACTAACTGCATGTAGTTGGCAAGTGGTATATGCTGTGTACACGAGGGCATGGTGAGATGCAATGATGTAACATGTGTTGTGCTTGGGTATGCATGTTTTACATGGAAGGGCCTTACCTGAGATAGGCAGAAAGGTGGTAAAATTATCCAGTCACTGAGTCTCACCCAGTGGGCCTTCTAGGATAGCAATGCAAGTGAGAGACACCAGCCTCAGCATATGCCTTCTCAGGAGACAATCTTCCTTTATTACAGCTTTTTGCCACATTAAGGCATAAATGACTTTATATTTCTATTAAAACCAGAGGCTAGAGACAGGAGCCTAGACATTTGGCCAAACTACTTTGCTTTAAAGCTACAAACAATATCGCTAATGGTGGGCACTACCAACAAAAAAAGCAGAGCTAGGCTTTGCATCCAGAGATAATCACATATAGTTCCTAATCTCAAAGAGCTAACTTACCAGTGGAGTAGACAAAACAAGCCCTAGCAAAACACCGGAGGTAAGTAAGGGCTGAGATAGATTATCAGCTCTATACTCTGTACTCTGGGAGTACAGAGAAAGATACAGTCTGGAGACTTAGGGAAAGTGATGTGAGAGTTTTTAAGCTATATTTGTAGGATCTTAAAGTTGGGAAAAAGATAGAGTGAAGAAAGATTTCTAGGATGAGGGTGTCAGGGATAAACAAAGTCAGACACGAGCTAACGTGGACATATTTCAATCAGTAATGTACTATTGCAATAGGGAAGAGAGTCCAGTATTATCTGAATCCCACTTCCCCTCTGCACAGCAGTGACCAGACATTTTAAAGGCAGAAGGAAGTATTAGGGAAGGGGGTGAGTTGAAGGGTCAGTAGAGTCAGGGAAGTGAAGAGTTACAAAAAGTGGAAAGGAGGGCTTGGCCCATGTGAAACCTAACTGAGTTTGCTACCAGTTGCTTATTGAAGTCAGACTCCTACTTTCCCACAATTTCTGGAAGATGGGGGACCTATCATTAGGTGTTGGCTAGAAGAGTGAATTCTATTGACATTCCTAAGTTTTCTCAGGCAGGTGCTTTAAAGGAGGCCATGGTCATGCTAGAGATGTGGCCCTGAGCTGTTACAAACTATGTTAGTGTTTTGCTTAAATTTCTATAGGCCAAGATTAAGGCTTCATCCAGAAAGTGCTCAGAGGAGCCTGGATAGAGTCTAGTCAGGGAGAGAAAGAGAAAACTTTGTCAAGGGACAAAAAAACTGAGGTATAGAAGCTTGGCATCTTGTAGCAAATGTAAATTACTAGTGAAATAGGACAATTAGGCCTCAGGTGTGTAGTAGAGGTGGGTTGGTACAGGAGATGAAGCCAGAGAAGTAGTTCAGAAATAGCTATGGGAAGGCTCTTTGAAGTTGTCTGGGGGACAGATGACTATTGTCCTATGACATATGAATCCTGGTCGAGGGATACAGTTGATAGTAGAATAAATATGAGGGAGTTATAATACATAAGCCAGACTATTTAATTGGACATTGCTCTTCATTTAATTCCTTTTAACCCTTTACAAAGGGGAAGATAATCCTTTAACTCTTAGTGAGGCCTTATTTAAATCTTCCAGTTGACTATCAGCTGTGTTATTGAGAAGTAATGGAAATTGTTAGTTGTAACCCTTCTGGTAGCAAGTGATGGGAATCTAATGTGATTGGATTGAGTGTGATTTAAAACAGTATCTTTCTAGATCATCAGAAAAGACTTTGCTTTGGATAGCTTGTCTCCCATAAGATTGTCTCTGATTATTATAAAAATGCTCCAGAATCTTGCTACTCAAAAAGCAGTCCATGGATCAGCAGCATTGGCATCATGTGAGATCTTGTTAGAAACACAGAATCACCGGCCTCTCACCAGAAATCAGAATTTGCCTTTTAATTAGATCTTCAATTGATATGTGTGCACATGAAGGTGCTAGAAGCACTTATTTAAGGCACCCTCTCTCCTGTGCCAACCACTACAAAAAGTCAAATGTAGAAATTTGAAAGAGTGAAAGGAAAAATTAAAGGCATGAGCTTTGCGACCAGGTAGAACTGGTTTCCAATTCTGACTCACTGACGTGGAGTAAGTTACTTATGTTGATGTATGTAAACATTGATAGATTTCTGGAGCATATAAGGTGCTCCATAAATGTTAGCTCTGTTGTTCCTCATTTTCATTTGGATCCAGGGACACCAACACAATGTGCCTTGGGTTATACGATCTGCACAACATTTAGCAAGTAGTTAGTTATTGGCATTTACCATGCGCCAAGAAACAAACATTATGTATCAAACCTCTAAGATTATAGGGCTAAATTGTATTGTGGCATAATCTAATCTGGTTATTATAAAATTAGCAGTAAGAGGTTGCTAACCAATTAACAAGAAGATCAGTAGAAAAACCTTCAAGCAATAGCATTGGCTTACAGATCAGATGGTACAAGGAAGCCCCTGAGGTCCCTCTGTATTTACTGATACGGAGGTGGTAAAAAAGATGGTGGTCCTTGGCATGCAATGTGGAAATGTTTGGTAAAATAATGAACAATTATGATATGAACTTAATGAAATCATGGCTCCTGGACAAGGAGTGAGAAATAAAGAGGTTAATAATGTGTCAAAAGTGGCAGCTGGGATCCCTGGGTGGCGCAGCGGTTTGGCGCCTGCCTTTGGCCCAGGGCACCTGGGATCGAATCCCACGTCGGGCTCCCGGTGCATGGAGCCTGCTTCTCCCTCTGCCTGTGTCTCTGCCTCATTCTCTCTCTCTCTCTGTGACTATCACAAATAAATAAAAAAAAAAAATTAAAAAAAAAAACACAAAAAAACAAAAGTGGCAGCTTTGGCAAGGTGTGATTGGAAAGACGGCTCAGGAAAGAGTGGGCCAGTTTAAATGCAGAAATAATAAGAACAACTAAATTAATAAAGAGGGTGGGTCACCCAGTGCCCATGTCAGAAGTGGCCAAGAAGGCTAAAAATGGAAAAGACCCTTCCAGAGAGTAGACCCAGAAGCCAAAGAGAACAAAGAACTCAAGTATGTTCCTGCAGAGAGCAGAATCAGAACCTAAGTAGAGAATATTCTCCCTCTTCAGGTTATGGGGCTGTAGAATATTCCCCTAGCTGGATTCCAGAATTGTCATTTCAATGCCTGATGAGTGTTTTCATTCTTTGCTTATAACGTGGCAATAGTTATTATGGTAACCCTCCCCCTATTCCCTGAATGCACACTGCCTTTTTACTACATGAGTCTTTGGATCAAGAGAAAAAAATGCCCAGACCTGATGTAGAAACTACTGTTTATGCCCCTGACATCCTGGATGTTGACAGATTTGTGATGAATGAATGAGATTTGAGATTTTCTCCTGTGGCCAAGAGGATAAGTACTTCCGGGGTGGGAACAAAAGTAAAGCAATCACTTGATGGCCAGAGAGCAGATGTATTGACATTGCCAGTATTGGCCAATATCTGGTCCTTTCTCCTTCCAAGTTCATAGGGAATTAATTGTATTTCTCCTCTGTTCAGCTGAGGTGGACCATGTGACTGGTTCTGACCAAGGAAATATGAGCAGAAGTAACAATTGTCATTTCTTGGCTGAAGTAGTAAAAAGTCCATGTGAAATTATTTTCTTTCTTTTCTTCACACCACAAAGACCAGATAAGGGAGCCTCTGCCCACCTGGGTCCTTGTGTGGTTGGGGTCTCCCTCGGACTATGTTGGACATGCCACGTGAGCACAGAAACATACCCTTGTGTCATAAACCCTGAGATTTGGGGGATTAATGTGTTACTGTCGCATAATGTAAGGCTACTTTGACAAGTGTCATGACAGTCCCACAGAATCTTATGGAGCATAATTACTCACCCAACTCAGACTCACCCGTGAAATTCCAAATGGATTAAAAACACTTTTCTTCCAGGTCCCTCTGCCTTTCAGTTTGCCAATCGCACCACAGACTACAGAGATTGTCACCGCTATGAAGGATTAGCTTGCTTTTCCAGCCTTCTTCGATTTAACAAATCCAATCTGCTGTGCTAATTTTAAATCAGAAGATGCTGCAATATGAGTCATTAGTTTGTAATTGAGAAATATCAAGCAGGATTTGCCAAAATGAAGAAAAGCAGCTGACTGAAACATAACTCTTTGGCAGGGACAAATTAAATACCACTCCAATCAGAGGGAACAGCAGAGAATACAATCTCTCCGCTCCTTAGCAGTGGAGGGGACATGGATGACAGACAGTGGGACCTCAGAGTACACTGAAGTGGTGCTGCTATCTGGGTGGGCATCTGGGGCATTTGGAATGAGGGAGTGGTTTTGAAAATAAAGGAAAGCGAACCCTAGGACAACTCCATTGCCCATCAGTTAAGCAATCACTTGTCAACGTATATGTATTACTTATCATGTGTCAGTATTAACAATATCAACTGACCGAAAACCATGATGTAAGGTATAAGGATTTTTTTCTGACTGAGTCACAGGCCATTTCCAACCAGAGGATAGAATTGTCTGGAAAAACTCCCTTGGTAATTTATTCAAAGAACTGCACACTTCTCCAGAGAAGAGAGACAAGACTGTTTCCTTTCAAGCTCAAAGCTCACACAGCCTGAAAGTTCTAAAAGTGACTGTTTGTCACAAAAGAACCCACTGGAGGAAAAAATAAAAAATAAAATAACCAGTCTCCATTACTGTTAAATGTTTTAGCAGGGGTCCGGGCTTGTTTGAGTCAATACCCATTCAACAGGGAAGAATCAGTGTGAAATGTGGTAATTCCACCAACCAAGCTCTGCTTCCATGTCCACAGTCCAAAAGTAAACTGATAAGTAGAAGTTCACTCCCTCCAGGTCAAGGGGCTAACAGACACAAAGACAGAGCAGCAGCGAGGCTGGTCCCCAGCATTTTGTACCTCAGTGGCCCATCCCTCCTGAGACTGGGCCCTCCTCTGAGGAAAACAGATGGCCTAGAATAGCCACATACTTGCTAGAGGAAGCCATTGGTGCCTTTTTTTCTGTAGACTGAACACCCACTCAGAGATCAGTTGCTAAGCACCTGCTAGGCTCCTATCTCTGCTCAAGGTAGTGGAGAAGGGTGCCAGCTTCCAGCTTTAAGGGGAAAATGGGGAGGAAAATTACAAACAGACATGAAGTCTCCAGGCACCATCGTAAAATAATGTAGCAGTAAACGGGGAGGTCTGCCAGTAGAGCTCCTGCTTCCCTAGCTCCAGCCTGTTGGGTTTTACCCCCTGTTCATTGTCATGCCTCCGTAACCTTTCGCATGTGCTGGTCCCTCAGCATGACCTACACTCCCTACTGTCCTCTGTACTGAAACTTCACTTGTCATTCATTGCCCCTGGTGCCCCCTCTTCCATGACAGTTGCCTTCATCTCCTCAGTCAGATTCTCGGACCCTTTCCTCGTATTCCTTCTGCCTTGACTATGTTGGCGTACCTTCATCCAATCCCACTAGGATGTGTGCTTTTTTGGAGAAGGGCCTATGAACCCTGTTTGTATCATTTTTTGTCCCACGTGCTATTAGTCAAAGCTCAGTTGATGACTATTGATTGCATTTATTATGAAACAAGGAAGTGAATGTTTTCTTTGAGGAGAGGAAGGAAGACAAAAGCGTTTGGGGTTAGCTAAGACTCTTGGGAGTTAGGTGGCCAGGGTATGAAAGGTAGGACAATACTGGCTGTGAGGGCCAGATAGTCTCAAAGGGAGAATAGGGAGCACTTTCTCCAAGATGAAAGTGGAAATAAAAGACAGGTGTTGGATCAGGAAAGGGAGGTCTCAGATCTGAACCTGGTGACTCCAGACAAGTCAAAAGCAGGGGAGACAAAGCTGGCCATCAAACATTTAACTCTGGAACACAGCAGGAAGGCAGGGCGATGGAACGTTCTCACAAGGCCCCTAATACAGTCGTCTTACAACCCTGTGATAAAGCAATGTTACTTCTCTGAACAAATTGTCAAGTTTCTAATCATATGGAGAAATGTGCTCTTGAGGAAAATGAGCCTGTGGATTCTGAGATGGGAATGTTCAATGCCCTCAGCTCAGGGATGGCTGTCCTCCCCTAGGTCCTCACCTCAAAGACACTCTGCGGCTCTGAGGAGGTGCTTCCCTGCCTGTCCTGGCACCCGTGGTGTAATCTGTGGGATCCACTTCACCTGTGTGATCTTCCAGGTCACACATGCTCAGCTTTATCACCACATTCACGTCTCCACATCATTCCTTCCTCTTTCTTACATGACTCTTATTTACTACAGTAAGTTGCCCACCCAAACATTTCAGTGAAATGCTTCCATAAACTTAAAAAAAAATACTTCAGAGTACTTGTGGATTCAGGGCTGTGTTATATGGTATCTGTTTATACATTGGTTAGAAATAAAGGCAATTTTGCGTGGACATTTTTATGTAAAATGAATAAAAGGCTGAATGATATGTGATGGAGAAATATGTCATCTATACCAGGAAACCAGCCCTTTTGACCATGCTCTCCAGACTAATCTTTTCTCTGCACTAGGCTGTCTTTGGGCAGTCAGTCAGAAATGTTTCCTCCAGCCTCCTCTCCAATTACCACTCCTTGTATGGGCAGAACCTGATGAACCCACAGATTAGTGTCATATTTCCTACCTTGAGATATGCTAACACCAACAAAGTTACAAATGTGGTGCCAATTTTCCCTGCCTGTGGGACTCCTAACATACCGATCAAGTGGAAATAAGTTCAGTTTGTCAAACACAGAAGAGGCCTGGGATGGTAGTAATCAATAGTAACAAAATTCCCTGCTGATACTAATTCACCCCCCACTAAATAGGTGCTGAACAAATATTTAAAGAATACTATTTGATAGGAAGCCAAATTATTAGTCCACTTGGAGAAGCCATGGCTCTCAATCTGGTCTTGTGTAGAGGCTCCTTTCACTGAAATAATAAGAAAGCCCCAGGATCCCCCAACTACTCCTAGATGCCCCACTCTTTACCTCCCACATGATCATTCCTCTTTGCTTCCACTGTCCCTGAATATCTCCAGGCCCCTTTCCTTACTACCTTTGTCTCTACAATTCCTCTCTAGTGGTAAATCCTGATTTAGATGCAGAAGATGAATCATAGTCTCAGAAAGGATGCCATTCCAGGCACCTTGACTCATCATTAAGAAGAACAGATAACCTGGTAAAAAAACAAAACAAAACAAAACAAAACAAAAAACAACAAAAAAAACCTTAGAGTAGAGCCAAATATTTCCTATTCTTAGATTTGTTCAACAACAATAACTATTGAATGTTTACCATGTGTACCATCGTGCCTTTTTGAAACTATATACTCTTACTCCTGGTTCTGGAATTTCCTTATTCTCTCATTTTCTTATGTTTCTACAGTTTCATTCAAAACTATCTGTAGGTTGCCTGTTCTGTGTCAAGAACTTTGCTGAAATTTCCTACCATTCCACATTTTATTCTATTCCCAAGGCAGAACCGCCCTGTTTATAGAACTGTTTATAGATTTGGTTTATTAGAAACTGATTCTATTATCAAAAAATATTTCAAGTATAACTGACAGCACCCAATTCAACAAAAAAAATTAAAAGGGAGAGAGTAGAAGAATTCAGAAGTAGATTTGAGACCGAAGGAAAAGTGACAGAAGGGAGGTTAGCTCTGAGAGCCTCCAGACTGGGGACTCTGGATCTCGAGGCTATTGCTTCTACTCTTTCCTGACCATTGGATTCCTTCTTTAGTCTCCTTTCTGTAGTGAGTCACATCATTATCAGAGGTTCCATTCACACCCTTAGCTCATCTCTAATAGGAAGGAGTGTAAGTCCTTAAGTGTCAGTGTGTCATATCATGGGGGAGGTCCTGATTGGATTGTTTTAATCATTTGCCCACCTGAACCACTTATACCAGAGATGAGAACACTAATTAGTCTGCCCTGGCTCATGTGCCCAGCTCAGTGGCAGTAGAACAAGAAAGCGGAATATTTGCTTGATAGTCTACCATAGCCCCAAGTTTGGGGCTGGAGAAGAGTAACTCTATAATCAGGTAGTTGAGTTTATGCGGGGATTGCATTAGGATAAGAAGAGGTAAGATGTACAGTGTAGGGAAAAATAGCACATGTCCACACACTGACTGTCAGATTAGATCCTCTAAGAAGCAAATGCCAAAATGGAAATCGGTATGCAAGCAATTTATGGGGGACACTTCCTGTGAAGCAAAAGAGGAGAAGAAGCATGAACAACAAGAGTGGTCTTCAGAGTAGGATGCTGGTCCAATATTTCCCAAAGGAGAGAAAAGATGGAGGCTGTGTAAGGAGAGGCTGAGACTCCAGTGCAACTCTGAGTATGCTGGCCAGGCAAGAAGGAATACAGCATGGCCCCATTCTATATCTCTGATGTGCTCAGTTGTTACCTGGAAGCATCCCAAAAAGAGTGTGGCCTTGGCAAGAATGCTGTTGTAGACCTTGAGTGTGTGGCAGCCAGGGGTATCAGCTCATCAGAATCCTCACAGGAGATATTCTCCCTGAGAAAGAGCTGAGTCATGCACTTCCATGGTTACCACACTGGTGTCAAGAGAGATCCTGGCTCCTGATAAAGGCAAGTCACATGGCTAGCTCAATGATGGAGTTGAGAGCTAAAGTCAACATATTCCACTCCTACTTCCTTGAACTTCCCATTGCACCATACTTCCCCAAAGCAAATGCTCCTGTTGCTTTGGAATATGCCTCTTGTTTGGCCATTCTGTTGATGTGCATTAAGAAGGCTAAGCTTTATCCTGGGAAGGCTTTCATTCCTAAGACAAAGACCTGATCAAGAAGCCAGAAGGAAAACTGGTCCAGCCAAAGCAGTAGGAACCATGATAAGGCTCCCTCAGCTGCAAGGTGATATGTGAGCATGTTAAAAATATACCATTCTTTAGCCTGATGTTATCATAAATCTTGAAATCTTGTCCAGCTAGAATGGACTATCCAGAACCATAAAACAGTGACACAAACAACTCAATAGTGTTCAGTTTAAAAGCCCCATAGGTATATTCTTCCTAAACACAAAATCTCCCATCCAACTTGTCTCCACTATAGGATTAGATTTATAAACCTTATATTGCAAACTGGTTAGACAGCAAGAAATACATCAAGAATGACACAACCACCTGCAGAGCCCAAAATTCTGGTATTTGCTCATCTACTAAAACAGGAGCTGAACGTGCATTCACCAATGTGGCCAAGGCACAGCTCTGCCTCTGCCCACCAGCAGGAGCCAGCAGTCACATCAGGCATGTCCATGTGTTGACAAGAAGAAATATCATCACTTTTTAAAGTTGGAATCTAAAGCATGAGAAGAAATGCCTTTGTGGTGTCTAGCCAATCCTGCTCATCTTTACATATACCTGAGGCCTGGAGTTGGTCATGTGTATAAATCATAGAACATTTTAGTGGCCGCTGACCCTCTATTTCATCCAGTTCACCGTTTTCCAACCACGACCTGGTGGTGCTTTGAGAGAATTTATTGCCTATGACCAGGAGTGAGGATGGAGAAGGTAATCATGATAAAGGGGATAAAAGGAAAGGGATGCCAGTACCCATGTAACCATACAGCATTACCTTACTTATGAGGTGGACACATTAATTTAGCAAAGAATGAATCCTTCCAGATATCTAGATATAGTCATCATAAAAGTCAATCAGGTAAACAGATGCATTTATGAGATGCATACAGATCCATCTATTTAATACTATTTTGTACACAACCCAAATAGTCTTGCATTATCTCAATTCCAAGTTCATTGTCACCCTTAGTGTCACCCACAAAGTGCAATTTAGAGGGGATCTTTAGAAGTAGGGAGTCTTATTAGAGTGACTCAGGGTGATGGCTAACTGGCTGACAATGAAGTGAAGGAGAAAACAAATTTAAACACAGATGCAAGACCATAATAAGCAATAAGATCCAGACTTTGTAGTAGAATATTAAATTCTGAGCATTTCAATACTCCTTGGCACTTTTTATAGTGATGAGATTGCTACTATGAATCCTACTACATCTAGCAATAATTATAATAGCTCACACAGAGTGCCTACTATGTGCCAAGTATCATTCTCTAAGATCTTTTTAAGTGCTAACTCATTTAATCCTTTAATTCTAAGGAGTAGGCATTATTATCTTTGTTTTACCAATTTAGTTAATGAGCTGTGGGAGCTGTGGAGAGTTTAAGTGACTTCCCTAAGATTACAGGATCACTGAAAAACTATATTGCATTCAAGTAAACTCATTTCAGTTAAAAACAGATTGAACCACTGGGTCTTATATGCAACCGATGAATAACTGAACTCTACATCTGAAACTAATGATGTACTATATGTTGTATAATTGAATTTATTTTTGTTTATTTTTTAAAGATTTTATTTATTTATTCATGATAGACAGAGAGAGAGAGAGGCAGAGACACAGGCAGAGGGAGAAGCAAGTTCCATGCCGGGAGCCCGACACGGGACTTGATCCCGGGACTCCAGGACCGCGCCCTAGGGCCAAAGGCAGGTTCTAAACCCCTGAGCCACCCAGGGATCCCCAGGCTAATTGAATTTAAATAAAAAAAATAGATTGTGCCAATTGTTTTAGATACATGTCTATCCAAGATATTTACAAACTATCCCTAAACTAGCAGACTTTATCTCACTTTAACCAACATTTACTTATTTACATACTCTGTGTGTCATTCACTGAGCCAGGTAGCAGAAATTCACAGATGCCAGGACTCAGTTCCACTCCTCTAGTGGATGTCTTCCATGTGCAACCTGATTCACTGATAATGCCAATTTCTTTCTCTCTCCTTTCTCTCTCTTTCTCACTATATGTGTATGTACTAAACCTAATGCTTAAGAAAATTATCCTAACTAAGGAAAGGTAAGCATGGTGAACATGTGTGTTTATTTGTATTTTTGTGTCTCTATAGGTAGTTACTTCCATCTCACTTTTACATAGTCCTCTTTATATTTTATATGGTGCTCGTATAAAACTATGAGAAAACCAGGCTGTTTTCAAGGGAGAAATAAGATAGAAAATTGAAGAAGATTCCCCAATGCCACCACTGAACAGACAATGGAATGTTATATGTCTGGCAATACTGTAGTGTATGTGGTCTGGCTTAAAGCTTGGGTCCCAGCAATGCATCCTTTTGGTGGGGTTTCTAGCCACAAGACAGGGCAGGGAAAAATATATAAGGTGTCAACTAAGGGAAAAGGAGGAAAAGTGAACTATTTCACATTTCAGGATATATGCTTGGCCACATAATGCCACATCCACATGTACATCGTGTGGCAAGAAGGAAGATTTCTTTATCTGCACAATATTCTCTTAAAGGACTGGAGTAAGGATTTCTACCTGGAGGCCACACTTTCCCTAAAAGATCATAGGCAGAATTCAGTGGATTCTGGAACTTGTTTGAGGAAACAAACACCTTTTCCCCCCTATAACTTTAACTGAAATTGAACATTTCTTTCATTATAAATGTAGGCAATGAGCCACAAGAACATTAGCAGAATTTGTGACTTTTCACCCGTAACAACTGGATATTGCCCTATTATATTACAGTTATTGCCAATATTTCAACATTCTTTAAAACTAGAGTAGTTACTAGACCTAAGATCCCATGTGATTACAGTGTTCTGGGCAATGTTACCAGATTGCTTTCGGGCAACCCCAATCCAGGTATCATTCAGTCACCAACTACTAGTTACCCAGACATCTGCAATACATTCTCTCTACAATTGTTTGTTGATCAATATGTGGAAAAGGATGAGTCATTTTCATTATGTGTTACCGAACAGTTTCAGATATAAACTGTATCAAAGATGTTAATCTAGCCAAATATGAGCTCATTGATCGCAAAACTGAAATCTTACTGCATCAGTCTAACTCAAAAGTCCTCGGAGAGTTCTGGTATTCCTTGAGAGAAGACTCTCCTGGCCATTTAATACCATCTATGGAAATTTTCATTTCAAATGCCTCAATATACCTTTGTGAATTGGGATTTCTACACTTGCAACCATCAAAACAAAAAAATCAACATTGACTAACGACATGTGTGTTGCCTTGACAAAGACCACCCCACAGTTCAATATTCTTATTCAGGGCAAGTGACACTAGCCAACCATCACATACTGATATGTGTGTAAAACTTCCACTTCTAGCTTGCTTACATGTTTAATGTGTTGTTTTGCTTCTTAGCATGTTCATAGCAGTATCATAAATTTTAATTATTTTTGAAAGGGAGTTTATTTTTTTAATTTTTAAAGATTATTTATTTGTTTATTTTTAGAGAGAGAGCATGAGAACGGGGAGCGGGGGCGGGGAGGTCAGATCAGAGGGAGAGGATCTCAAGCAAACTCTCCGCCCAGTGTGGGGTCCCACCCGGGGGTCAATCTCATGACCCTGAGTTCATGACCTGAGCCAAAACCAAGAGTTGGGTGTTCAACCAACTGAGCCACCAGGTGCCCCTAAATTTTAATTTTTTAAGGTTATGGTAATGATGCCAATCAAATGGGTTTCTTTTGTAACCCTGTATGGTTTATTTTAAACATTGAAGGAGCACCTGAATGGCTCAATGGTTGAGTGCCTGCCTTTGGCTCAGGTCATGATCCCGGGGTTCTGGAATTGAGTCCTGCATCAGGTTCCCCACAGAGAGCCTGCTTCTCCCTCTGCCTATGTCTTTGCTTCTCTCTGTATGTCTCTCATGAATAAATAAATAAATAAATAAATAAATAATCTTAAAAATTAAACATTCAAAAATATTTTCTTCTGAAAACTATCCATGGGATTCACCAGGCAGCCAAAGGTATCCATGGCACAAGAAAAGTTAAGAACCCCTCAGCTGGGCAATTTTACAGTAACTGGGAAGCCATGAGGCATGGGAGATCAAAGAGTACCTGGATCTTGAGATACACCATGGAAATGGCTGATCCATCATTACCTTTTATCTAACTATATTAGCTAGTGACATGTCAGGTGCTATAACAAATTGCCCTTAAAAGTCAATGGCTTGGCACAGTGTAAATTTTTTTCTTGGTTGTGTCCCAGTTGAAGTGAAGAGGTCAGCAGGGAAAGCCTCTTCCATGCAGTATGTCAATAACCAGGATAACAGAACTGTGCAACTTTCAGCTCAGGACTTTCAAGTGTTCCATGGGTACTGACTCAGACAACTGGAGAGGAAAACAGCACAGAGAAGTACAAATGGAAGGTTTTTATGGGTGTATTAATTTCCATTCACAAACCAGAACTCAGACACATGATTTCAAGGAACTGCAAGGGAGCTGAATGTCTTGGAAGAAGAGGAAATAGGTTTGGTGAACATCTAGGCAGTCTCAGCCATTTGGTCCCATTAGGAAAAACACAGCTTAGAGGCACAGTATACATTCCATCTATAAAATAGCATCACCTTGCATTTGTTTGCCTTGCAACTTAGATATAAAATGGTGTTACACAAACCACCTAGAATCACCTGGAAAACTTCTCAAAAGTACAAATCCAGGATCTACTAAATAGGAAGCCCTCAGGGTGTTTTTTAAGCACTCTAATATAGAGTGATAAAGGAGATTACCTAATATCTTTAGCAGGGAATAGCATCACTACAGGGAAATAGACAGAAGAGCCAAAACAAGAAACTCACAAAGAGAATGGATGAAGGAGTAGGAAGTTACAAGAATGAAGGAGGCGTTCCAAGAAGGAGGCAGCAGCCAACAGCATTGAATGCCCCGGAGATGCAAATGAGATAATAAAGACAATCTGCACAGCTTGTGACTTCATTCTAAACTGAAATGTGTATTTCATTTTTTTTCAAAGAGACCTGATCTGATCAAGTCTTAAGGACAATGACTCTAGTAGTGGTGCAGGTATTTTTTGACTTTGAAAGATGGGACTTGGGGACCATTTACTAAGATATCAGGATGGCGGAGGTACTGGTTTTAGGCCACAAACTGATGGATTTGGTTTGGGGAACAAGCTTAAGGTCTCTCTGAGACAATGAGGAATACCTTTGTAGACATGGTCAGAGCTCAGAAAGGAGACGGAGTCTACAGTTTACAAGTGAGGTTTTATCATCCCACATGTGGTGTTGGGCTATGAGCTTGGACAAGATTGTTCAGAGAGAGAATGTGTGGTTGGAAAAAAAGCGGGGATTATCTGTGTGATTCAAACATGAAATGATCATAAAATCTGATCATACAATCAGACTAAAGGTCCAGATCAGTGTCTAGATGACATGACACAGAATGAGACAGTTATTCAACTGGGCTGAAACTTTCAAAATCTCTGTTTTGGATCTTTGTAGGTATTGATTGTACAACTCCTGCTTGCTTTTCCTGCTGTTTTCATTTCAACGAATCCACTGGAGAAACTATGGGAAAAGTTGGCTTAAGTATTAATCCCCTCCCACTAATGGAGAATTCTTTTCCCTTTTGACTTCATTTCTTGGTAAAAAAAAAAAAAAAATCAGTTACCCTGCAGTATTATTCCGTGTTATATTTCTTTTCTTGGCTCTTTCATCTCCAGATAAGAGACATGGTGCTCCACAGACAACTGTCCTGCCTCTGGTCTCCCTGTGGACTTCTTCCTTTCCACCAACCCTGAGATGGACACTTCATGGAAGAGGAGAGAGTCTTGCACAATCATCATCAAATGTATGACTTATTTTTAAACTAACAAACAATCCTTCTGACTCCCTGAGGAGACAAATTCTAATATTTCCAAAAGAAAGTAGAGTCAACACCGCGGGCTGGCTCCCTGAGATATACTGTAAATAGCCTCCAAATCAGGAGTAAAGAATGCAGTGGAGTTGGAAAAAAAGGAGACAAGGCCCAGAGAAATGACCACGTTGGCTTGTTGTTTTTCTGAATATGTGTCCACATTGGCGCTACTCAGCCTGATGTCGGCAGAATATATTTATCGCCTCACACAGCCAGGCGCTGTCATGTGCAATCAGTTGACATCTGGGGGCTGTTTCATGTTTCTCTCCTTCATCTGCCCTCACTCAAGCATTTGGAGACATCAGTCACTAAACCAAGCACAAAGAGAGAAAGCAATGATAATTAGGTCATCTTCTATATAGTAGTAAAACTCTATTGAAATAAAGAATGGAATCATTCATTCATTCATTAACAAATTTATTTCCTGCCCATATGAATTCCATGTGGGGTCTGGTTTCATTACAGAGCAGGATTTAAACAGACAAAACTGTGAAAATGTTCAGGATATCTATCGAATGTTGGGGAAAGTGATAAGACAATGTGTTTTTACCCCTTTCTCATGTCATGTCAGGCATTGGGAGGTGGGTTTTTATTTACCATGTCCTACACTGCATATGTAGGGGGCGGTGTTGGCTCATAGAAGGGTGGGTCTTCCAGCTAACAATGATTCAAGAGCCAATCACCATGGTAGACAGTTGCCCATATGGCAGACAATACAGGTTCTTGTATCATCTTGGCAGGTCCAAAAGGGAAGCTAATTTCTGATGCAGAAACTGTTTTATTCAAGGATTTGATATTTAAAAGTAAGGATAAAAAGTCTAGAGGTCTATTCCATGATGAGCAAACATCCAAGCTTCACCCTGTGTCAAAACCCAGGTTTTGTTTTTTTGTTTGTTTGTTTTTTTCTTTTTTTGTGCCTGAATATGACCCTCACTGGATCCTAATGGATATACTTTTATTCACACCTAGAAAATCACATGCTGAATTTTCTCCAAAAACTGTTTAAAACCACCTCATTTTTTTTCTAATTCTTTTCCAAATTTTATCCTGATAATTTTCTAGAAATAACTTAGGCTACTTTTTTGCTAAAATTGAAGTCATCTGAGGATGGGTTCCTTTTGCCTCTCTCTTTGTATAGCAGAAGCTAGTGTAGCTTCTCACATCTTCTTCCCTTCATCCTTGGAGGAAGCCTTGCCTTTCTATGAGATCAAAGCAAGAGATCCACCCCCTGCCCCACATTTACCCTCAGAATCCATCATTTCCACCTTCTCAAGGCCTTCTCCCACAAACTATTCATTCTCTCCCTTTATCCATTCACCCACTCCTGTATTAATCATGTTTGAAATTTTATGATGTTTTGACATTAGGTGTGTGTAGGGGGGCAGCTAGCTGGCCAGGAAGATACTGCCCTTTCCAGGACTAGTTAATTCCTAGAGCTAATAAACAACTTGCCTGCAAACATACCTTTCTTTTTTTTTTTTTTTTTTTTTTTTTGCAAACATACCTTTCACATGCAAACCAACCGATCCTGAGTGCATCCCCCCAGCCACCTCCTTCATCTAACTCACACGCAGCAAGCCAGCATTTCCCCTGTCCTGAATCAAGCCAGGGCCAGGTACCAGGTAGCTAGAGACTGCTTCGATATCCCAGAGCCTGTAGACATTAGTCCAACCACCAGACATGAATTGCTTCTCCTGTCCTGCCCTGCCCTGTTTTGCCTTCAGAAAGCCCAGGAAAGGCTCTGGATCATGGTTTCTCCTCAGTACTTCTTTTGCTTTCTGGAAAAATCTGATGCTTCCTTTTGTGACCTTGTGTGACATGGTGTGGCTCCTTATCTTGAAAATTGTATGTAAGAAGCTTTTATTTCAACGCATTGGTCTCTCCATATAGGCATTCAGTCATCTCCATAAATTAAAACCTCATGTATACATTTTAATACACCTCCTTCTCCTCTTTCTTCTCTTCTTCCCTCCCTCCTTCTCTCCTTTATTTCCTCTCTCCTTCTTTGGGTTTTTCTCTTAATTTATTTTATGTATTTTCTTTTAAAATGTGGTTGTTCCGGCAAAAAATGTTTTAAAAATTTAAACGTTGAAACAACAAAGAAAAATGTACCAGGATTCTTATGATCCAGAGAAAAACACTGGTAACATTTTAATGAACTTCTCTCTAGGTATGTCTTGTATCAATACATAAACAAACAAACATGTACATTTAGGTATATTTAGGTACATGTAATATTATAATTAAGTGGGATAATACTACACATCTTCACTCAATAATATGTGAACAGTTTTACATTTAAATAAATGAAGATCCATGTTATCAACCTTAGAAGCTAAAGGTAATTTTAGGTATATCATAGTTTATGCACCTAATTTAATGAATATTTGTTTCTATTATTTGCCAATTTAAACAGTGCAAGAACCATCTTTACTTATCTATATTTGCACATCTATATATCTGTCTTCTTCACGTAAAGTCTCAGATGTGGGTCTGATTGCTGAAAGGATACATCACCATACCTACTAATGTGAGTCATCAAATTGAGCACCACAAAGACTGCTATATTTCGAATTTCAACCACACCCCAAATAATACACATTAGTAATCATTTCTCAACCCTTCATAAAAACATTATTCTCAATCTTTTTAATTGAATCCCCAATATAGCAAGGAAAAAAAAACCCTTTATTTTATTTGAATATCTTTGATTAAGATATAATTGGTTTTCTTTCATATGTTGATCATCATTTGTATTTCCCCTTTTATAAATTATTCATTTACATCCTTTGCCTCTTTTTCTATGTGGCCACTCATTCATGCTTTTAATTGTTTTGTAAACCTCTTAAGTGTTCAGAAATCTATTCCATGTCAGTCACCTGTTTGGCCAACAAGTTTTCCTGCTTACTATTTACCTTCCAATACTATTTATTACTTTTTGTTATGTAGAAGTTATCGTATCTTTTTTCTTTTCTTTCTTTTCTTTTCTTTTCTTTTCTTTTCTTTTCTTTTCTTTTCTTTTCTTTTCTTTTCTTTCTTTTTTTTTCTGTTTTTTAGAGGGAGGAGGGGTAGAGGAGAGGGAAAAGAGAATCTTAAGCAGGTTCCACGCCCGGTGCAGAGCCCAGTGTGGGATCCAATGTAGGGCTCCACATCACAACCTGAGAGTTTAACCCATTCGGTCACGTGGGTTAAGCCTCCAACTCTTGATTTCGACTCAGGTCATGATCTCAGGGTCTTGGGATCGAGCCCTTTGACAGTCTGTGCTCAGTAGGGAGTCAACTTGAAGATTCTTTCTCTCCCCCTCTCCCTTTGTCCCTCCTCTTGACTGTACCTCAAATAAATAAGTAGATCTTAAAAAAAAAGAAGTTATAATTTTTAGTTCAGCCCAATATATTAATATTTTTCCTTTTTGGTTTCAAGCTTCCCTTGATTCTTAGGTAGAATTTCTCAGTGGTTACGTTATAAAATACCCTTCAGTGGTTTCAAGTTAACAGTGTAATGTTTATCCAGCTGGAGTTTATTTTGAGGTACCAGGTGAGTGGGGACCCTCCTTTCCCTTCCTCCTTCATGTTCCACATATGACTCTCTACCTTCAGAGTCATCCTGGTACAAAAACCCAAGGTTCATCTGAGATCCTTCACTTCTGTTCATGCCACAAATCCAGGTAGTACCTAAGTAACCACAATGAACTTCTGGGTTTGTTTTTTCAGACTTTATGAAGTGTTCCCACATATATTATCGCACCTGAGCCTTGCCACAACCCAGGCCGGATAAGATGAGCCTTGGATAACACATGCAAGTGGGCATTGCTGGGAAGGAAGACAGGAAGGCCTGGAAAAGTTGTGACTTACTCCAGATAGTTCTGAGTGAAAACAAACTGAAGGTCATCTTAGAGTCTGTCTGATTCCAAGCCCCACACTCTTTTGATAACAACACGTAGCTCTCGAAAGCATACCAGCACCTCTGTTGTCAATCTCTGTGCATCTCTTCTTCTCCATTCCAATTACTCCAGTGCAAGTTTTTATTCTCTCTCAACTGCATTTTTTTCCAGGTGTCTCTACTGCAATTTATTCATGGTCTTAGATTAATCTTCTTGAATTGCACTGCCATTTGCACAGTCAGAATGCTTCAGCCAACTGAATACACCTTTGCCAAGGCACATAAAGACCTTCAAGATAGACACCAATCTGTCCTCCAACTTCATCTCCCAGTAGTCCTCCATTTGGACTGTGGGTTTCAGGGAACCAAGTGTTTGCCAATACTCGAACATGCCTTAATGGTGCCCTATACCTATGCCTTGTTTCCAGCCACGAGTTCTTTTTATGAGAAGTGCTGTCTCTCCTTTCTGTTTTCCAGCACCCTATCCTGCCTTGAGGCCAAGCACAAATTCCACATCCCTCATGAAACCCTTCCTGGAACATTCAAGTATTCTTTCTTTCCCCTTTAACTTTCCCTGATCCTTTATCTGTGACTCTCCCATGACTCATAAGTTTCTCCTTAAGTTTGTGCCAGCATCGTACTTTTCTTATCGGATTGTGGATTTCTTGAGTTAACGGATCAACTCTTCTCTAACTTTTATTGTCCATTTCCCAACACTTAACACAGTGACTAGCACAGGTAGGTGTCTGAAAACCAATTAGTTAGTGATATGTAAACGAACCATAAAATGAATGGATGACTCTGGATTACTCTGAGAAGCCCTTATATTCCAAGGGATTTTCTCCTTTTGCCCCTTTTGCCAGCTCCAACACCCAGCAACACTTACCTGACGACTACAGTCTGAAATCCCACCAGTAGAATACCATAATTTCCATGTACTACTCTGATCAATGCAAAAGGCTAATGTCCCAAGGATTGGATGTCCTCATTTCTCGGATAAATATTATATTATCTGTGATAAATAAAGAACTCAAGAGCAGAATTTTCTCCAAAGTCTGGGGATGGCAGCTATATGGAATAGAACAGTGTGCCAATAAGGCTGCTGGAGTCGTAGCTGAAGGAAAAATTGGGTCAACTTGGAGGAGTTAGGCACAGACACAGAACCCACCTTGCTTTGCAGCTCCATGGATCAGTTTTATAGCCTTCAGAGTTTTTTTTTTTTTTTTTTTAAGATTTTATCTACCTATTCATGAGAGACACACAGAGAGAGAGAGGCACAGGCACAGGCAGAGGGAGAAGCAGGCTCCATGTAAGGAGCCCGATGTGGGACTCGATCCCAGGACTCCAGGATCATGCCGTGGGCCAGAGGCAGATGCTCAACCACTGAGCCACCACAGGATCCCAGCCTTCAGAGTTCTATGTAAGAGCATTCCCTCCTTTGTGCTCTCTTCCCGCCTATGACAACCTGTCTGCCTTCTGGGGCCTTATGGCTCCCTATCTACTACATTGCCCCTTGAAACAGTAGAGCATATCCTCTGCCACTCCTCTGCCCAGGGAAGTTCTTGTCCTCGATAGGGACGCCATCTCTCAGAGAAAAGAGGAGCAGTCGTATGACATGTGGAAAGGATGGTATGTTCAAAAAGAAAACTGACAAACAACACTTTCTTGCCCCAAAGGCAAGGCATTTGTTTAGAGAGGGCAGAGTGCCAATTTGTTATAATTGAATAAATCAGATTTCTAATGTTTAATAACAGATGTTCTGGCTGCAACTCATGAAATCATTTAATATTGCTTTATGCTCTGGTAATAAAAGAAGTCATCTGGCTCCACTTGGCCCAGGTTACATATCTTCCTCAAAGGGTCAAAATGATTTGATGCAGTTCTTGGATCAAAAGGACTGATGTTTTCTGTATGTTATGGGCTGTGGACAGGGTGTGCTCACAGAATGGGACAGATGCTGGCATCATACACACTTTGCATCCAATGGCCTGAGGTGCATCTCTGACCTGGAAACTTGCCCTAACTCCTGAACTTGGACAGTCCGCATGCTACCCAGGAAGATGCTACTCTTTTCACTCTTCATATTTCCCACACCTGGCAGTGCCAGCATCCAAGGAAGGCTAAAGTAGGTTGACCAGCCACCCTGGGCAAGGCTGGCAGGGTACCAGAGCTTTTGCCTACAGCCACTACAGGGAGCAAGTAAATAGGAATGTTCCAACTGTCCGGGAACAACTTTCACAGATGGGTTTGGATTAATCTGGGGGTGGGGAACAAGGGAAAATGTGCCTTACAAAGGCTGGTAATAAATCAGAAGAACTTGCAGCATGGATAAATGATGAATTGCCAAGATGACTCAAGTATTAAAATAACTAAGTTAATCAAAAAAGATCTTTTAAAGAAGTTGATGATAAAATAAGGGGATTCCTTATCCTCAGAGAAAATAAGGGAAAAATTAAACAAAGGCAAGCAGAGGTCAAAGAGGGAGATGGTGGGATAATTTAAGCATTGTTTGAGAAGCCAATTGAAAGGAGGTAAAAGAAGATCCAAAGCTATTAAAAAAATAAAAATAAAAAGACCTTTGCTACAACTTCTCAAAGAGAGTGATAATTCCTTCCAGGGAAGCATGATGTCAATACTTAGTAAAACAAAAGGCAAATCCTGAACTACAACATAAACACACTACGCTGGATAACGAATTCTCGAGACGTGTACTACATGCACTCATAGCATCCTGGAGACAAGAATGCAAGAGAAATCCCAGTCAAATTAACACACATACACAAACACAGGACCCAAAAGCAGGTAGGAGAAAGGTAGAAAATAATCTAGGAATTGCTTCTGAAGTCTTCCTTCTTCTTCCCACAGCAGTGTTCCCATGATACCTATCCTGAGGAAGCCCCTTCCTCTCATCCATGCCACCAAGGGTTACCTCATATTTAGGGGTTCACTTAATCTGCACAGTAGTGCCAGGCACCATGTCGATTCTGTGGATCCAGAGATAACGGTGGTTTTTGAAGCTGCAAGCAGCTGACACTGTTTGGGGAAACCACTGTGTAAATGGACAACCACACACACCAGGATAGAATCATGTGCAAAGGCATGGTGGGACCTCAGAAGGGAGATGAAAATTGGGCACAAGTCAAGCTTTGCATGAAGCCTCAGGGAAGATGTCCTATGGCCTCCAGAGGTCCAGGCTGGTCCAGAGCACCATGGCAGGAGGTTACTCTGTGGTTCTTGTACTCATGTTGCTGGATCAGAATCCTTGTCAAGGCTGTGTAAGCATAGATGGAGAATGCTCTGTGATCATCTGTGGGAAAGCACAGTGACCAGGTTTTCTGAAGCAAATGTTAAGGGACATTGCCTTTGATGAGATTCTGGGCTATTTCAGGATTCCAGTGATACCACGAAAGGTGTGAAAATGTTGTGATCCCCAAGTCATTTCTGTTTATGCAGACAGAAATGATGCAATCAGACAGGATGAGCACTGGGTGTTATTCTATATGTTGGCAGATTGAACACCAATAAAAAATAAGTCTATAAAAAATAATAAAATAAAAATTAAAAAATTTAAAAAAGAAATGATGCAATCAATAATAATTGGTGCCCAACCCAGTAAGGTGAGACGTGTCAGAGAATTGGAATGTCGGGACCAAGAAGGATTAGAAAGAGAGTCTAATTCAACTCTCTGAATGATAGATGGCAAGACTGACGCTTAGCAAGATCTGACTTGCCAAAGTGGTAGAATCGGAAATCCGATTTAATCTAATTGCATTTTTTCTGAAAGGCAATATAATTTCATATTCACTTTTTAATTCTGGTAAATTTGTGAGTGAGATGAAATGCAAGTGTACAACCTGTTTCTGTGTTGCCATTCTATATTAATAAAGCTTTTACTTTTTTTTTTTAATCTTAAGACCTCTTGTTTCGGAATTTGCCACCCAAGTTCTAATCCTCTCCCTGCCATCTTAACAGAATCAATGAGGGGGTAGAAGCAATTTATTCCCTCAAAGCACAAAAGTCAAAAAGATGGAATACTGAGAGTCACATGGAATTTGAGAGTACTCACAGTCCCAGATATTCAAAGAGAAAGACAAGCCTGTGTCTGCCAGAGATAAGGGGATCCCCTAGTGCCGAAAACCCACTCCAATCACAGCCCACTTTAATCACAGGCTAGCAAGCTGACAGCAACAGTGATGCAATAATGAGATCATTTGTTGAACACTCGCTGCCACTCAAGGACTTTAGGCAGCACCAATGAAGTGCTCAGCAGCTCCTGCTTCCTACTCACTTCTGAAATGCCCAGCCACCAGCGCCCGCACCAGTGAGCCAAACTCCTGTGTGTCTGGCTCTCCATGTTCAAGGAGCTCAGAACTGGAACATCATGGAACCAGTGGTAGCACAAGTTGGAGGCTCTCTCTGGAAGCCCTGGGGCAGCAGATCGGGGCTTCCAGAGGAGGGCAGAGCTGCTCCAAGACCCGCTGGGTGTGAAACGGACTGATAAGGATGAATAAACAGTGACTTGGAGAAAAACCTTGGGAGTCTCTGGTGTCCCTTGCACTAAAATTCTAGTTTTGCCGCCAACTCCGCATGAGATTGGGCAAGTTCCTTACTATATAGTTCATTGGTTTTATTTTTTTTTAATTTTTAAAAAATATTTATTTATTTATTCATGAGACACACACACACAGAGAGAGAGAGAGAGAGGCAGAGACACAGGCAGAGAGAGGCAGGCTCCTGCAGGGAGCCCGATGTGGGACTCATCCCTGGTCTCCAGGATCACACCCTGGGCCAAAGGAAGTGCTAAACCACTGAGCCACCTGGACTGCCCAGTTCATTGATTTTAAAGGCACATTTCCCCCTCTATTTTAAAAGTCTCTGAAATTCCAATGTCTTGCAACTGATGAAGTCTTACCGTTATATAATTATCAAGGTTTTTAATTTCCTTTTGCGATAGTTAATTTAAAAAATGACACACCTTCCAACCAGTGGCATTTCACATTTGGTAACATTTAGTATTTCTGATCTTCTGTGTATAAGATAATAATAATATTAAATTAAAATTTTAATATTTAAGGTTTACTGTAAAGGTTAGATTATATGATGTAAAAAAAAATTTAGGAAAGTATCCAATATTTAAGAATGGCCCCAAATGGTAAATGTAGATGCTGAATGATAACTCTGTCTGCTGGCCGCCTGAGCCAGGCAGAGTCTGTTCCCAGTTTCTGGTTCACAAAGATTACCTGGGAAAATCAAATAAGAAAAATAGCTAGTATCTGTGGATTGTTTATTTGGTGCCAGGCAGCATGCCAATTGATTTCATGGGTTTTACTTTACTTTGTCTTATAAGACTCTAAGGATACAAGTCAAAGATCACACCTACCTGTCAAAGATCCCACAGTTAATAACAAAATGAGGACTTGAATCCTTTCTCTGTGACACCAATCTGTGCTTTCCAGCATCGAACTGATGATGAGCACAGTTGATTACCACAAACCCTAGGATTTCCCTGAATACTTCTTTGCTCTGTACATCAGACCTCTGGGCTATAAGAAAGGTGGATGATGGGCTCCCCCATGCACCCTAGGAAACTGAATTAATATGTTGGAACAAGGTGTCGGGAACTGAATAAGGATTAGCCCAGGTATTAAAGAAAAGAATCCTGCAAACATGTGCCTAACCCTGACTCAACCTGAGAAGGTTCCTGGCTCCTCCTGGTGCGAAGCTCCCACCGTGACAACCTCAAGTAGAAGCAAAGGGGGTGGGGAAACACCCTCAGGGTCTTGTTACAATGGTTTGAACTCAAACACTCTCCTGATGGCTTCTCTGGGCCAAGGCCAACTGCAATGGTGTGTTCCTCACAAGTAGTCTATTCCCATTTCTGGGACTCCCTGAGGTGTATTCAATAATGCACTCCTCATTCTGAAGCAGATGGAAAAGTGTTTTTTTTTTTTTTTTTTTTTTTTTTTTTTTTTTTTTTTTTTTTTTGGAAAAGTGTTTAAAAAGGTGCCAGGTTTATTTATGGAAGCATGAGATTGAATTTAAGAGATGCGCTTTGCCAATATGAAATGTGAACTCTCAAAACAGGAAGTGTGTTTTACTGCCTATTTATTTTATTGCCGTATCAGCTGCCCAGAGCCTAAGAATCCTTCCTCTCAGGAATTATTTATTTTCTAACTTCTGAACCAGAACATCTTGACCATCAGCCCTCAAGCTCCTTACTGCCAGATTCCCAACTACAAACATGTGCCTTGCTTGTCTCTCATTGGGGATCCACTGAGGCTTCAGTGAAAAACATTTGGATTCTCATATTTTGTACTGAGTCTTCTTTTTTCATGTAAGTAGAGATGTTTCAAGTAAGTTGAATCAAATGACAAAGAGAATGAAAAAATTTAGAAGCCTCTTAGAGTAATAGAGGAGTTACCGAATTTTCTCATATACCTTGAAATACTCAATAATCAATAGTCTGTCATTACCACTCAAGCATTTTGAAGAAGTTAATGGCAGAAAATGACTGTCTAGATGTACATAATCGAAAAGCAGGGTCTGGTTGGTAGGGGGGTGGATTTAAATAAGTATGTCATATAAGAAAAGGACAGAGTTGTTGTGTAAGAGTTCTTGCGCCTTTTAAGAAAACCCATCTGAGTCTAGTCCACTAGAATAATCTAGACCATTTTAGTCTGAATGCTTCAGGGAAGGTACATTTTCACATGTGGACTTTACCTGCAAAGCTCAAGTAGCTAGAAGCTCTCAGGCAAAAGACACGTTACAATGGTGCCATCTCCTGGATACTCTCTGAAACACATCTTTTCTTCTCTTCCACTCAAAACTCTTCAATGGCTCCCTATTGCTGACGGAAAAGAATCTAAAACTCCTGGCATCGAAGACCTTGCATGATCTAGCACAAGTTCATTTTCAGGTCTCCTGACACTCATTACATAGGTATTATGTGCCACTCCCCAGGATAAATTCAGAATTTCCTGCCTCTTCAATCTCAAGTCCAGCATTAATTCAATGCAATAAGCCAGCAGAGAATCACAGAGCACTTCAGGGATTCAGGGCCAGAATCTCAGTAGGAAAAAGGTGAGAAGATATGGGGTGTCCCAATAGCCAATATCCACATTATGTAGGACGCCAGGTGCTCATAACAACCTGAAGATCATTCTTCTCGGTGGCTATTTAGAAGGCTAAATAGAAGAGTGAGCAATAAGAAAATAAGAAAGAGCATGAACACACCCTTAAAATATACATATTAAAATATGAGAAAACAAATGGCTAAATTCACAAACGATAAAAATGCATATTAATCAAGTCATTTCAGGAATAAATAACTTATTTGGGGGTCTCAAGCATTATCATGTTAATTCATCAAATTTAAAATGATGCTGTGCTATATTGGTGAGTGTCTAGAAAATAGATCATCTCATACACTTTGGCAGGGTAGCATTTCTGGAGGGCAATTTGTGAATACTTGTCACAAGCCTTAGAAATGCACTTACATTTTTATCCAGAAATTCTTTTAAAATGTCTTTAAGGTACTATCACAGGTTTGTGCTAAGATATAACCACTAGAATGGTAACTACCACTGCAACATAAATGGTAGTAGATAAAAAATTGAAATACATGACATGACTAACCACAGGATATTTTATATATTTATATAATAAACTTAAATAGTCATTACAATTGATATGTGATAAAAATGTTTACCATATATGCATTGTTTATATTCTCATATTTAGTGAAAAATAAAAGACTGAAACTTCGCATGTTTTGTTCGATTATATTTTTGTGTTTTTTAAATATGTGCATAGAACAATAATCAGAGTTACTCCAAAATGTCAATGATATCTTATCCTGGTGGTAGCAATATTAGTGATACTTATTTTCTTTTTCTCCAAATTTCAAAATGTGTTGCAATGAGTCATATATTTTCATATAATATATTTTTTTAAAAATAAGATGATTAGAAAACAACAAAAGGGAGACCCGTATTAGATTGTATCTGTACATAATTTTCAGTTTGACTGAATTCAGCTTGTCATACTTTTTGGGTTTGGTCAGTGCTTACTACAGTTTGACATCTCTGGGATGCTTACTATTTCCCTCTTACCAGGCCCCATGTGGGTGTGGGTATAGTGAAATGGTGCCTGAGCAATGCCAGGTAAATACTGCAACTGAGCAAAAGCATTTTGGAAAACAACATACATACCACTATCAAGAGCTATAAAAACGGTCAAGCATTTCAACCTGATAATCCCATTAGAAAGGTTCCATCCTAATGACATCCTCCCCTTGACAGAAGAAACGCATTCATATCTCAAAATGTTCATTGCTGACTTATCATTAATGAAGAACAGTTTGGAACCAATTTAAAAATCCAGTTATAGGCAGTGGTTAACTAAATCCTGGGACATAAACTCAATGAAAACTTTAACTCTTATGAAAGTTACGGAACAGGATTTAAATGTCTATTTAAGACCTAATTGGCTTCTTGTGATAATGAATATATAGAAGAAGTTTGTATGTAATGAAAGAGGAAAAGAAAGTATGTAAAGAAAAATATAACAAAATAGTCTCGAATTTCATTGTTTCTTATTTGAAATAAAAGAAACAGATGTTAATGATTGCAAATCTCTGCCCCGGATGTTAGGCTAGAATGCAAAATCTACACTTGTCCAATGTGAGGGCAAACGGAGACTCTAAAGGTGTGAGCAAGAGCAGAAGCACTTCATCTCCGTGGACGGCTTCCGAAGCAAGTCTGCTCATGGGATATTCCATTCACTGGTGGCTTCTCAAAGGATGTGTTTTGTCTACAACAAAAAATAAATAATAAAAATAACAGTCTTAGCTCTGATATCTCAGAGCAGTATGTAGGGCTCTGACCTCCCACCCCACACTCTTTATCTCAGTGACTAGAGATTTTATAACAGGAACTTGGATATTCAGTTTATATAACTTAATCCATTTGTAATTTTCTCTTATACAGAAACATCCTATTTTGTAGAGCAGTAGACCAACCCTCCCTAAGTGACCTGGAACACCTAGATCCAAACAAGGGAAGAGAGATTTTTAAAAAGAGACAAATTGCCCTTTAATTGGAGGAAGAATGAGCCAGCTCAGTGCAGCATTCTCTGGAACAGCAGATCCTCTAAAGACATGCTTCTGCTCTCAAAGAGGTTGGCCTGGCAACTCGCTTACACACTCCACTTGGGGAAAATTCTTTTCAGCACTAGCCAAAATGCCGATCCAGGTTCCTTTGCCTAGCAGCCTTGAAAGCTTGCACACATTTACAGAAAATACTTTCAAATGACTCTGGAGTTCTGCTTTATGTTTCATGTTCCTTTGAACTTATTACCTCTTTACAATGTCTTGGACTATTAGTTTGGGAACATTTAAAGTTAATGACTATATGGAAAGTAAAACAACACTTTGATGTTGTCCAAGCCATCCATTTCTCTCTTTCATACACAGGAGGTTATAGAAGGCTGGCCGATGCCAGATCAAGTCATTTCAGGAATAAATAACTTATTTGGGGGTCTATATGGATTGTTGCTTGGGGGAAAAGGGGATAGATCAGCTCTGGAATGTCTAAGAGAACCAGAGCCATGATTAATGAGGGTCAACTTTAAAACTTGAGCACACACAGATAGGATTACTTCACACAGAGCAGAGTCTGTCTGACCAGGCTACCCCAGCACAATCCCCTGAGGTACATCATTCACAAATCTTGTTGGTTTCAGGGCTACACTGACAACAAAAGAGAGATAGGGAGAGGACCTCCTTGGCCATAAAAGACGGAACCCAAAGTACCATAAAATGCAAAGATAATGGCTATTAAAGTTGGCAAATGTTTCTAGAAAGAAGTTTCAAGCATTCTGGACGGGTGTCTTTCAGTAAAGCATAGTGTGCTCTTCCAGACAATAGTCATTGCAGTTTGTGTTTGTTTCTTATTTCTATAGGTAAGAGCTTGGAAGCTATTTGCAGGATGGATTTCTTTGTAATATATGAAAGACTCAGAAGTGGAGGTGATCCAGGGAAGCAGAGAACCAGAAGAAGGGGGGAAAACTTCTCATACTACATTTCTTAGATATCTGACCAAATTTGAGATTTCTGAAGGAGAAACAGAGACTATTCACAATAAACTGCCTTGTCTTATTGAAAACCCAGCAAAGAACAGAACAGGGATAGAATCTTTAAAACACAAAAGAGATCCAGAGGGTATTCAGCAGAAACCCTAGAACACATTCCTGGTTCTCCTTTCCAGAACAGCTAAATAAATGTTTGTGTGTGTTAAAAATTATGTTCTCTTCTGCATGGAAAACCATAAAATGATGTTTTCTCTCATAGAGCTTGTTTCTTTTTTTTAAGATTTTATTTATTTATTCATGAGAGACACACACAGAGAGAGGCAGAGACATAGGCAGAGGGAGAAGCAGGCTCCATGCAGGAAGCCTGATGTGGGACTCGATCTCAGGACTCCAGGATCACACTCTGAGCCAAAGGCGGAGACTTAAGCGCTGAGCCACCGAGGCGTCCCTAGAGCTTGTTACTTAAAAAAACACAACTAATATAGATGATTTTGCATTTAATCATTGGGCAAATATTTCTTGAGCAGCTGTCATATTTGGGGCTGATCTAGACATGGAGATACAATGTTAAGAACACAGATAAGGTCCTAGTTCTCATGAAATTTGTATTCTAGTGCAAGAAAATAGGCAATAAATGAGAAATAGTAAATGAAAATCGATTCGGTTGTTTAGAGCAGTGAAGGAAACAGAGAAAAGTGGTTTGGATAAGGATAGATGAAGATGGAATGCTATAGACTGGGTGATCAGGGAAGAAGACTAACTAAGGAAGAGAAACTCCAGCCAGGAATATTTGGGTAGGCCTGTAAAGGCAGGAAAGTGTTTTCAGGCAGGGAAATCACATGCAAATGTCGTAAGGCAAGGCCTGGCTTTGCTTCTTCAAGAAACAGAAGTAAAGTCACTGGAGCTTAGGTGGCAAGGAAGGTTATTTCAGAAAGGTGTGGAAAGGCAAGATCATATTAAGACCTTCTGGCTCTAAAAACAGAGGGGGTGCACCTGGGTGGATCAGTCAATTATGTGTCTGACTCTTGATTTTGGATTGGGTCATGATCTCAGAGTCCTGAGATTGAGCCCCACCGCAGGCTCTGCATAAGATTCTCTCTCTCCCTCCCCCTCTACCCTCTCTCTCCCCCCACACTCTCTTACTCTCTTAAAAAAAAAAAAAAGACCTTTGGCCAGGGTAGTGACTTTTCATTATACTAGAGGTGCAGTAGAAAGCCATTGGAGAGACTGAAGCACAGAAATGCATAGTTTACTTGTGGGGATCACAATTACTGCCTTGTGCAGAATGGGTACTAGAGGAAAGAAGGGTGGAAGGAAGGAACTAACTAGGAGGATGTGAATGCTTCAGACAAGAAGTTATGCTGTGACTGGATGCTAACAGCGAATTATACAGAATCAGGTATGTTAGGCAGTAGAGCCCATCAAAACTTGCTGAATCTGGTGGTGGTGCTACATTTTGAGACAGGGGAGGTGGGAAGGAACTGGCTTAGAAATGCAATATCGGGGATCCCTGGGTGGCGCAGCGGTTTAGCGCCTGCCTTTGGCCCAGGGCGCGATCCTGGAGACCCGGGATCGAATCTCACGTCGGGCTCCCGGTGCATGGAGCCTGCTTCTCCCTCTGCCTGTGTCTCTGCCTCTCTCTCTCTCTCTCTGTGACTATCATAAATAAAAATTTTTTTAAAAATTAAAAAAAAAAGAAATGCAATATCGTGGAGAGGCCACGTGAACTCAGAGTTGTGTTTGGAATAGTTTTACAGAAGAGGTGAACCTGAGCTGGATCTTCAAAAATGGGAAGAATTTGAATATGTACTTTTTTTTAAAGATTTTATTTATTTATTTATTTATTCATGAGAATACACAGAGAGGAGAGAGAAGCAGAGACACAGGCAGAGGAAGAAGCAGGCTCCATGCAGGGAGCCTGATGTGAGACTCGATCCCAGGTCTCCAGGATCACACCCTGGGCTGCAGGCGGTGCTAAACCACTGAGCCACCAGGGCTGCCCTTGAATATGTACTTAACAATGAATTGCTGAGATGGATTTTAAAGCATGACTTTATCAACTTTAGCTATTAGTGATTTTTTTTTCCATATCCAATGCACTTTTATGTCATAGGTATTCCTTCAGTAGAATCCTCCTCTTTTTGCTTAAGTAATAATATTTTTAAAAGTAAATATTGTTGGGTGGGGTGGGGAAACTGAGTGATGGGCATTAAGGAAGGCATTTGATGTCATGAGCACTGGGTGTTATATGCAACTGATAAATCACCAAACTCTACCTCGAACCTAATAATACACTATATGTTAATTAACTTGAATTTAAATGAATAATAATGATGATGATGATGATGATGATGATGATGATGAAAAAAAGCAAATGTTGTACAAGGAATTCATAGGCTGGAACTCCTTGAGCACTGGATTGAGTTATTTGAAATCCATCAGTCACCCTAGTCTTAAAACTACTGCTGTGTGCCTTTATTAACACTCTCTCCTCTAAATCATGCTGTATAATCATCAGTGTCTTTCCCAATGGTTGTAGGTTCCTTGTCAGAGAGGGGTAGTAATATCTTTTGTTTGTTTGTTTTGCTATTGTTTTGGGGAGGTGTGGGACAGAACCATGTCAGTTCCTCTTTGCCATCTTTGTCCTCATCTGACTTGGAGCTGGTAGTGTTAGGGACAGAGTAAGCACTCAGCAAAGATATGATGAACAAATAACTCTATTCAGATTCTTATGGTTTCAATTTCTCGATTTCAATCTCTTGATTCCAACTTGTTGTGGGTTGAATGGTGACTCCTCAAAATATATTTCCACTCCTCACCTATAAATATGATCCTATTTGTAAAGGGGGTCTTACAGATATGATTAAATTAGAGATCTCAAGATGCGATCATCCTGGGTCATGTGGATGGACCCTAAATCCAAAGACAAGTATCCTTATTGTTTTTATCTTTTTATTTTTTTAAATTCACTTTGCCAACATATAGTATAAGACCCAGTGCTCATCCCATCAAGTGCCCTTTTCAGTGCCTGTCACCCAGCTACTGCATCCCCCGACTCACTTCCCCTTCCACAACCCTTTGTTTCCCAGAGTTAGGAATCTCTCATTGTTTATCTCCTTCTCTAATTTTCCCCACTCAGTTCTGCTCCTTTCCCTTATAATCCTTTTCACTATGTCTTATATTACACATATGAGTGAAACCATATGATTGTCCTTCTCTGACTGACTTATTTCACTCAATAATGTCCTTAAAAGAAGAGGAGAGGACACAGACAGGAAAGGTCACATGAAAACAAAAGCAAAGGTTGGACTTACACTGCCACAAACCAAGGAACACCAGAAGACACCTAAAAGCTGGAAGAAACAAAGAAGAATTCTCTCCTAGAGCCATTGGAGGACGCACAGCCCTGCTGACACCTTGGTTTTGAACTTTTGGCCTCCAGAACCATAAGACAATAAATTTCTATTGTTTTAAGCCACCAGGTTTGTGATAATTTGTTATGCCAACACTAGGAAATGAATATACAATCTTTCTATCCAGCTCAGTGAGGCGCTTCCTGCCCTGTTTAGCAGGGTTAGGATTAGGGTGAGATGAGTGAGGTACCTAGGGTACAAGATTTAAGGGGCACTCACTCAAGCATGCACATGTCTCATACCCCCAAAGCCTCAGGAATTACCCACAGGAGTTCCCAGAGGGGGTTGACATTTAGAATTCAGGACAAAGTTACAGGTATATTTTCAATTTAAGGGAGTTTGAGGCATTGTGACTGGAATCAAGACACTTCGGTATGCCCCTACAAATGTTCATAGAGACCTCGTTAGAGACAACAAGCCCCCAGGAGAGTCTGTTCAGAGGGTTGGCTAAAATTTCCAATCATTCAGACACCTCATTTTGAGAAAGGAATAAAGAGAAACAATCTCAGGCTGAATGGTAATTCTGTTAGCATTCCCCTTGATTCTCCTGGGTGTGCCAAACACAGATGGCAAGGAAGAGAGCTGGGGAAAGAGCAGGAATTTCTGAGTGTGATAAAGAGAAGCCCAGAAAAGTGTTGGATAGAGAGAAATTTATAGATGAGAGCCCAGTAAATGCAGAACATCCTCTGCCAGCATGGTTATCAGTCCAAGTGGTGACTTGGTCCTGAGTTGTTTTTCCCCCAACCGCTCCCCAATGAAATACAGTAAGTGATTCCTATTGAAGAAAATTAACCAGGCAAGTAAGCTTCTATTTCTATATTCCTAGATCTTTTTTGGAGAAGTTAGAAATTCCTCTGGTTTTCAAC
Organism: Canis lupus dingo; assembly: GCF_003254725.2. Classification (NCBI taxonomy): domain Eukaryota; kingdom Metazoa; phylum Chordata; class Mammalia; order Carnivora; family Canidae; genus Canis; species Canis lupus. Next base: position 13,751,400 of record NC_064259.1, on the reverse strand, counting down.
AGAGCTAGAGTTGCCATTGTTGTGATTGAACGGATTTGTGTTTTATTAACAGTTGCTCAAAAAAAGAAATAAGCCAAAGACAGAAAGTCAGTAATACATAAAATGAACTAGATGATCTAATCTCTGATTATTTCATACACAATCTTAAATGGTTAATCTTTTCATAGACAACTTCCAAAATGTCTCCAACTGAGCAACCAAGAAGAAATATATTCATTGCCTTCAAGTCTATGATTAAGTGAGAGGAGGGAATTTCCTTATCTTTCATCTTCAATTTATTTTTTTTCAAGTTCTTGTTTTTATGGGGAGACTGTGTACAAGTCAGTTTTGTCCAGTGATGTGAGTTTTCAAGTTGGCAGTGACCCCCAGAACATCTTCTGGAACTGGATGTTCATTTATAGAGGCAGGAACTGAGCCTCGGCATGCAGAAATGACTTGCCACGTCCATCACCAAATTAAATAAAGGGAGACTTGTTGGACTTCATTTTGCCAGATTTTGACATTTTCTATCTTTAATTGCCTGATAGTCCTATGAGGTGAGTATCACTGTTATCATTTTATAAGTGATAAGAATAAGATTTGGAGCAGCGTATATGTCGTCTCACAATAAGCCTCTTTCTTTGAGGTCTTTCTTTGAGGTCTCCTCATCCATCCATCTACTTATTAGCTAGAAATCTCCACCAATGGAGGACAAACTTTAAAGATGCTTCTATGTTTCCTGTCTCTTGGTATTCACACCCTTGTGTAATGCCCTCCTCTTGAGTGTGGGTGGGAACTGTGACTTATTTCCAAACAACAGAATATGGTAAAGGTGATGGATGCAACTCATACGATGTAAGATTTTGTCTTGCTAGAAGGCTGACTCTAGAAATGCTCTCCCTTACTGTGAATGCAGGATAATACATTCTATACCATTTTCTTGTAAGTTTATGACCATGAACATGTAAGGTAAGAAACCAGTGATTCCCTCTCTTCTCCCCTGTCCTCAAGGGCTCCTTTCCCTAACATCACCCTTTTCTCCTTTATTCCCATGGGTGTGTCAGGATTGATGACAACCCAGAGTCATTTCTATTTTAAATGAGATATGGTCAGGAATGTGCTCATCAATATCTAGGAGTCCCCTCTCCTTCTTTGGGAGGTAGTATAGAAATTTTTCAGACTGCCCAATAGTTGGAATATCTGCCATGTGACAGTTCTGGCCAAAGGTATGTTGGTATAGTAAAGTGTTCCTGGCTCCTAAAGTCCCCTGCAAGGTCCCTCAGGGAGAATGGTTTTCAGACAGAATGAAGAGAATCTGATGGAAGAATCCAAGGCCCTGGAAGATGGAAGGATCCTGGGTCACTAACCATGTAATGGAAGGACATCCGTCACACAAGTCTCATTATGGGATGAGCAAGAATTAAACATGTGTAGTGTTAATCACTAGGATTTAGTTTGTTTATTACTGCAGTTAGTCTATAGGAAAATTGAATTTTAACTAGTATCAAAGATAATTAAAGAGATAGGACCAATGGATGAAGACCTTTCATATTGTTGTGTGTAGAGTCTTTTGAGAGCTCCAGGATCTTAAAGTTAAAACTCAGTGAACATACCAATCCCTGGGGGCTCCGAAGGTAAGAACAAAGGAATGGATGGATTCTGTACACATGAACAGCTCTTGGCAATCTTGGTCTAGGCAGTAACGAGGCCAGTGCTCCAACCTGCCCATCAGCATGCGCTCTCCCTCCCTAGCAAGTCCATAGTCCAGACTTCCCAGTTCATTTCTAGCTGGTTTCTAGGACTATACTTTTGGGGTGAGGCCCTTTCCAAAGGCTATTATAAACTCTGGGAAAAAGGCCAGAATGTTTCATATTGTAATGGAAAATAATCCTTCCACCCTCAATCTGCACATTTTATTTAAGGTGTGAAAAATGCTTTCCCAGCTTCAGCCAGGAGCATTCAGATCTCCACGGGGACCTGGGCTGAGAGGGGTGGGGGGCAATGATTAGGTGAGGGAGAAAACCCTCCCTGCAGCAGTTTCCAGAGGAGCAGCAAGCATGTAGTCAGAGGAAAATAAGACCTGACCTCCAGTCTGGTTCATATTACATGTCTCTGCCTCACCCTGGTGCCCAGAAGCTCCAGCTCACACTTGGCTTCGGACCAAGGAGAAGTGAATGGTGGGGGACCCCTGTTGTGGATTTGGAGTTTAGAATCTTTAGTGCTGACTTTGGAGGCAGATAGGATCATCAGGTCAAGGGCAGGTGAGGAAAAGGGGACTCTGTCTAGGTTAGTGCTTGGGGACAGTAGACTAACAGTCAAACCCTTAAGTTAGAGAGTTGTCAGATCATTTTCAAGGAACAAAGTGACAAAGTAGTTAGGTGGGGGATGTGTACAGTAGATAAAGTTTAATTCTTCCACAATTCTGGGTCCATATTTAAGTATTTAATTATTATGTTTCCTTAAATATTTGTGATTAATATTATACCATTTACAACAATGGTTTCCAGGTGACTAGATAATTAATTACACAATAGTTACATTTGCAAAGAATCCATCAGACACAATGATGTGATATTTGTTGGCTACTAATATGGTGATCATATTCTACATCTTTTTAAACATCTTTCAGAATTTTAAATGAATTATTAGCAATGTTCTAAGAAATTCATTAATTTTTAAAGTATGATTTACTTTAGAATCATTAATTTGCAATTCTGTTTTACTATCTTACGAAGTAACATTGAAATTTTCAAATTAATGACCTGACATTTTTTTAAACATTGAGTATCTGGCTTCAGGTTACAGACCAACTAGTACAACTTTTATTATACTTGTAAGACAACCATAGACCAGAAAGCTTACTTCACAAATTCAAGGTCTACTAGGGAATAGCAGAGTTGGGATTGTCTACTGTAGGACACACTATATTTCCCTGATTTGGGGAAGCCAGTTAAACCATTAGGGCTTCTTCCTCAATGAAATAAATTTTTTGTCAAGTCTTCCACATTCAACCATCATTCACCCTATCAGGAGAGGTTTCCTCATCCTGGTCCACATTGATGTTTCTTTTTTATAACATGAGAAGGGCATCTCCTGATCAGTTCTTGTTAGCTAGACATTTAACCAGGTATTGCTTGGCTGGTCTGTGAACATATCTTCTTCATCTCGGTAGGGTAGACACTTTACAATATCATCCATTGACTACCTACTGCATGTCAAGTACTTGCAAGGTATTTTATAGGCATTATGTAATTTAATCCTTATGGCTGCTTTATGAAGGAAATAATTTCAGCTCCATTTTACAAATGAGGAAATGGAGACTCATAGAGATAAAGTTACATCTTAGAGACCACATAGCTAGCCCATGCTGGGACCCATCAACTCCACAGTGGCATAAGCCATTTGTGTCCTACTTGATTCCTCTTTTTCCCCCTACTTTCTTTACATCTAATCCATCAGTGAGTTCTGCTGGTTTTTACTTCAAAATAGATTCTGAATCTAAGAATCTCATACCATCTCCTCTGTTATGATGTTAATTCAAGTCACCTTCACTTCTTGATGTAGTCAGAGAATTCATTCTCTACACAACAAACTGAATGATCTTAAATACATATGACAAAATCCAATGGTTTCTCATTTTGTCTCATACTTTATCTCATAACCTATGATGCCCTGATGACCTAACCCTTACCTAAATGTTACATATCACAATAGAAAATAAATCTCCCACTTTCAATGGGCACATTTTATTTAAGGTGTGTGTTATGGGGGAATTGTGCCTCCTCCACAAATTCTTATGTAGAAGTCCTAATACCCCATACCTCAGAATGTGACTATTTATTTATTAAAGATTTTATTTATTTATTCATGAGAGACACAGACATAGAGAGAGAGAGGCAGAGACACAGGCTCCCTGTGAAGAGAGGAAGAAGCAGGCTCCCTGCAGGGAGCCTGACGTGGGACTCAATCCAGGGTCTCCAGGATCACAACCTCTGCTGAAGGTGGTGCTAAACCGCTGAGCCACCCGGGCTGCCCAGAGGAGATTTATTATAGGAATTGGATCACATGATTTTAGAGGCTGAGAAGTTGAATCATCTGCCCTCTACAAACTGGAGTACTGAAAAAACTAGCGGTATAATTCAGTCTAAATCCAAAGGTCTGAGAATGGGGGAATAGGGGGAAGGGCTGATGATGTAAGTTCTGGCCTGAGTCTGAAAGCCTGAGAAACATGAGTTCCCATGTCTGAGGGCAGGAGAAGATGGATGTCTCAGCTCAAGCAGAGACAGTGAATCCTCTCTTCCTCCACATCTTTGTTGTATTCAGGCCCTCAACAGCTTGGATGATAACCGCTGGTGATGGTAAGAGTACTCTTCTTTACTCAGTCTACTGACTCAAGTGTGAATCTCTTCCTGGGGCACTTTACAGACACACACCTGAAAATAATCATTTGACTGGATATCTGCACATCCCTTAGCCCCATCAGGTTGACACATAAAGTTAACTATTACGCAGCCCTAGCAAACAAATATAGTCTGAAAAATGCTTACCCAGATTTAGCCAGGAGCATTCATTCAGCATAAATTCATTCATTCAGGTCTCCATGGGGACCTACCTGGGTAAGAGGATGGAAAGCAATGATTAGGTGAGGGAGAGGAAACTACTCTCTCCTTGAAGCATCCGTTTGCCCAACTTCTCTCATGCATGTATATCCAGTTTTCTTTCTTGAACATATTCAACTTATTCCTGATTTTTTTTTAATGGAATGATCCCTCTGGCTATTGAACTTGGCAGAGGTGTCTTCCTCTTTTAATTCAAGTACCAGTGAGTCCTCTCACCTAATTCAGTTAGCCTCCCCTCACTGTTTTGTTTTTGTTTTCCTTCATAGCACTTTTTACTCTCTAGTGTAATTGATGCATTTATTCAAGGAACTGTTTCCTCTGACCCGTTTCATAAGAGCAGTGCCTGATTCATAAGAAGAAGCTCATTAAATCTTTGTTCAATGAATGAATAGATGAGTTTGGCTCTAACTTCTTTAAAGTTTATTTATCTGTATTCCCATGTCTCAATATAGAGCTTGTCACAAAGTAGGTTCTCAATAAAAGCCACATAAATTAAACAGAGTCACTAATAAACACTGTGTGGATGCTGAATGAATAAAATTAAGAACATGTTTTATATATATATATATATATATATATATATATATATATAATGCTTATAAGTCTCTTCCTTTATGACTTTGAAGTTGGGAAGAAATATGAACAGAAAGGAAAAAAATCTGTTCTTAATAAACCAGAATATTGAATTTTTGCCCAGGGTGTCAGGAGATATGTGAGAAAGTGATCTGGAGGGTCATAGAGCTAAACTGGGGTCCTGTCTTAGTCCTTTCCCAGTCACCGACATTATCCCAGAACATTCTTAGAACAATTTGCCTATCTCTCTTTAAAATTGGAAATTGATTAATTCCTTATTTCCAGCATAAAAAGGAATCTGAACCCTAAGGAAGGCCATCAACATGTTCAAATATCTTAAAGCACCAGATTGAAGATAAGACCATATGCTGTATCTTTATTCCCAGGCCACTTTAACTTCTGTGGGAACCACTTCTTTGCTACTGACTTCAATCCTTTGTTTCAATTCTCCATTCAATTTGAATACAAATTTGATATACTCAAGTTTGTGGAATGAAAAAAAAAAAGTGACAGAGACTGGATGGATGGTCACCAATCTTGTTTCCCCTTCTGGGCACACAGCTAAATCGCATTTCCTGGCTCTAATTTAGAAAAGATCAGGCCATAGTGTTTGACAATAGAATATGAGTAAAATGTCATGTGTCGCTTCTTGATTGAGACAGTCAAGAGCTTCGCAAAATCCTCTCTCCATTCTTTTTTCCATGGGGATTTTAATTTAGAGACTAACTGTGGTTAGTTGTAGCTCCTAAAGATGGAAGATATCTGGGTCCCAGAATGACTTCATGTAACAGAAACAATGGCCAACAAGCTTTAGACTATTTTACATCAGCAAGAAAAATACTTCTATTATTTTGAGTCACTGACATTTGTTTGTTATAGCAGCTTTCTGATATGTGTTCCTAATATAAATAAAGTGACTTAAGAGGATGCATTGGGTTAATTCTGTTCAGTGTTTAGGATTATGAATATTTTTATTTCAGGATATATTAGGAATTTTCAATGCAAGTGTCTTCTTCTTCCTCAGAGTAAGAAGATTTATGGTTACCACAACTCAGTTGTTTCTCGTCTCAGATCTACTTATGGTAGTTGTACTTGCTATTATACTTAGAGTGTGTGTGTCTATGTGTGTTGGGTGAAAGTGTATCATTTAAATTTCCTTGAGTATCATAGATACCATGGCAATAGTTTATGCGAAAAGATATGTATATGCATGTATGTGTTGTGCAAGTGTGTGTGGTATTATGTATGTTAATATATACATAATAATATAAGTAATATAATACAAGTAATTTAAGACAATAATATATATTTAAAATAGTAATATATGTAATATATTTAATTACATTTGATAACTTTTATACCATCACACAATTAAAAGATATAATTCAAACTGGAAAAATACATTCACCAAATGTGAAAGGCAGAGGTTTACAGATCTTGTTATAATATATAGTATGACCTTACCAAATTTTTAAAAAATTTTCTGTATTTAGTTTTTAAAGTTATGATAGTAATTAGTTGTTGTTGAAACAAATGATGTTAAATATATACAGATGCAACATAAATCAACGCTTTATCACCCTAATATTTATAGATATATTAAAGTAGTCCTGATTGTCTTTTATTAAAATATAATTATACTATACATATTAGTCAGCCAATTACTTTTTCTACTTGACAATATATCATAGCTATTCCTACAAGTCAGTAATGTAGAACTGCTACTTTTTCCTAAAATTTTTACATATACATGCATTTTATATAAATGGTACAATATACATATATTCATTTCATTTTACTTATCATGACAAAATATTTATAGCATAAAATTTACTATCTTGCCATTTTTAAGTGCACAGTTCATTACACTACGTACACTCATATTATGAGTGTACCATCATCATCATCCACCTGCTGGACAATTTTGATCTTGTAAAACTGAAACTTTGTATTCATCGAACAATAATTTCTCCCTCTCTGCTCCCTCTTGCCCCTCGCAACCACCGTTCAACTTTCTGCCTCTATAATTTTTACTCCTTTAAGGACCTCATATAAGTGAAATCCTGAGTATTTTTTTGTTTTGGGGATTTTGTTGTGACTGACTTATCTCATTTAGCATAAGGTCCTCCACATTATTCATATGATAGCATATGTCAGAATTTGCTTCCTTTTTAAGGCCGAATAATATTCCACTGTGTATATATATCATATTTTTCTCATCTATTCATCTGTTGATGGACACTGGTTGCTTCCACATTTTAGCTATTGTGAATAATGCTGCTATGAACATGGGTGTACAAATATCTCTTTAACACCCTGTCAATTCTTTTGGGTATCTACACCGAAGTGGAATTGCCGGATTATATACTAATTTCATTTTTAATTTTTTGAGGAAACCATCACATCTCATTCTGGAATTCAGTTTTACCAAAATATATCTGTTTTTATGTGTGTGCATGTTTTTCACTCCATCTTTTTAGTCTGTAGGTTAGAAGCTTTTTAATTGTAAAACCTTTTCTCTGTTTTTTTGTTTAATTATTATTTTCTTCTACCCATCTTTTGTTACGCTCCAGCATTTCTGATACTCACACATTAGTTCTTTTGAATCTGGTTTTCAAACTTCTTGTATTTTCTGCATGACTTCTTTTTGTGTTTTTGGCTAGTATTTGAAATACTTCTCCACTTAATAAAATGAAGCCTCAACAGTCACAGTGCTTTCTTTCAAGACATTCTACATTTTAAAAAATTTCAATCACCTTAGCTTCCAAGCTTTTTTCAAATTATTATTTATTCATTTGACAGTTGTACTTTTATGAGTCTGTTGTTACTCTTTATAGTTGTTAAGCCTCTTTTTGTCTCTTCATTAGGGTATTCTATTAACCCATATAGACTAAGTTATGCTGCAGCAAAAATGCCAGGGTATTTTTCTCTGATTATCTTATGTCTAACGGGATCTAACAGAGGGCTCTGCTTCTTCTCCCAGTGACCCAGAAACAAGAGTAACAAGGCTCCCCTCTCATAAAGTACCCCTCCTTTATTTTTTTATTTATTTATTTATTTATGATAGTCACAGAGAGAGAGAGAAGTACCCCTCCTTTAGCACAAGGTACAAGATTTTCCATAGCAGAGTAAAAGAGAAATAGGAAACTATGCAAATCTAATTCAAATCTTTAGGTCCCATGTTGTTGGCTAGATATGGTCATAGGACTCCACTGAACTGCAAGGAGGCAGAGAAACCCAGACTTCCATGTCTTCAGAGGAAGGAGAACCTAATATCGATAAACATTAACAATGTCTACATCTGAAACTTCAAGCTAAGGATGGAGAATCAGGGAGATTGCCTGTCTGTTCTTTATGGAGATACCAAGTGGAAATTTTTTTGTACCTGTTGTCTTCAAGACAGGTACTTGGTTTGGAAGTACAGAGGATTCAGTACAATTATTCCGAATTGCCTTAGCATCCAGAAGAGATTGGACTTACCCATTTCCAAAGGTCAAGCTCTCCCCAGGGACCATCACTTTCAGATTTCATGACTGAAGATTTTCATGCTGATTCCCAGACCCAGAAAGGAAAGAAAGCCACTACTAGCTTTTTACTTACAGCCTCCCGGGTTTCCCTGGTTGCTACTCTAAGAGCTATTCAGCATAGAAGAGAAGTTGAGCTAGAGTGGGATTAGAAGAGAAGCCAGCTGTCCTTCCAGAAATCTCTGTGAGACATATTTTATCCAAAATGGCTTTTAAAGCCACTAACACCAGATAGATAACGGATAAAGATCTTGAAGCAATGAAATACAAATAGGAAATAATTATTTGAAAAATGATGTTCAATTACACTAAAAATCAAAGTAATATGAAATTTATTTATTTATTATATAACACACTTTAAATATATTATTTAAATTAAATTAGTTAATATATAATGTATTATTGGTTTCAGAGGTAGAGGTCAGTGATTCATCAGTCTTATATAACACCCAGTGCTCATTATATCATGTGTCCTCCTTAATGCTCATCACCCAGTTACCCTGTCCCCACCCCACTGCCCTCCCTGACAGCAATTCTCAGTTTGTTTCCTATGATTAAGAGTCTTTTATGGTTTGTCTCCTTTTCTGATTTCATCTAATTTAAAAAAGCATATGAAATTTAAAACAGTAAGATATTACTCTTACCTATTAAATTAATAAATTTTCAAAATATATGGTATTTCTTGTAGCTATTAGAAACAGTAGGGCATATTTACTTATGTATTGATATGAAAAGGTATCCAAGACATAGATGAACAGAGCTAACTGCAAAACAGTTTGAATCATGACATATTTGTCTATGTCTTAAAAAGGGCTTTCTATTAAAAACGGATATGGATTTTAATATATGGATTAGACAGCTAATTTTTAAGACTATTTGAGAAACTATTAATAATTATCACCTCTGGAAAGAAGGAAAAGTGGTGGTGGAATAGTAAAAGGATATGTTTTCTTTTTATGTGTGCATTTTCTAGTGTGCATATTTTTTTACCATGCCATTGCACTTTTTTAGAAAATTAATTTTTAGAGAAAACAACTGAAAAAAAATCAAATAAACAATATCGGAAACAAGAGTCTATTTGCAGCCATAATTACAAAAATCTTTTTTAATTACAAAGAAATACTATGAATATGTTTACACTTGTGAAATAAAAATCTAAAAAAGGAGTCTTGTATATCATAATAATGTATATCATAATATTTACTGTTGGTAAAACGAACAAGAAAATTAAATTCTTTCACTGATAGTGGGAATGCAGGTTTTCTCCATAGTCTTGAAATGAATTTGTTGATATGTAGCAAGAATATTTAAAAGTATTTCTGAGTATACAGTTAATGGAAATAGTCACAAATCCACCCAAGGATTTATGTATAATGAAATATATATTACAAAGCTAATTATGTATAATAAAAAATCAGATCTGGAAAAAAGCCTAACTAGAAGGGCAGTAAGTAAAACTACAAATATCTTTAAATAATGAAATAGTATGAAACCATAGCTTTTCCTAAGACACTTTGGTGATGTGGTCAAAAGGTTTAGTATTTAATGTTAATCGACATAAAAAAACTTGTTGCATATACAATACCAATTTTTATTTAAAAATATATAAAGTATGTGAGAAAATGTATCTAATAGTAATGGTCGCTGTCTACATGCTTACTCATTTCTCTGTCTTCTGGTTTCTTTTTTACTACTTTGTCACATTTCACATTTTTTTTTTTTACATTTCACATTTTCAATGATGAATTTTTTTCTTTTAGAATGGGAAAAATACAATGTTTAAAAAAAACTAAGATGTTCCTAATAATGTATATTAAGTATACGTGTATCAGTTAAGATCAACATTTAACTGTAATTTTCCATATGGTAAGGGACAATTCTGGCAATGTTACCAATTACTGCTCAGCATTTTTTTCCCCATTTATTCAATTATGGTTATAGTTGTTTGTGTCTGCAGTAATTCAATAGAAATATTCTTATGAAAAAAATGCAGGATTATGTTCCATAAGGATATTGGTAGAAATACTGTTATAATGTTGAATTGTGTGACTTTTTCTCCGTTTTAAGAAATCTGATTATATGTTGTGGTGACATTTACAATGAGGCAAGTTTTATTAGGAAAAAAAATGATAATACAGATCTTTCTTGACTTATGATGAGAGTTATGCCTGATAAGGCCATGAAAATAAATCAATTAAAAATGCATTTCCTATATCTAATCTACTGAAAATCATAGCTTAGCCTAGCACTACCTTAAATGTGCTCAGAACACTTCTATTAGCCTACAATTGGGCAAAATTATCTAACTTTAATGCCTGATTTATGATAAATTGTTGACTATCTCATGTAATTTATTGAAAACTGTGCTGAAAGTGATGAACAGAATAATTTTACGGATGCAGAATGATTGATAGATTCGTCTGAGCTTCACTCTCGTGATCATGTGGCTGACAGGAGCTGTGACTGCTGCCACCACCCAGGATCACAAGAGATTGATGAAATACCACATTTCACCAATCTCAGGAAAAGATCTGAATTCAAAATTCAAAGTCAATATCTCCTGGGTGCATACTGCTTTCACACTACTGTGAATCCAAAAAATTGGAAGTTGAATCATCATAAGTTCAGGACTGTCTGTGTTTGAAAAGGTAATTGTATTTAGCCTAAAGACAATCTTTATTAGAAATATTCTACCCAAACAAAATCCAGAATTCTCAACTCTAAAAGAAGTATAGAATCATCAAATCAGTATCATAAATTATCCTAACTTTATTATTAGATGGCTAATTAATTAATTCAAGTTTTCAATATTCTACCAATGTTTATTAAGCAGCATCTCGGTGGCAGTCCTACTACTAGGGATTGGCTTGTAAAAAATGTATTAGGACAAAGTCCATACCTTTGGGGATCTCATAGTCAGTAGGGAGGAGGGGCAGGTAAAATTACAAATAACTGCAACCTAGTACGCTCAAATACAAATATATCCTAAAAAGAGAGGTAACAAAGAAGGGGAGTTGTAGAGGAGTAGCTTGGGGAAAGGAGAACTGTTAAAAAATTAGAAGTTAGGGTGGGGCTGGGGTGCTTTTCATTTAAGTTGCAATGGATATCAGGATTTGAGTGATATTTGTTGGACAGTCTTTAGTTCCAGAAAGACCATATATTGAAGATTTTGAAAAACAACAAAATTTTCCCATCTTTCTAAATTCAACTAATACGTACAGCTAATAGCTTGTTTTGAAAGAAGCAGAAACATGAGTCACCTGGAATATGATCCACAGAGTGGACATTCCCAAAACACCAGCTACTTTGTATCTCATTATCTATTCTGATTTAGAGGGAAAATATCTCCAAACTCTAAGATAATAGATATTTAAACAGTGCCAACCTCAGAAGACCTCAGAAGGAAGCTGTGCCTTTCTGTTTCTAAACTGGAGGCAGCTCTCAAGACCCTTGACTCACCTCAGAAAGTGAAGGCTTTCTGGCAAAGGCACTTACATTAGGACATGGGAGTGAGGGATGCTGGGACCCCTTGGCTCCCCTCCCTTTAGTGACAAGTTATTTTCCTGAACTTATTGCATTTAAAGATGTTCTTTCTTATCATTTGTAGAAAATTTTACAACAGCCAAAGAGAAAATGTCTTAAACTCCACATTCATCAATAGCTTGCTTACATGGAAAGTTGTATTTTATAAAAGGTGACTCATATGTTTATGTAAGCATATCTAAGTGTTCATACTGTCCAATGTGGCAGCTCACGATAAATCTTTTGAACAAATGTGTTTTTGCATTTCTACACATGTAACACATAGAGTTGCAACTGAACTAATAATTTACATTTTCAGATGTTTCGTCTTTCCAAGCTAATTGACTTCCTGAGCTGGGACTCTGCTGAAATCTGCTGAGCCAAATTCTCCCAGTGCCAAAACTACTCCCTAGTAGGGTGAGACCCATTTGGAAGTTGCATTAAAACTTCTTAAGGCTTCCAGACAACGACTGTTTCGAGAAGGGCTCAAAGCTACATTAGAAAAGTCAATATATCTTGAAACAGGAATATTTTTTAACGTAAAATGAAAGCCTATATTAACTTTTTAAAATGATGAACTGGAAATGCTCCTCTAATAAAGAGAGAGAGGGATTTGTCAGATTTTTCTAGTATAGACTACAGTTTATATGATGACTAAACTGGACAAGCTAATTGAAAAATAACCTAAAAATAAGAGGGAGTGGGTGATTAAAGCTTCCTATTTTTTTAAAGATTTTACTTATTTATTAATTTTAGAGATAGAGCCGGAGGAAGCAGCGGGAGAGGAACAAGCACACTCTATGTTGAGCACAGAGTTGGACAGATTGATCCCATAACCCTGAAATTATGACCTGAGGCAAAATCAAGAGCTGAACCCTTAACCAGCTAAGCCTCCCAGGTGCCCCAGAACTCTTGCTATTCTAATTTCATTGCTTTAAAATTTAAATACCTTTTCCAAAAATAAGCAAGTTCCCCCAAAGTATCCAGTCAATCATTATGGCCCTAAAGGACCATGTTGGCCATGCAATGAAAACAAAAAAGACAACGTGGATAGGATAGTGGGGATGTGCATATTTTTTATAGATATTTCTGTGTCAAATATCATTCTTACCACCTACCAGGTATATGCTTTCTGGGAAATTTCTTAACCTCTCTGAGCCTCAATTTCCAAACTGGTAAAATAGATATCATATTTAGTGGGGTAATAGATGTAAAGGACTTATGTTGAGTAAATATTCAAAAGTGGTACCTAAGGGTTTATCTTCTTAAGCACTTTAACTTATAAAAATCATGACTTCAAATTTAAATCTTTCTAAAAATGCTTTATGCATGTTTGCTCCTTCATAAGCAGAAGACACTCCATATAATCTAACATTTTAAAAATAACTTAATAACTTGTTGGATCCTGCTTTTTTACAAGATTGTGAGCCTGGGGACCCCTGGGTGGCTCAGCAGTTGAGCGTCTGCCTTTGGCTCAGGGCGTGATCCAAATTCATGGATGGAGTCCCACATCAGGCTTCCTGCATGGAGCCTGTTTCTCCCTCTGTCTATGTTTCTGCCTCTCTCTGTGTCTCTCATGAATAAATAAATAAAATCTTTAAAAAAAGAAAAAAAAAAAAAGATCGTGAGCCTGGGTTCTTGCCCTAACCCTTACACTGAAATTTAGCTGCATTTGATTTATATTATTTTAAAATGTTCTTATTAGTGGTAATGTGGCCTGAAAGAGCCCTTTTTTTTTACTTCCCAATCAGACAATCTTGCATTGAGAGAATGAGGTTGCCAAAGGGAAAAACCTAGATATTTTAGAAATTTTCTAATTAAAAATATTTTGGAAGGAAACATGTCACATGATGATAGAGGAGCTGGAATTTAAACTTCCTAAAGTTTAAATTATACTCCAATCCTCCAATTGAAAGAGAAAATATCACTATCAAATAAATGGTAATTGCCCTAATTGAGTTACCATACATATTTCTCCAATAGAGACTCAATATTTTACATTGAAGTCATATTTAGAAACAGAAGGCTCAGCCCTTGTGTTATCTAGCCCTATCAAGTTTTTATCTGGAAAATCATATTTTTCTATATTTTCTATTTAATCATTCCTTGAGACTACATAGGATGATGGACTTAGAACTTAAGGAGAGTGAAAGTGAAACAATTTTTCTTTTCCTTTTTTTTTTTTTTGCTTTGCTTTTCTAAATATAAAGTCCCTATAGATCTCTTATGATGAGACTCTGCCCCAATAAAGTTATTTCCAAAAGAAGGAATTTTCCTTACATTTTCCAGTGATTTAATCAGAGTACATTGGCATATCCACTCCTGGAAGAGCCAGGAAAACCTATATGGATTATTTCAGTGCCATAGAAATGAAAACTAGGAGGTACTTAGAGCATTTTACAATGATTTACTCACTCTGTATGACAAAGTTTTCCAACTTTAAGCTTAGCTAAAAGTAATTTAATTTCAACATTTCACTGAAATGTAAAGCCAGATTTTCTTAGTGGCCAAAAGACATGGCCAGCTCGAATTACAGAGCCCACAGAGGATGCCTTAATACCCCTAGGCCACTGAGTATTTGTTTAGAGTTTCCTGCTAACTTCTCTTTTAACAAAGAAGCAGATCAGGGCACCTGGGTGGCTCAATTGGTTGAGTCTGACTCTTGATTTCAGCTCAGGCTCAGGTCATGATCTCAAGGTCCTGGGATCAAGCCCTGTGTAGGGCTTTGTGGTCAGTGAGGAGTCTGCTGGAGATTCTCTCTCTCCCTCTCCCCCTCCCCACAGTGCTCTATTTCCCTCTGTCTCTAAAATGGATGGATAAATCTTAAAAACAAGCAAGCAAACAAACTAAAACAAACAAGTAGATCAAGCTAAGTTAGTGTTGAAACACAAACAGGGCAAAGAACATTCTAATCATCCTGAGAAACAGAATTCAATTCTCCACTTTTCCCCCAAAATCTAGAAAATCAGTGGATTGGGGGAGCCATAGAAACTGCTAGTAATGTCTAGGATTAACTAACTTGCTTTGCAGCTTTGCTTTGAGCCTAAAGTGTTTGCTGATGGCCTAGGATTTGGTCCTGAGACCTTTTTTTTTTTTTTTTTCAAAGATTTTCTTTTCTTTCTTTTTTTTTTTTTTTTTTAAGGGAAAGGGAGAGAGAGAGAGAGAGAGAGAGAGAGAGAGAGAGAGAATCTTAAGCAGGCTCCAAGCCCAGCAAAGAGCCCATGCAAGGCTCAAACTCAGGAGCCTGAGATCATGACCTGACTCCAAGTCAAGAATCAGATGCTTAACAGACTGAGCTACCCAGGCTTCCCAGTTGTGAGACCTCCTTAAACATTCTCTATGCAATGGCAAATGTGAGACCCTCCATCAGTCAGGGTCCAATTACAATACATGAACCACACAGTAATTTGAGTGGGGGAAAATCTAATATAATTAATAGTAAAACAGGGGGTGGAAGTAATGAAGAATTAGCTAATAAGAAATAAAGAGAACTCTAAAGAATACAGGAATAGCAGATATAAGGAGCAACCACTATCTGTAGAACTGAAATAGGGATCCCAAGGAAGAGCCTCCCGCCCATATCCCCAGGGATGAGATCCAATCTTTGTTGAAGGACATGGTCATGGCTCAACATGGTTTCTGTGGCACATACAAATCTTCTTTTCAGGAATAGTGGCTTGCTGGAGGCACTGTGCCATAAAATCACTTGAGGGGATCACTCGGGAAAGCAGTAGGCTGTTGGATGCAGCTGGCTGTGAGTGCATTTCAGGCTGCAGAGGTGAGGTGCTAGAGGAGCTGCGCATATTCCAGGAGCCTAGTACTGGAAAATCTATGTATTCCCAATGCCAGGCACTGACAGAGCTGGGCATGATGCAAGAGTCTGCTGAGAGAGCATGCTACAACCAAGGGCAACCTCTTCTTCCTGCAATGTCTGACAAGGATTTACATGATGCTAGATAGCAAGAGGAAAGGTATTTCTCCATATTTTCACAGTAGAGACTATGCTAGATAAATTGGAAGTTGATAGGCAATTAACTGATAACTGGCAAAGAACTCAAAGAGGAAGCACTCTTTGATGTTGTGTGAAGAGCCAGGTTATCTTCACTATGGGTAGAAGAGATCCTGGTGTCAAAGGAGGCTGTATGTGTATGTGTGGGAGTCATATTCAAAAGCTGGGATCCCTGGGTGACTCAGAGGTTTGATGCCTGCCTTCGGCCCAGGGCGTGATCCTGGAGTCCTGAGATCGAGTCCCACATCAGGCTCCCTGCATGGAGCCTGCTTCTCCCTCTGCCTGTGTCTCTGCCTGTGTCTCTGCCTCTCTCTCTCTCTCTCTCTGTCTCTCATGAATACATAAATGAAATATATTTTTTAAAAAGTTGAGGCTCTGAAGGGTGCTTGGGTGGCTCAGTCGGTCATGATTTCTCTCAGATCATGATCTCAGGGTCCTGAGTCCATCCAGGTCCCTTCTCAGTGGGGAGTCTGCTTCTCCCGCTCCCTCTGCCCCTCCCCTGCTCATTCTATGTCTCTTTCTCAAATAAATAAATAAATAAAATCTTAAAGAAAAAAAGTTGAGGCTCTGAGACTCTCTTCTTATCCCTATGCCATTGAATTGTTATTATGATTTTCTTTGACTTCTTCTCTGCTCTTTTATGTAAATTCTAGAACCTATATGAGGAATAAGATGTTCGGTGATTGTCACTGCAAAATTATCCTGTTTGGGTTTATTCTAATGATTATATATATATATATATATATATATATATATATATATATATTCCCTTTATGCTATGCTTCAGGCACTGTTATAGGTACTTTTCATGTCCTATTTTATTTTAAACTTAAAGACTGTAGGTATTTCAACCCCATTTGATAGAAGGTAATTCATATGGTCAAATTTACTCAGCCATTAACCATATGTTTAATATTTTATATAAATTTAAACTTGCAACTTTTGGAAAGTTGTATAATCCTTGGATGCCTCAGTGTCCTCTTTAGCATAGTGGAATAGTAGTACTGACCTCATAAAAAGATAAATGAAGAAAAAGGTCACTCAGAGTCACAAAATTTTAAAGTACCAAACTGGAATTTCCATGTAGTTTTGTGAAAAATCAAGGCCCATTTTCTTTACACCATGCCATGCTTCCTTTTAGCCTACAAAATCTTTTTTATTTAATTTTCTTTTTAAATTTAATTCCAATTAAAAACTTATAAATTTTCTTTAGACCAAATAATTATGAGAAACACAAACTGCACATTGTCATCTAGATGGAGTATACTCAAATAGGCAAATGTTCTTTCCCAGTATTTTTTTAGATAAAAAAAAATGTAAATTCTAAAAAGTGCAAACATTAAAATTCTGACTCAATAGATTACTTAATTTAGCAAAGAATTTTTTACGTGATAGAATATTTGGTATAGATTTTCCTTATGCAACCAAATCTTGTAGTGCATTAAAAATGCTAAAGTAGGGGATCCCTGGGTGGCTCAGCAGTTTGGTGCCTGCCTTCAGCCCAGGGCACGATCCTGGAGACCCGGGATCGAGTCCCACGTCGGGCTCCCTGCGTGGAGCCTGCTTCTCCGTCTGCCTGTGTCTCTGCCTCTCTCTCTCTCTCTCTCTCTATCTGTGTCTCCCATGAATAAATAAATAAATAAAAATCTTTAAAAATCTTTAAAGTTGACACAATTTTGATTAGAATAGCATTTTTCATGGATAACTTTAACTGTTCAGAACATCATTATATGTATGTGCCCATGTGCATGATGAAATCACTGTATTAACTTGAAGATTATAAACTAATAGGTATTTTGTAAATGCCATTTATAATTAATTGTAAAAACATAATAAATTTGACATAGATCTTGATTTATGCCTCGACACAGTGATGGAGTTGGACCAGATTAATGGTTTCCAAACTTGGGTGAGCTGCAGAACCCTTTGTATACCCACTGTGTGGAGCAGTGATTATCCTAGCCACATAGGCTGAAAGGAAGAGTCCCTAGGGGCTGGACTTGGTTGACCTCTGACATTCTAGGATTCTATGTTTTGAGAAAGAAGAAGCTCAAGTACATATTCTATACAAATCCACCATAAGAACTGTAAGTATCATATTATGACAAGAGCTTGACTTTCATTCAAATGATATTTGCCTAAGGCCTGGTGGCCTTGAAGCATCCATGCCCAGGAACCATAATATTCCTATTGGTCCAGGCCTTTGATGGAGCTCAGACAACTTGTCAGATGACAAGTATCTTGGAAGATGACTGCTTTATATCTTCACATTTAATCCTCATGAAGTACTGCAACATGGATGTTATTATCCTCATTTTACAGATAAGAAAATAAAATCTCAAAAAGTTTAAGTAGTTTTTTTCTTTCAGGCACCTAGTTAACAAATAATGGGCTTGAATTTGAAGCCAAATTTGCCTAATACCAGAGCTCTTTTACTGTATGAGACTTGCCTCTCCTAAAAATATCAACACACTATTAGTTTTATAATCTCAACACACATGTTGCTACTGCCCCATTTCCCAGCAGTGCCAGATATCAATCCTGGCTGTCTTCTTCTCATTCAAGTGAGTCGGCTGTTAAGTACCCTCCCATTCCTGCCTACCATGCATCTGAAAATCCAATCTTTTCTTTAGTTCTGCCTCCCTCACAGAGCTGCCTGGCTACTTTAAGCCTCAAGAATCTTTTATCTCTGGATTGGTTTCATCCTATTAACACAAAACATTTAGTTTTTTATTCAAATTATACTTTTTATTAGCCATCATTAGCCATCATTCTAGTCTTTTCTATTTTGTATTCTTAACATGAATTATACATTTATAATGAATGACACTTATATTTTTATGTATCTTTTCATACTCTACAATGAGGCCTATAACACATGGAGGGTGAAGAGGAGGTGTATCTACTCAGACGCTCAGTAAACAATTGTTGAAAGATTATCTAATGGTCAATAAATATTCTTGGTTAAGGAATCATCAAAAGCAAAAGCACAGCACTCAATACAAACATCATTAACTTAGTCATTAGTTCAAATAACAATGACTGAATGTGCATTGAGAATAAAATGCTGCTATGTGTAAATGTATACATCATAAAGAGATTGGAGAACCCCAGGCAGTTTAACAGATGAGGCAAGACATAACGGAGGCCTGAACTAAGGTGACAGCCAAACGAGTGAAGAAGGCATGGTCACTAGGAATTTCCTAGGCCTAACTGCTAATCAGATACTCAGAGCACAGGGCAGGAAACAGATTAGGATAACACCCAAGATTTTAGGCTATGGTTCCAGACTATACTAATCTGATGATGGGACAATTTACTGGAAAGTACAGATAGAAGAGCAAGATAATTGAACTGATCATTAATTTAATTTAGCAAATATTGAGGATAGGATCCAGAGAATACTCATGAGACAGGTGGATATACAGAGCTGAAGCTTCTTGGAAAGGAAACTCCAGAGATAAATATTTGAAGTCATCAATACATAGGTGGTAGTTAAATTTGTGCATGTGGATGAGATTACGTAGAAAGAGTATACAGGATGGAAGAGAAGTAAAATCCCTTAGGGGCTCAAGAGAACACCAGTAGTTAAGAAAAGGGTACCAATTATTCTTCAATAAAGCTAGGGGATAGAGGGAGACAGGTGAAGAAAGAATTCCAGAGAAAGGGACTAAGAAGGAATTTTTAAAATAATTAATATCAGAGACAAAAGAAAGAAATGTGCCTAGACATTTGTTTTTCTTATTTCACACGACAGATGTTTAGAATTTTTGTCATTCTTCTCAACAGGGATATTACATTTTTTAAATTTTTATTTATTTATGATAGTCACAGAGAGAGAGAGAGAGGCAGACACATAGGCAGAGGGAGAAGCAGGCTCCATGCACCGGGAGCCCGACGTGGAATTCGATCCCGGGTCTCCAGGATCGCGCCCTGGGCCAAAGGCAGGTGCTAAACCACTGCACCACCCAGGGATCCCGGGATATTACATTTGTACAACTCTAGGGGGTACCATTTATGCAATATAGGTGAATAAACCCTTCAGGAATTGTGCAATTCTGTGATGGGATGGCTCCCCAGGCCCTTT
Source organism: Canis lupus dingo (assembly GCF_003254725.2). Taxonomy (NCBI): domain Eukaryota; kingdom Metazoa; phylum Chordata; class Mammalia; order Carnivora; family Canidae; genus Canis; species Canis lupus. Next base: position 13,731,087 of record NC_064259.1, on the reverse strand, counting down.
TCCACTTGATCTCATCCTTAACACATAGACTTTTTCCTAATTCATAGAAGATATGGAGAATGATATCCTTGTTCCTACCTCCCTTTCACTATCATCTCAAAATCTTCACCCACCCTAGCTCTACAGGTCCTTTGGGTCATTTGCATATCATGGAAGCTTGTTCCTGATGATGTCGTCCAGACCCACACTCAGCTTGAACAGCAACTTCATAGAAATGTATGAAAAAAATGCAATGGCAACACACCCCTAACAGTCATTTTTGCAAAGGTGTTTCGTCAATTCATTTAGGATTTCCATGACTGGAGGATGTTTCAACTACTGTAAAAATAAAATGTTCAAAAGTATCATCAAATAAGAACTTTGTACGTGCTCTAAATGAAAAGATGTTCCCTTAAAGATGCAGCTCTTAATGCACAGTGTAAAATGCTTGTAGCTTTTATTATGTCTTAGATGAAAAACATGTTTTACTGCATACCAGAGTAACAGACGTCAACTCACTTTTCAAATTGGGAACAGCTTTTCATTTTGTTCTATTCAACAATTTCTGGGTCCTAATTCAACCCTTCCCTCCCTCCATCCTACCTCCCACTACTATGCATTTGTCTTTGCTCTAACAAAACGGTGTCACAAACTGCTTTTTTCAAATGGCAAGGGCAACATGTACAAGGTGACAGAAGGAGAATTTTCAAGATAGGGATCTACCATGCTCTCTCCCCTTCCATTCAGCAAAAATTAAAGAAGGGACCTGGATGGTGAAATATTTACTACCTTAACATTGCTGATTGAACACAATCCACAGGAAACCCAGATGTCCAGAGTAGTAGATCAGAGAGGGGAAATCATGTGGCTGTAGAGCCAAATTTTGATTTCTAGCCTCCTGTATAAGAAAAAAAAATGACCATCTGCTGTGCTGCTAAAACCCAAAATGGAAGTATGTCACAATCCCCTTCCCAGTGCCACTTCTTTATTTGCTGATGATTAGTAAAATAGGTTCATTATTTTAAAAGTTTAAATATAATTGAAAGCTTAAATACCATTTCAGATAGTAAGTAATTTATATAAAAGGTTTTTTTAGTATTAATAAATGATAAGTTTTACTCCTTGGAGGAAAAAACTCAGATCTCATTTCTTTTTATAATTGAACACAAACTTTGAACCAAATTCTACTTCTATGTCTTAGATGTGACATTCGTGGAGTCTAAACAGACATTTTCATCATACATGTTCTCTGCTGGTGGAAAGGATATTTTTGGCTTTGTTTTAAGAAACAATGGAGCCCAGGGTCTGAACATAATCCTCGAGATCAGGAGATCTGAATTTTAATCCTGGTCCCCAAACTGGACAAGTCTGTAAACTTTCTGTACCAAATTCAAAATGGAGAAGATATATAACTTGCCTCCATTTGCTCCAAAGAGCCATTACAAGCAGAAGTGAGGTAATCGGTGTGAACGCACATTAACCTCTTCAAACAAAGAATGGTGAAGAAAAGCAAGACAATGAAAATTTTTTGAAACAATATATGATATATTTTCCTTCGGTTTTTTTTTTAGATAGCCAAGTTTAAAGTCAGTGGTGCCCATTTAAAAAGGAAAATCACAGAAACATGCAGGGAAATTTGGAATCAATTTATTTAAAGACATGTTCTTTGCAGCTGTTGTTCATTAGGACACTTTTATTGACGTGTCCAGAAATCTTTCCTAGTAGTTTAGGCACGCGGGGGCTTTGAGCCCTATGAAGTATAGCAAATTGCAGATGAATTGGTCCAGAAGTGTAGGTTTCTTAAAAAAAAAAAAATGCTTTGTAAAATAGAATATTCTCAAGGGAGTGATTGGTGGGGGAAGGGAAGTATGTACTGACACTTAAAAGATCCTTGACCTTCTGGAATGCACATCTAAACTTCTGCAACAGTAGCCCAACAGAACTGAAACTTCGTGTTCAAAACCACTTTAATAAAGCCCACTTTCTCCAAGGATCCCAAACAAAATGATCCAGGGATAGTTTATAATAAGGTGATACTCACTTTAAAAGACTGATTTTTCTGAGAAACCTTTGCCTTGATATGCCGCAAAATTTTCTGAGTGTCGGGAAGAATGGGAGTGTGCCAAGTGGACTTGGCAATAGATGGAGAAGGGAAAAGATTATTCCAGGAGATGGAATAGCATATTCGAAGGACTGGAGGCTAAGAGCACAAAGCAAATTTAGAAGAACTATGGGCATTGTTTGTTAATTTGTTCTTTTATTCTTTATTTCATAAACATATGTGGAGCTCCTACGGTCTGCTGGGTACGATTCTAATTACTAAGATCCATCTCCAGTATCAAGCAATTGGCAGTAGAGTGAAGGAGGCGGAGATCAAACTACTTCAAAGCAGTGTGTTAAGGTTTAGGCAGAGGTAGTAAAGAGTCCTGCAGGAGCTCAGTGGTGCAGGGGAGATGAGAGGGTGTGTATGTTTTGGGGGGAGAGTATCAGCAAGGAAAACCATTCCAGCAAAATACAATACCTGAACTGAGTCTGGAAGAGCAAAGAGAAGAAAGCCATATGGGAACTGGGGAAAAAGGGTCTTCTGGGTTAAGGAGCCATGATCAGAGTATAGTGCTTGTGTTAGCTTTTCAGGGTGGTGAATCCCTGAGGGTGGAGTGGGGACTCCCGTGGGGAAGACCATTGAAGTTTGGCACACAGACATGGGCCGCAGAGAAGAGGAGACAATTAGTGAGGCAAAGCAGCCACAGGGCCTGGAGCTTGGCTGTCTTTCCTCTGGGCACCTTCACTGAGCCCCGCAAGGCTGTGTCCACCACTCTCTGGGCTCACTATCCTAATTACACCCACTTAGGTCTGCTCATTTACTTGTCTTCTCTGAAAAGAGGGCTGAACCTGGGGTGTGGCTGTAACTTCTACAGCCTGGATTCTTCACGTAGAGTGATTAGAAGCAGGTGCAGGGGAGGTGTCACAGGCCATATAAGTGTGCCCTGGGAGTCTAAAGCTAACACGTAGTAGGTAGGCGGAAATGCCTGCTGCAATGAATTGATAATTGAATTGATAACCTTGACCTTGCTAGCGTCCTCGCTTGGTAATGAGGCTTCAAAGAGCAAGGGCTTTGAAGAAAGGTAGGGTCTTGCTGTTATTTAATGAAGCCAAGCCTGTATTTCTGGAAAGCAGAGACAACATCTGCCTTTTTGGGTTGGGATTGGAATAATTAGATATAATGCATGAAGAAGACCTGGCAGGTATTTAGATCCCCAACACAGTGTTGGTTTTATTTACAAATAAATAATGAGAAGTGATGAGAAAAACCTTTAATCTGTTTCTCAGATGGGCTCTCCTCAGCTCTCGGTCTCTGGTGTTCCCTGCTGCCCCACCTACTTGCCCACCGTGAGCTGCCCCGTGATTCACTGAAAAATAAAGGTTATTAGAGATGAACTCATCTGCTTCCCCACAACTTCTCATCCTCCTGTATTAACACCCACACTCTCTGTTTCCCTCTGTCACCTTGGAAGAAGGGTGCCTGCTTCTGTCCAAGGGCAACACACAAACTTGCGTATTGAACCTCGCCTGCACTTGGCAACTGAGATTTCTCTTCTGTAACCATTCTCGCTCTTCTGCACCAGCAATTTCTCTTTCTCTGCAGCATCACTGCCATCATCTTAAAATCATGCTGTCATTTGTCCCCTTCAACTCCCCACATCCCCATCATATCTCTGCTCCAGTGCGCAACTATTTTACTTAATTGCTTTCTCCACCTTCCTTCTCATGTCAATGTCCATCCTTAATCTTCTCTGATTTGCACCCTGTCCCCCCATATCAATGAGGTTGTTTTTGTCAACATCACCAGTGACCTCCATGTTGTCACGTCCAATAGCTCCTTTATGGTTTTGGCCTTGCGTGACCTCTCAGAAACATTCAGGACAAATGACCTCATTTTTGAAAGATTTCCCTTCCCTGCTTTAGTGAAACCACTCTTCCCTGATTTTTCTCCCACCTTTTTTCTTGTTCTATGTCAGTATCTTTTGCAGGATTTTTCTCCTTTACCAAATCTTTAAATGAAGGAGCACCCCCACAGCTAAGGAACACATTGTCTTCTGTGTCTATGCTCTCCCGCTGCATCATCTCCTTTAGGCCACAGCTGGAAAAACTACTAATTTGCTGATGGTTTCCAAACTTACATCCCTAGCAATGACCTTCCTAACACTTACACTCATAGATGTAATGGGTGTCTTAAAGTCGACATGTTCAAAACAAAGAACCCTTTTCCATTCTCTTAAACTCAGAAAATGGCCTTATTTAGCTGATATCCTTCAGTTTTCAAATTTTTTAAAGGATTTTAAATATTTATTTGTTTATGTATGTATGTATGTATTTGTTTATTTTAGAGGGAGAAAGAGAGTGAGCGAATGTGTCCACATGAGTGAGGGGAGGGTCAGAGGAGGAGGAAGGGGGAGAGAATCCCAAGCAGACTCCAAGCTAAGTGCAGAGCCCAAAGTATGGGGCTCCACATGGGGCTGGATCTCCCAACCCTGAGATAATGAGCCTGAGATCATGACCCAAACTGAAACCAAGAGTCAGATGCTCAACTGACTGAGCTACCCAGACACCTCATCCCTCCCCTTTCTTTTACTCATTCCCTGCAACCACTCCAGGAACACATTTCATGTGTGTGCACATTTCTCTACCTACTACTACCATTCTCACCTGTGCCCCCACCACTTCTCCCCAGGACTGCTACAATGACCCCATGACCTCCTCAGTAGCTTCCCCTTCCACTCCCACTTCCTCCTATTTCATACTCCATACAATTCCAAGAGTGATGATATCAAAACTTAAAGAAGGGTCTTTCCCATGCTTCAAATCCTCCAGAAGTGCCTGATAGCACATTGATGAATCTCTTACTCTGGTGTAAATATCCTACATGATCTGGCCCCGATCGAACTTCTCCGCCTCTTCTAGGACCATTTCCAACCTCACTTCATTTCCTAAACCTCTTTCTTTCCATGAAACACACCAAGCTCAGTGCTTCTGATGGCTTCTCTGCATCATTCCCCTCAGGAATGCTTTCTTTCTGATCTTGGCATAGTTGCCTTTTAGCCTAAATGTCACTCAGAGACAGCCTTTTATTTTACCTTACCATCCACTAACTATTCCTCTGCATAGTCAGCATCGCCGTCAAATTGTTTCTGTATCATCTGTCTGTGTATCTATTTGACCACTCCACTCCCAACTAGAATATCATCATTATTAGAGAAAGTTCTTTGTCTATCTTTTACAACACATTATCCTCAAGATATAGAATAGTGCTGAGTACAGTGAGGGCTTAAAATTAAATAAAAATAAGCATTGAATGAATTGATCTCCTTATCATGCTGAAATGAACCTTTGAGATCATTCTAGTCCAACACCCTCATTTTACATATGGGGAAACTGAGGCCCAGAGAGGAAATCTTATTTTTCCAGAGCCATTTTATTGAGCAGGGAGAAATATCTTCCACATTTGCCCTTTAGAACTTTCTTTTGTTTGAAATAATACCAGAGACCTGCATATAAAAATCAATATATGTGAAACTCCACTTTATTTTCTGTGAGGTTCATCAGGTCAGTTCCACAAGCTGGTCTCAGCAAAGAACCCTGTATCTCCCCTCCTGCCCCCCGCCGCCCAGGTAATCTCTAAAATCCCAACAAGTCCTATAGAGTAAAGAGCTGGGGTTCTGGAAGTCCTAGGAAACCATAGCCTTCACATAGGTAGTTTCCACATATGTTTGAAGAGAGGACAAATGCTGAATTTTGTTAGAGTGATAGAAAACACATGTGTTTTCTCACTTCATATCCCAGAGAAGTTAGCTGTCAGTCTCAGCTCTTAGCTTCCATTTCTTCCACCCTTAAAAGACCAAATATGTGCCAACATGGCTGCATCCCAGACATTTGAGCAATATGAGGCGGATAATTGGGTAGGGTCAAAAAGAAAGGCCTTGGATGTCATTGGAAGGTGTTTGGCTTTTAAAATTTCTTTTCTCTAAAGTCAGTGTTTTGCCATTTAACATTTTAAGCAAAGGAGTGATGTGATCAGATTCAAATTTCAAAAGGACCATGCCGGCTATACGTGCAGGGGATGGATCAGAAGTGGTTAAGACTGAGAATGAGGATGGATTCTAAGGTTGTTATGCTCATCTAGTCAAGAGATGATGGGGGCCTGGGATGCCTGGGTGGCTCAGCAGTTGAAAGTCTGCTTTCGGCTCAGGGCATGATCCTGGGATCTGGGATTGAGTCCCACATCAGGCTCTTTGCAGGAAGCCTGCTTCCCCCTGGGCCTGTGTCTCTGCCTCTCTCTCTATGTGTCTCTGATGAATAAATAAATAAAATCTTAAAAAAAAAAGGAGGTGATGGGGCCAGAAAGAACACAATGACAGTAAAGAAACAGATAAAACATATTTGAGATATTATCATATTAAGGATGTATCGTTAACCGGACTTTATTAATATGGTCCCTGTTGCCAAATGCGGCCATAGGCTGGTTTCTGGCCAGTGAAAAGAAAGCAGAAGTGATATGAGCTACTCTCAGGTCATTTCCTCCAGAATTCTTACTCTGGGTTCTGTACATATTTCCCCTGAGTCTGCTTTTGGTAGCTGTCTAAGATGGGCAACCTTAGAAGCTATATTTATATAATCTTAGAAGCTCCCTTCTGACTTACATGAGAAGGAATCATGCCTCTGTCTTAGTTAAGCCCCTCTAGTTTTATATACGCTTGTAGTAGTGTAGCATTTATCCAACTCCAGGCATGGGGGAAGGAATGCCAATGCAAATCCTGAAGGGACAGTGGTAAGGTCTCTTGCAACAGCTTCAAAGGGCCAGTGCACAGAGCCATCCAATGTAGGACCCTCCCGGACAAACCCATTTGATAATTTCATCAAAGGAGGTCAAAAGGATTTTATAGAAAATACATTCCTGAGTTTCTGAAGGCTTAGAGACACTTCTATCCTCTAAATAACTTACGTTATTTTAGCCGAAATAAAAATCCTAGTCTACACAAAGAGTGAGGTAAAAGAGTATTTATTACACTCTTGTTTATATTAGGAAAAAAAGCTGACGTCAAAATATATGTCTAACGATATACAACCAAGTGATTAAGTTTTGGTAATTCAAAAACTGCAATATTCACAATCATAATCCAAGAGACTATAAAAGGCCATGGTAAATACCTCATGGTCTGATATTGAATTATCCAAAAGGAGTTTTGATTCCTGTGTATTGATTATGACAGAAGGAAAAACATCAAGTACATGCTTGGGATTGGCAAAAGAGCAATTATTTTAGACAATCAACAATTCTCACATTTAACTCGTTGCTAATTCTTACATGCAACCCCTCCAAATAACTAAGGTTTTTACTATATAGACAATGGATTTTTTCCCATTAAATCAGTTGCAGTTATTTGTTCAGTAAACATATTGAAAATCTGGGGCCACTCTGTGCAGTGCATCTGGAGTTTATGATGCCCTGTCCTATGGGCTTGGGGCTCAGCAAGGACTCTAACACAGTTCTGTCCTCAGGCTCTCTCAGACCAGTAGGAGAGACAGCTTTGCAAAAAAAATCGGAGTGCCCTGTCACACTTAGGCTTGCTCTGCTCCATCCTACTGGATGCCATCCTGATAACTATGGCTGGAAAGGCTCACTGTCAAAGCCTCCTGCCTCTAGAAATCAATGTCATGGTATAATCACTAAACCGTGTACAGAAATAAATCATAATTGACCAAGATGCTGAGGGAATGGTTTGTATTGCGGAAAATTAATTTAGTTTCTTCCATTCATTCAGTAAATGTGTATTAAATGCCGTCTAAGTACTCACTATGTTATAAAGAATAGAGTCAAAATAGAGTAAAAACTGTCTCCGCCCTCATGGAGATCATGTTCTTGGGGGCTGGGGCAAATGAAAGAAATATAAACACGTAAAATATCTGGAATATCAGGCAGCGATAAGAGCTATAGAAAAAAATAGAGTAGGGCAGGTCGAGGGCTGGGGGAAGGAAGGAATGCTAGGTTATGAGGCGGGAGTCAGGAATTGTAGAGAAAGGGGCTTCTATCATAAATAGGGTATCACAGAAGGCTTCATGGATAGGGTGATACTTACACAGAGAACTGAGAGATCTTATTAGATCTTCGATTTGAATTTTAAAAAGTCCTTTAGAAGTCCATGTGTTATAGGAGACAAGGTATTATTAAATGACCCTAATCTACAATCTCTACTAATTTATTGGAGTCTTCGTGTAGGCCGTTATTCCTCTTGGGTCCTCAGTCTCTCTATTTTCATATTAAGTGTTTGGACTAGTGTCTGAGAATGCTTCTGGTTTTTGCAATTTCTGACTGAAGCACATTGAGAAGGGGAAGAAAGTTCTATGTGCAACCTGTTAGGTTCATACATTCATTCAACAATGTGAACCGAAAGCCCAATGTGTGCCAGGCTTGTTGCAGAAAAGAAAAATGACAGGTTAAGATGAGTCTATCTTCCAGGAGCTTACAGTGGACTATGGGAGATAGGTAAGACTTCCCCCTGTGACTCAGAGGCTTTGCCTGCACCTCCCTGCTGCTGGCTGAGAAGTGAGGGCTCTGTGCCCTCCACACCTCCCAGCCACATTGCACACTCATCCTGGAGAGGCACAGAGCCCAAGACCATCAATCACATGCAGCTGTCCAAAGAGGGCCGGGCATCACAGCATCCCCAGGGCCCAGCCTCTCCCTTCAGGAGAAATGTGCCCTAGATGGAGGAGCTGTCTCCATGGATGATGATGATGATGGATGGCCCAAGGAAAGCATTTTTCATCTCCGAGCGGTACACGTGTGCATTCTCGCTCTGGGGCCAGGTTCTGACTGGGATCCTGCTGTTCTCCGTTTTCTTAGCTGTTGTCACCTTTTCCCCTTTACTGACAAATGGACCCATTTTGCAGCCTGAGTGACTCATGACTGCTTGAGGAAGTCTAGATTAACTCGTTGTGGCATAGGAGCAAAGAAAGACAATTATTTCCAACTTGCCATCTTAACCCTCCATCTTTATCTTAGCACACCCCTGCTGGAAAACCTCTCATGGTTCCGTCTTGTCCATGGGATATTATCCAAGGTCCATTTCCATCTGGCTCAGACAATTCCAACCTTCTCTCCCACTAATAAACTGTGTAAGCAAAGCTTTCACTCAAACATGCCATGGATTTTCCTACCTCCACACCACAGCCGCGTGATTGATTCCTACCAAGCTCTTGCCCAACTGTATGGCCTCTGCAAAGTTGTCCCTGATTGCCCCGGGCCACTGAACTCTCCTGTTCTTTGCATGGTTATTTAGCACAAAGCTTAGGGTGCTGAGTGCTTTTGTTCACAGATGAAAAGTCTAAAGTTCCCTGCCACTTGTAGGCCAGAGGCATCTTGTCCTATCTACCCCTCCTCTCCAGCAGCACCAGGCCGAGTCCCCAGCACATGGGAGTTGTACAAAATTGAGTTAGCTGATTGATTCTTTCAGTGGCCCTCTCTAACATGCTCTGATTCCATCAGCAAGTGGGCAGGCAACCAAGTTTCATAACTTGAGCCTTGATATGCTTAAGATGAGGTGAGGTTTTACCAGCCCCAGGATGCAGACAGCACAAACAATTATGTCTGGAGCCCAAAGCCAATGTTGACCAGTGAGTTGGGGATTGGGCATTTCTGGGTCAGAGAAAGCAACTTTCTGAACCAAAAAAGTTCAAGTTACTGGCTTAGTCGCCAATTCAGATTTGCCTTGTAGATCTGCCTTAAATAATAGATGAGTCTCTCACTTCTCCGGAACATGGCGAGCTTTATAAGATAATTGTGCTTGCAACTACACAATTAAAGGGTTTTTAAGTAAAAGAATCTTCAATGTCTACTGCAAACTGGAGTAAATCCAGATCACCTAGACAGCTTGCTCTGGTCCAGGTTGGGCTCTACCTCCACAGTTTCTGACTCAGTGGGTCTGAGATGGGTCCTGAGGATCTGCATTGAGGATGTGTCTCCAGGTGATGCACATGGCACTGGTCACACTATTGAGTCTTCGCCTATCCTAGCACTTCCCTTTTTTAGTTTATTATTTCCAAGACTTTGTCTACATAATGTCATCTTTTTATATTGATATTATCTATTGTATATGAAATGTTTGCGTTTCATTTATTCTTCTCAATTGTAAAGGGTCTATCTCCTGCTCATGATAGGGTCTATCTCCCTACATTAGTAGGGTTAGCATAATGCTAAGATAAAATTTCACCAAATAAAATGAACTTTCAGAATTTGTGATGAGACATTACCCTAAGAACCATGGTAAGAATTACTTCGCCCTTGTATGAGAAAGGAAGCTTATTAAGGAAGCACTCAGCCCAACGTGATTTCATTAGGAAATTAATTTGACTAGTTAATTTGATTCATTAAATTGATTCAGGGTTCAACTTTTGTCTGTTTCCACCATTTCTTGGTCTCCAGCTCCTGGAACAGTAACTAGCACTAGAGGTGGCTGGCATTCATTAAATATCTGTGGGATGATTGAATGAATTTTAACAAATAGACGTCTCCTTCATAGACTCTCAATAATTTAGAGGTCTCTAGAATGAGCCTAAGTGCAGGCAATTGGAGGGAGTTTTTTCAGCACTTAAGTATCTTGCCTCAAATGAGCCATTTATCAAAGAATAATCATGAACAGTTGTAACTGGTTTTCAGGCACTGCAAGAGATTTCTACCTGTATGTGCAAACATACATGTACACAGGAGATATACACCCAACCATGTCCTTTGAATAGTCGTGCAAAGAACCCTACATCCACTGGTATGCTCTGTGTGGTGTATGGGTTCACCAAAATGCTATTACACAAGGCTTTCTATTTTAAATAAGAAACCCTTCTGTGCGCACATCAGTTCAGAATCTGAAATTAAATGCAACATGGGAAGCATTGTAAGGGACCCCACTTCCTACTGTGTATTACATGAAATACTAAAGCCTTTTCTTTAATGTCTTTCCAATTAAAGCAAATAAGCTAAGCAATATTGTTGGCTTATCCCTGTGCCCTTTTACCAAAACAAAATAGAGTTCCTTGTGCACGTGGTTCTTAACATTTAATCAATAAACTGGAATGATTTGAGGGTCTGGCTGTCTTAATAAGGGGATTGTGAAAACACAGGGCAGTAAATTAGATTTAAGAAATTTTCTAAAATGAGGGAAAATTACATTATAAAAGTGACATTAACATTCCAAAGTCCTGAAACCTCAGGACTGCAGAGCTCCTGAGCCAAGTGGGGATCAGTGCAGAACACAACACTCAGATTCGCTCTTGTGACGTGGAAGGTGCAATATGTCAGGAATAGTGGCTTCAGCCTGAAGCTGCAGGAGACCTTTCCCTTCGCGACCACGGGGCAGCTGCTTGAACTAACACCTTTGACAGATTCTGAAAATGTTTCACCCCCTGCCATCCCTTGGCCAAGAATGGCTGAATGCTAGCCGAGTGTTTTCTCAAACATTCTTGTTAATGACCCAGCTGTGAAACTGCTTGCAGGGCAGCTTCTCTGGCACGGTCATTACAATATTTCATTCTTCTTGCTTAATTTCAAGCAGTGCTTCCTCCATACATAAATATATCAAGCTATATACAAGCCAGAACTTTTATCTGCATTGAGGGGTTTAGAGGGTTCGTTTCTCTTGCTCTGTAGGACAAGAAAAATCGTTGTTTCCCCTTTTGATTTAGAGATTTGATTTATGCAGGTTTACCGTCCAAGCTTCTGTTTCAGTTGTGCAAACTCTCAGGTTTGTGTGCATTTGCTTGGATTTACCGACCTGAGTTTAATTCTTGATTTATAATCTGTAGGCTTCAGATGAAGAATGAATTTTGATTTAGGGTAACACATTCTATATGGCTTATATTTTCCACTTAGGGTCAACTATTAGTTGGTTTTAGCACAACTGAATTATGGTCTTCCTAGAAGGCCCTGTTTGATGAAATTAAGATGGATTGAAAACCAAATATTTCCCATATAACTACATGAAATTAAGTTTTCTCTCCACAAGGCTGACTGACGTAAAGTGGGTCCCCCAGAGAGGAGCACCCAGGCTTCTCCGTAGGCTAACTGATTGTCAGTAGGTACTAGAGACCTCTAGCCCTTCTCCCAAGATCATAGATTTGTTTCTTCATTCACTCAATAGTTTCAAAAATATTCCCAAAGATGTTTCACACTATGTCACATCAGAGGATAAACATACTCTCATCCTCAAGCAATACCCAATGTTCTGAATCATTCAAAGAAACAAGTGAAAAAAAAAAAAAGACATCACATACTAGTCTTAATGTATATATAATTTAGCAAATTCTTCTATTTAGGTCTTTGGAAACATAAAACCAATAGTGTTCTGATGGAAGGTGGCTTCCTAATTGTCAGTGATGGGATAGATGGGACCATTATGGGCGTCTATCTTCTCATCCTTTAAAAAAAATCCAGTGATTGAACCTCAGAATGATATCATCCAACTTGCATATGCTCCTGGTGGATTAGAAAAAAATTTAAGGAAATGTGAAAGGTTTGAGGTTTGAGGAAATGTGAAAGGCATTTTACAAATCCTATCTCATCCTCATAAAAGCTATGAGAGAGTAAAGATATTAATGAATTAATAGTGCTAATATGAAGTGGCAAGGGTGTGCACCTGCCAGATGAGTGTGCACCTGCCAGGTGAGTGTGCACCTGTCAGGTGAGTGTACCCAGGAGGCAGGGAGGATGATGATAGTTGGGAGGGAGGGATGTTGAAGGGAGAAAAAGAACAAAACAAGATTTGCTACAATCCATCAGGTTCCAACATCTTAGGGATTATTTATTTTACCAGAATAATAATAACAATACAATAATTAATAAGGAAATGTTAGTTCTAACCAAATTTCCTTCTTTTTCTCACTTCTCACTACCACCCCCACTTGACCCTGCCTAGTCCTCAGCAGTTCCTTCCTGCTGGCAACAGTTTTCAAGAAGAAATACTTAAAAGGGAATATTATTTATTAGGATTCACTGACTTATTTATTGATACTCTCTCATCCACAAAGGCACAGATTTTAGACGAAATCTTCATTTATGAGGCTCCAAAAGTCACTGTAGATAGAGAGCTGAGATCAAACACTGAAAGCAGCAAGTGTGTTTCCATCATGTAGTGGCTTGAAGATGTCTTCATTATACTTCTTTCTGCTTTCTGGTAGAGCAGACTTGAGTTTCTCCACCTTGGCAATACTGACATATTATCTTTGTTGTGCGCTGTCCTGTGCCTTGCAGGATGGGTAACTGCACCCCTGGCTTCTCTCCACTGGGCAGTAGGAACTTTCCAGGCATGACCATCAAAGTGTCTCAACATTGCCAATGTCTTCTTTGGGGGGAGAACCACCCCCAGTTGAGAACTCCCATGGTAGAGGAAACACTCCGGGTCCAAATGTACCATGCAACCTTGGCTCCCTTGAATCTTGTCTTCAAGCATGGGTTCATGGCAAAGCTTACTGGGAGCATTGCAGATGAGGAAGGAGAATTTCCTTCTGGCCGAACTGAGGGACGGGTGTCAGCTAGGGGAGGACTGGCTTGCTGCAGTGGTAGTAAAGAGCAGGAGCAACAGATCAATTGTTCATCAGCATGGAGACTCTTCTGGGTCCTGTAATACATACATACTCTTAAAATATAGTGGAGTATTATATTTGCAAATGTATCTAGTCTTGAAACATCCCCTTTGCTAGTACTACATTGTTTAGGACAATATATCCCTTATTGGCTACATGTAATAAGCAAAATTAATTTGCAGCATAGGTTCATTAATACTATTATGGTGACTATTATTATTATAATTTTCCTCTAAAAAAGCAGTTATTGCAGGATCACCTAAAATGAATATTAAATGTCACACATGCCTGATCCACTTAAAGCTACTGGAGACAAAATGTATGTAATAAGTACTTTTTAAATGTATACATTATTTTGCTTTTCTCTTTTGCATTTTCCAGAGCTGATCTCTCCTTGCTCTGAGTCTTGAGGCAGACAGTCCCAACTCCAGGCATGGGAAGAATGTCAACATCATACCCCATGGACACATCATGCCCTACACGTATTGACACAAGATCACAGAAGCCACAGCCCTTGACCATAATCCAGCTGCCCACTGGAAGAGAAGCAGGAGAAGGGAGAGGGACATTGGAAAACTTTCTGCTGAGTGAAATAAGTCAATCAGAGAAAGACAATGATCATATGGTCTCACTCATATGTGGAATATAAGAAATAGTGAAAAGGACCATAAGGGAAAGGAGGGAAGTTAAGTGGGGAAAAATTGGACAGGAAGACAAACCATGAGAGACTCCTAACTCTGGGAAACAAAGGGTTGCAGAAGCGGAGGTTGGGGGGGTGGTAATTGGGTGATGGGCACTAAGGAGGGCACTTGATGAGATGAGTGCTGGATGTTATACTATATGTTGGCAAATTGAATTTAAATAGAATATTAAAAATAAAAATAAATAAATAAATAAATAACCCTTGCCAATTTCCTCCTAAAACCTAACATAAGCTGAACTTCCTTTTGTATCTTCAGACTTGCCATTGGTTCACTGTAGTTTGCTTGTCCCAAATTGCAATTGCTCTGCTATTCCAGAATAAACTTATTTTTTACTTAAAAAAAAAAAGAAAGATAGATAGCTGAGGATTTATGTGGATCATTTACTAGAGACAGACTTATCTAGTCTTGGGGAATGGACTGAATTACCAGACAGGAGGAAGTATAAGAGGTCAACTTAGTTATTGAGGAATAATAAAATAATGAAGATACACTCTCTTTACAAATTTAATTACAACTGCAGATGTATCTGCGCTTACAATCATTAAAGATACCACCTCTTTCTGTGTATGTATTAAAGTGGCTTATCCAAGTACCTGGGACTAGTAGGTCTTACTATAGACCTTCAGGAGTACTTCGATAGAGTGGTCTCTATATTATTTATGTCATTACAGTATTTAATGACTTGATTTAGTTCAATGTTTATTTTTATGCTGACCTTATATTTCCTGTGAGTGATGTTAGTTTTCTGTTTACAGAAGAGATATACATTTCCCTTTAAAGTAGATTCAAGGGTTTTAAGAAGTGAGATGATTTTTAAAACACTAAACAAATAATGGTGCTGGTAGGTAGTGAACATGGTAGAGATGATGATGTTGGTACAGAATGTCTGCAGTCGGCGAAGCAATGCTCTAAGAAAAGTGACAAGGTCCTTCTCCACATGAGTGGCATGAGGAATGAACAAACCTCCTACGATCCTTTTATCACCAGGAACATCACCACCAGGCTGGGCACAATAAAAGAAGGCTGGTTGGTCAAGGAAACAGCGAACAGAATGAAGGGAACTCACTTCCTGAGCCTTTACTAGGTTCTGAGGGCTCCGTATTTACTGCTCTGATTGAATATTCGCAGATGCTCCCTGTTTTAAATAAACGAGGCAGAAGTCCAAGAGTGAAGAAATACCCAAGTTAAAAGGTCTGAAACTTGAACTCAAATCTGCCCAATTTCCTAAGAACTGAGATAAGACTACATCAGAATCTGAAGTTAGTCACAGAAATTCATTTCATTTTATTTTATTAAGATAAAAATACTATTTTATTTATTATTTTATTTTATAAATTGTATTTATTTATTCATGAGAGACACACAGAGAAAGGCAAAGACACAGGCAGAGGGAGAAGCAGGCTCCCTGCGGGGAGCTCAGTGGGGGACTCCATCCCAGGACCCAGGATCATGACCTGAGCCAAAGGCAGATGCTCAACCACTGAGCCACCCAGGTGCCCAGAGATTCATTTTATAAAACTGTGCAAAGGGTAGCAGCTGGGCTGGAGGTTTGTTTCCTTTGAGACTTCCCTAACAGCAGCTGGATAGGGCTGCCCCTCCAGCTGGGAAGCAAGAAGAGATATCCTGCGCCAGGGACTAAAGCAGGGGGTGCAGAGACCAGGCCCTTGAGCACCAGCCAGGCACCCAGGACCACATGGGCAGGCAGGGTCACAGCTAGACGAGAGGGGCAGGTGAGAGTCTACTGTTGTAGTCACCCTGCGACTGAACTGGAATCCTGCCACAGAAAGATCCAGCAGGGCGTCTTTCAGTTTACACTCCATCGACATATTTCGATTCGGGTTTCTTGCAGTAATCCGGGGGTACACCCCAGATCCTCCTCTGGTACTGTTTAGGTTGCTGGCTTCATGAGCAAATACTTCCCTCTAGCGGCACTTGCTAGTCATTGCATGTCCCTGTTCCCCGGGTGCACCACTGAGAACTCAAAGAAGACCCCAGGGACCCCAAAAATTCTCTCCCACCCACCGACCCACCCACCTTCGTAGCTCTTCCATTTGAGTCCAGATAAATTTCTTAACTCTCAGACTTTTGGTTTACTCATTTAAACACGGAGCTGCTGCAGAGATTAAATCAGAACAGTGAAAACAAGTCAGAGAAAATACGCCTTATGCTTTTAAACCTTTGAAATGGGGAAACGAGGAAAAATGAGTGGGAGAAATTAGAGAGGGTGACAAACCATGAGAGACTCCTAACTCTGGGAAACGAACAAGGGGGCAGTGGAAGGGGAGGTGGGCGGGGGGGAGGGGGTGACTGGGTGATGGGCACCCAGGGGGGCACTTGACGGGATGAGCACTGGGTGTTATTCTATATGTTGGCAAATCGAAATTATATATATATATATATATATATATATATATATATATATATATATATATATATAAAATGTGCTTATATTTGCATATCATCTTTCTTGGTTAATGCCTTCTTTGCTCTTTAGAAGAAAGTATATTTCACTATTGTTGATGCACTGTCCTATGGATATCAGTAAAGACAAGATGTTTGATGTGTTCATCGGGGCAGCATCTGGAATCTTAGTGATTTTCTGTCTACTTGTTTCATCTGTAAGTGTAACCTTGACCACTTCCCAGCCCTGGGTGAGGTCATTTGTTCAGCTCACAGCAACCTGGTATCTATCTCTTCCTTGCCCAACCTCATGGGGTTTGACCTTATGCATTTATGGCTTAGTATTTAGCAAAAGACCAAAGGGAACCAACCCCTCTGCAGACTTCTGTGTCTCCTTCTTTGCCTCCTCGTTTCCTGTCCTCTGCCCTCAGACTCCCACCACCCCAGCATCTCAGACCTCAGTACTCTGTCTCTTAGTCTCAGGACACTGCTGGGCTCTGCTTGGGCCCTCCTCCATGCTGCTGCCCAGAAAGCGCCTCCATGCAGAGAACAGTCCGTCCAGCAAGGCTCACCTGATTCACTTCCCTTCTCTCAGTGGTCTCCGCACTGTTCTGCAAGTCATCTAATATGTGAAAGCACTGGCTTCGTATAGTTAATCCAGTTGTCTGACTACTTGCATGTGGGAGCAAGTCTGGAAATCAGGGTCTGAAGTTGAGTGCCAAGCTGCCTGATATGAGTATCATCATAGCAGATTTACTTAGGTTATTATGTATCTGGAATATATTTTTCTAAATTTTTAATTTAAACTCTGTCCTTTTTTAGTTTCTAAAAAACAGCACAGAGTTGAAATTTTAAAAATACAGGCTGAAGCTTCCTTTTAACTAACGTGAGTAGGGTCCATTTATACCAGGGGCAATTAGTTTTGCAATCAGATTTATCTACTATCTTGCTTTGTGTCATTTGTTTTGAGTTTTTCTGGTTTGTTTGGATTTTTTCCTCTTTGCTTTTGCCTTCCTTTGTACTGATTGAATTTCTCTTTTGTTTTCCCTTCTTACTCATTACATTTTCTCTTCTCTCCATTAATTGGGTAGTTATATTTTTGTAGCTATTTTTAGATCTGAATTTGAATACTTAACATTCTTATTAAGTTAATTAATTGGTTTGCCCTCTTCCTGAGCAAAACCGGTTTACTAACTCTTCATATGGGTCTAATATTCTGGTTTAATGCATCCATTGTATTTTAAACTTCAGTTATTTATTTCTTTATTTCTAGATGTTCTATTTTTTAAACTATTTTCAAGTTGGATGTAATACTCTCTTATTCCTTGTTCATGTTTTTCCAGTATCTCTTTAGTTTCCTAAAATATATGAAATGTACTTGCTTTGCACTGTATGCCTGATATCTCAATATAGTTTTGAAATTGCCCTCTCTGAAATTCTGACTTGAAAAATTTCTGAAAATGTATTTTTTTTTTAGTAAGAGGGTAGACAACAGTCATTCATAAGCAAAATCCAAACTGCATTGCTGTAAGACTATCTTAAGCTTCTGTTGGTACCATTTCATGTATTTTGCTCTGAGATGTTTGATTATGTAGTATTGTCACAGACCTCATTCTGGCTGCATGGAATCTACCATGAATGGATTCTATAATATTTCTAAATATCCCCAAAATTCTGAATTCTGGACTGTATCCACTTCCAAAGGTTTCCATTAAACAATTGCAGGCCAATTGTACTTTTGTGGAAACGCCTCTACTGTCTGTTGTTGATATTGGTTCTTGGTCCTAAAATATTCTTTTGGCTGCAACTTCACATTCTTTACAACTTCATCTTTGGGGATTCTTCAAAGTTGTGTTGAAGCACTGTTCCTCTCAAGAGAATCTGTCTCTTTCAGTTCCCTGGGAACATTTATCAGTCATGGAGCACTTTGATTTAAATTCTCTGCTTGTAAGAGCTGGTTTATGACTACAAACCCATAAGATAAGTAACGTTTTCCCCTCAAAGCCAACAATGAAATAGGTACGTGTTCTTGTTGTCTCTTTCTGTGGGGGAGCTTTGTTTTTGTTCAGTGATCCCTAATTGATCCTTGGATTGACTGGATTTATTGCCTGTCTCGTGAGCCTTATGCAGCCATTGGAATGGAAGTTCATGGACACCAATGATTGGCAGATTCCCGTGAAGGAAAAGCGAAGCTTAGCCTTCTCCCATCTCACTCTTTCTGGGAGAAGTAAAAAGTCTTTTATTTCTTGCAAAATCAACAACGGGTTTAAAATAAGAAAGTTTTTATTTTTAGCATATCTGAAGATATTTTTCTTGGGAGGGTTTGTCCGTTTGTTTGTTTAGTATATAACATTACCAGAAAAAGACACCCCCCCATGGTTTTTCTCCTTCTGCTCTGCCAGTCTTATTGTGTGGCTTTCACTCCCACGCTTGTAAGAGGGCTGCTGTTCTGCTAAGAATCTTATCACCACTGCAGGTAGGAAGACATGGAAAGAACAGTGGGAAGGAATAGTGTGCACTGTTTTATCTCTTCATTTTCATCAGAAAGATATCATCTTCCCTGAGAGACTCCTGACAGTTAATTAGCCAGAATTGTGCAAAATGACTATGTTTGCTGCAAGAAAACTGAAAAAGGCGCTGGACACATTGCATTATGCATAATGGGAACTGTTATCAAGGAAGAATGGAAAAATAGATATGTAACAGGAACCTAGAAGTATCTCCCACAACCTGGAATCATCAGGATAATAGCAAACATAGACACATATTTTTTTCTCACTCTGGGTCACACACAATGACAAATTAGATATGATATTAAAAATGTGGAAACATCGGAGTTTCTCAACCTTAGCACTATTGACATTTTTAACCAAGTGATTTTTTTTTCTCATGGGGGACAGTTCTGTGCATCGTGGAATGTTTGGCAGCATCCCTAGTCTCTACCTCTATACACACCAGTATGACCCCAGTACCAGTAGGGACTATGGCCATCAAATATGTCTCCAGACATTGTGAAATAGCCCCCTGAGGGGAAAATCACCTCCAACTGAGAACTACTGATGATGTGGACACAGATGTAGATGAATATAGATATATTTATATAAAAATGCACATACAAATACATGCACACATATACATGTGCACACAGAAAAATCTATGTGGATATGTGCGTGCATAGTGAGATTTCTTTATTGCTCATCTCTAACATTGAGACTGTAGGCTTTGGGAGTTCTAGCTTTTGATGTGGGTCTCTTATTTAACTTGCATTGAGACTATAAGAGGGAAGTATTATTTTGTTCCCTATTTACATAGATGGGTAAACTGAAGCTCTCAGAGATGAAGAAACTCACTTAATGCCCTTACAGTTAGTCAGCCACAGGACTGGGACATGGACAATCTTCAAGACTAATTTTGTGTTGCTTTGATTTTACATAATCTTGATAATGTTATACTTGCTATTACCCTTCACAATAGTTATTTCTAAGTCTAGGGTCTTTTGTTGCAGGCAATTGTCCTGTGATATTCTGTCTCTTGGCCTTTATATGGCTGTACCTTCTAGTTGGCCTCTCCTCATCTCAAGGATTTCCTTGTGTCAGGATCTCCAAGATCTCCATTTCTCCAGGCTCTTCTCAAATAATATCATATTTATGTAGAAATATTAAAATTTCACATTAGAGGGTGGGCCTCCTCCAACTACAAATTACATAATTCTAAAATTCTATAATCCTCTAAGTAGGCAATACTGGATGAACAGATATCCTGTTATATGGCCCAGATCCCCTCTTCAAGGATGAGATACTTTTGTCTTGGCAACTGGAAATGACATCTTTATTTTTTTTTTATGACTTAGGATCATGACTCTGACACGGAATGGTCTCTTGGCTGTAAGAAGCTGCTTTATCCAAGCTTATGCACCTCACAGGGGGCAGCCTATGGCCAATGACCTGCTTAATACAGGGTTACAGGGCCTAGTCTCGACGTCTCAATTTGGAACATTCTAAAATGAGATTCCAGCTCCAGGACTTCCACTGCACTGGCTGAAGCCTCAGTTGTAACAATCTGCATAATTGGTCACCTTCTCTTTCTGCTCACGTCTGCCTATCTCACTTTTTTATAGATGTATCTCCCAAAAGTAATCAGCAATATACTTGCGTCAACCAACTATTTGTTTCCAAGTTGTGTCAGGGTAATTAATCAAGATAGGTGATGTCAGAAGTGGATCTAAGAAGTAGGCCTAGGAGAAATGGGTGGGGCACTGACAAGTTTTTCTATAAATTATTAAGTAAAATGTTTTATCTAACACCCACGAATTCCATGGAAATTTTCAGAAATTCTTCCTCATGCCATAGTGAGAATGTTCAAGACTATACTATGTAGGCCAGTGTCCAGAACAAGAGCCATTCTCCTCCTCCTGTCTCTTCCTTCTGGGCCTCTCTGTGGGGAAATGGGACCTGGCAGCCTCTGCAATCTCCCTAGGTAAAGGATTGCCCCGATCCAACAGCAGAGGGCAGCAAAGCCCACATTCTGATCCCAGAGGCACTGGGATTGCCCACAGTCTCAAGGTGCTTAATTTCAGAAAACTTTGTTGCTGAAGACTAAAATCAATTAAGTTATCAGTCTGGGGTGAAGATTCTAAATAATTAGCAAAGGCAAAATCCATAAATATTGAGAAAAATGAATCAATTCCAAAACACAAGGAAAGACCAAACCGAAAATGCATTTCAACTCTACCCCTACAGAGACTAAGTTTCTGAAAACTTGGAGCCAATGAATTAGATGTTCACACTTTAGGTCAGGCTGTCACCTTCATGTCACTCATCCTCCCATGCAATTTATTTTTGAAACTCTTCCACTAAATGGCCAAAGGTCACTAGGAAGCAAGACAGATCAGAGTCCTGACTTCAAATGGCCTTCAATGCCTCCATCAACAATTGAAATCCACAGTCTAAAACTCACTGACTTAGGTACCATGCACTGAATGTGAGATAATCTTAGAAGAGAAATTAGAAGGAGACATCTTGCCTTACTGCCCACTGGTGATCAAGTGTGTCTGCATCATTTCGGCAAGGTGCCTCGCAGATTAATCACATAAAACAAAAGCGTGGTCTCAGAATATGTGCTAGAAGAACAGACACAATCAAAGAGCAATAGCATATGAAACTCTTCCTGTTCCAAGAAGAAAAAAGGAAATAAAGAGAATCATTAGCATTAAAGCTAAAGGGCTCCTTAAGATCATCTTATCCAAACTCTCTAATTTTACAAATGAGGTAACAGTCTCAATGAACTGAAGGGTAAATCATTCACAGAGAACCAGAAACCAGCAGCTGCAGGATGTATTCCCTCGAGTGTAAGTTTGGTTTATTTATTTTCATTGCTATAATTTTATTCTCTTACTCATATAAATCATAATTCATTAATGCATTTGGTTTGCTTTCAGTGTCTATTACAAACAAGGTGTTTTATGTATTGTTATGCATATCAGCTGGCACTCACGTGGCAAAGCTTCTCTGGGGCAATTACCTAGAAAAGAAGAGGTGAATTGCAGAGTGCACAAATTTGCAAGTTTTCTAGATAACGCCATCCCTTTCCCAGCATGGTAAAAACAATTCGCATTCAAACAAGCCCTGAGTTAGTATTCCCATCGTTCCACATCCTTGCGGACACTTGGAATCATGTAACTTCATAAGTTGTGTCAATCTGGTTGGTGTTTTATCTCTTTCATTGTGGTTTTAATTTGGATTTGCCTGTTCATTAAAGAGATTGAACATAAAGTTTAAAAACTAAAAGTGTTTCCTCCTCTGTGAAACACCTGTTCTGACCTTTCCCCATTTTTCTGTTTTTAGTCTTATTGGTTTGTAGTAGTTCATTATATATTGCGGATATTTTTCTTCTGACTGCTACATGCATTGCAAATATTTCCTGGCATATTTTGCCATGTATTGTCCACTTAATTATGATGTCTTTTGAAAAATGGAAAACTCTTAATTTTATGGTAATAAAATCTTAATATTTTCCTATATTGTTCATGCATTTTATGTCTTATTTAAGAAATTCTCTCCTATCTTGATGGGATTTTTTTTTTTTTTTTTTTTTTTAGAAGGGGAGAAGGGCAGAGGGAGAGGGAGACAGAGAGCAGAGAGTCCTAAACAGCATGGAGCCCTACTCAGAGCTTGATCTCATGACCCTGAGATTATGACCTGAGCAGAAATCAAGATTCAGCTGTTTGACTGACCCACCCAGACGCCCCCGATGGGATATTCTTCATAACGCCTTCACAATTTTAATCTTTTACTTTTCATACTTAAGACCTTATCCCATCTAGACTTGAATTTTTGGTAAAGTGTGAGACAGAGTTCCATTTAAAATGTTTTCATACTGATACCCTAGTTATTTTAAAACCAATAAATGCATCCCTTCCCCAGTAATCTTCAGCTACCTCTGTTATGTTTGAAGTTTCTGTATATGCCATTTTCTGAGTATTCATTCAGTCCCATTGTTTGATTTGTCTATCCTTTGAACCAATACCATTTATCTGTTCTTCCCAACATCAGTCATAGCCACCATAGCCTTTTAAGAATTATTGATACCTGATAGGATCAGTTCTTCCACCTTATACTTCTTCAGAATCTTTTACATACTCTTTGCCCTTTACTTGTTCATTTAAAGTTTAGAATTACTTTGTCAAAACCTCTTGGGATTTTGATTAGAACTACATTGAATCTGGGACACCTGGGTGGCTCAGTGGTTGAGCGTCTCTGCGTCAGCTCAGGGCATGATCTCAGGATCTGGGATGAGTCCCTCATTGAACTCCCTGCAGGGAGCCTACTTCGCCCTCTGCCTATGTCTCCACCTCTCTCTGTGTGTCTCTCATGAATAAATAAATAAATCTTAAAAAAAAAAAAGAGTTGCATTGAATTTATAGATCAACTTGGGGTGATTTTATATTTTTATATCATATTAAATTTTCCTATTCATGAACATGATATTTCTCTCAACTTATTTAGGATTTTAACAATTGTCTTTCAAGAATGTTTTATAATTTTTCCGTATGTGCCTTACACAGATTCAGTTAGACTTAGTCCTGGATATCTTATATTTCTATATTTCTCTTGCAGATGCTATGTTTTTATGAAATCACATTTTTAAAACTGTGAGCTGGAGTATAAAATAATAAATAAGTCAATTTAATATTATATTATATTATATAGAATTATTAATCTAAATTATTAATTTTAACAATTTTCTTATGATTCTGTTTGTGTTCTCTGTGGAAACAACTATGTTATCTAGAAAAAATGATAGTTAAATTTCTTGTTTCCAAATTTCCTATTTTTCTTATATTAGTTTGCTTATATTATGCTTCATTTTTCATAGATTAGTTCGTTGGCTAGGATGACCAGTAAATGGTTAATAGAAGAGTTGACATTTAGCATCCTTGTCTTTCCTGTATCTTTGGAGAAATACTTTTATTTTATTTTATTTTATTTTTTAATTTTTATTTATTTATGATAGTCATACAGAGAGAGAGAGAGGGGCAGAGACACAGGCAGAGGGAGAAGCAGGCTCCATGCACCGGGAGCCCGATGTGGGATTCGATCCCGGGTCTCCAGGATTGCGCCCTGGGCCAAAGGCAGGCGCTAAACCACTGCGCCACCCAGGGATCCCTGGAGAAATACTTTTAATGTTTTATTATTGAGCATGATATTTTCTGTAGGATTTTTTGGCAAGATGACATTTATCAGGTGAAAAAAGACCTATTTATAGCTTGCTAAGATTCATTAACAATAATAGAAATATTATTAAATATTTTATTTATTAAATTAAATATTTATTTATTAAATATTATTAAATAATATTATTAAATATTTTTAGGGTTTCAGGGTGCCTAAATGGCATCTGACCCTTAGTTTCAGCTCAGGTCATGATCTCATGGGTCATAAGATCAAGCCGTATGTGGGGCTCCTTCCTCTGTGGGAAGTCTCTTGCAGATTGTCTCCTTCTGCCCTTCCCCCTACTAATGTACTCTCTCTCTCTAAAATAAAATAAATAAATCTTTAAAAAATAATAAGAGAATGTTTAATGTCATTGAATATTCTTTTAACATTTATTGAAATGATTCCATAGGTTTCTCTGTTAACCTCTTACGATATGGTAGGAACAACGCTGTCCATGTTCTAATCCTTGGAACCTGTGACGATGTTAGCCTACAGGACAAAAGACATTCATGGTAATTATGAAGCCCAAAGATCTTGAAATGAGGCGATAGATGATATAGGTTATACAGGTGGGCCCAACTAATTAGATGATCCTTAAAAGTGAAAGAGAAAGGCAAGAGTGGTTCAGAGATGAGGTGCTAAAAGGACTCAACCCACTGTTACTGGCTTGGGAATTGGAGAAAGGAAAACATGTACCAATGCAGCGGCCTCCAGAAGCTGGGAACAGTTTACTCCCAGCAAGAAAACATAGTTGTCAGTACTCAATCACAGAGTACTGGATTCTGCCAAGAACCCCAAAGAACAAAGAAAGGAATTATCCTCTAGAGCCTCCAGAACAGAACGCCACCCAGAGAGATCTGCATCAGACTTCTGACATTCACAACTGTAAAACAAAGAACTCGTCTTATTTTAATCCAATAATTTGTAGTAACTTATTGCAGTTAGCAATAGAAAGCAAATAATATTAATAGATTTTTTATATGGAATCAAATTTATCTATCTCACTTGGAGTTTCAACTTATACAAATGGTGGTTAGTATTCAGATAAAATACTCCAGAAAACCTTACATACATGTTATCTCTATATCTTCCTTTCCTCCAGTACTTTTTCCCCCGAAATTCTAACCTTTTGTCTCATTTATTCAGTGAGAACACATATCTCATCTGCGATGCCCTCCCTATGTTATCATCCAGAAAGTGTAATCCTCTGAAGAATTCTATTCCTGCCCTGTCTGTTTCTCCCTATCTAAAACTAAGGGTACTTTTAAAGTTCTTGTTGTTTATGGCTGAAAGATAAAGTGTTCCCAGTTATGGAATTATTGGATTGCACTATGTTCCCTTCCTATATATATATTTGCTTTGGAATTATTCAGAGACCACAGGCTGCTATATTTCTTCTTAATTATCTTTCAATGGGGCATTTACCACGCAGGCTGTTATTGCCCCCAAAATACCATAGGACACATATTCTTGACTCTCTCCCTTACTTACACAATGTCACTAGAGCCTCCTCACTTAGATATATTAAGTGAAAAGTTGGATGTTGAGTAAAAAGTTTATTTGAGGAGTGGTTACTGGTACTTGGGGAATAGTCAGCTGTGGAATTGTGTCTCTGAGTTTCTCTGCAAATACCAGAACATCTTCATGATGTTTAAGCATATACTTTCTCTTTCAAGAATGGGGCGCCCCTAGATCTTGGGTTTTATCACACAGCCATGAGTCAATTGCCCACTTTGGTGAGAAGTTGGGTAGTAACGAATCCTCTCTTCTTCCTGTTTGGTGGATAGATGTGTCATTTTTCCTGAATTGGGGCTACTGGTGAAAAGTCAGCAATGTCCAAATATTACCTGTGTTGTTTGGAAGCTGGACCAGAGAAAACAATGATAAAGTCTGGCATGTAATTTCTCTTCCTACCCTACCAGCTCTGCTAATCTATAGACTATAATGAACTAAAATTAACAAAAATTTTTTGTCCTGTATATGGCCTATTTATGCTCCAGTCTTATCACCTCCAAGCATGGAAACATTAGTGGAGACATTCAGAAATCCTTATCCTTATGTCCACACTACTTTCAACTTTGATGTTAAGCAGTATTTGTCTTTGTTGACATCAGGTCGGTCTCAATATAATAAAAATAAAGTTGCATCTGACAGAAAAATATCAGAGATTATAGAGATCAGGGGACTGTTCTTAGTTGTAGAATAGTTGAGATTTTCTATCTCATTTCAATGGGATCAATAATAGAGCTTTTTGTAAGTGTACAGTTACTTTCACTACATGTGTTGGACTAAAAGCAAAGACTCCCAAATTATAAAAAAAAAAAAAAAAGAGTAAATTCTATTTTTCCTCCCATCACTTCAGCAGGTGAGGACATGGGACACTTGTCTTCCTCTCAAGTCTTTGGTTCTGGGCTCCTCTGAGGTAACTTGTCTTTTTCTGTAATTAAGTCATGATTATCCACCAGCAGCCCTTTCAAGGTTATCACTGTTGTAACATTGGTGTTTCCAAAGAGACCGTAATGTGGAGGGAAAATGGTCTTTAAACAGACTCAAGACATGTAATTGAGATTCATTGTGCACATTAAAATGCAAATGTTTGTGATGTTCACTGTACAAAAGCACACTACTAGGTAATGTGATATTGAGCAGGGCCCACAGCGGTGTTCCCAGCACAGTGCAATTCATTCCTCTCGAATGTGCTTCTCATCAAGATAGAAAATATTTCTGATTAGGTATGAAGGGTAAATGAAATCAGAGCAGCCTGGTTTAGTGGGTCAATCACAAATACATTCTTGTAATTGGTTCATTATGGAAAGTCAAAACTAAGAGGAGGATTTCTCTGAGTAATCTGAAAATTCATTCCCTTCCTGTTAGCATGAATAGGTTGTTAAAATATTCTCCTTCTCCCTATAATTACATAAAGTCCAAAAATTAACACCTAAAAACCAGAATATGTTATGAATTCTTCCATCAACATTTTAAACCTGATCTTTAAAAAAAGGGTAATTTAGAAATAGGTGTGGTTACTTCACCTTAGTTCAAATCTGAAGCAAATCTTGAACAAAGACAACAATGTCTGGTGTCACTGATCAGCTACTCTGGAGGATTCTGGCTGTTTCCCTGCAGTCTGCCTGCACTCAGGAAATGCATCCTGAGAAAGGAGTCAGGGAAAGGGAGAGTGGTAAATCATATTCACGTTTGAAG
The DNA here is from genome assembly GCF_003254725.2 of Canis lupus dingo. Lineage (NCBI taxonomy): Eukaryota > Metazoa > Chordata > Mammalia > Carnivora > Canidae > Canis > Canis lupus. The sequence continues at coordinate 13,703,456 of NC_064259.1, read as the reverse complement.
TTATAGATGTAACATGTACCTGAAGGCTCTTATTGGCTTGGATGATTCCTCAGAAACTGGGCATCTGAGAGGAGTGTTTGTTTATATTGTCTATGTCTTCTGAATTTTGTGGGTTCAAATTCAAGTTTGACTTTTTTTAAGGACCTTATATTGTAAGAACTATTTCATGTATCTCTACTACGGACTCCATTTGGACAGGAAATATATATCCTATACAGCTTTATACCTTCAGTGCCCAAGATGATAGAGACTTCTTTTTTGCCTTATGCAATTCATCCTTTGATTTCTGGCTATCCTGTCCTTCCTAAATTTCACCGTGTATATACAAAGATAACCACTAAGGATCACAGGGCTTATTATTTATTTTAAAAAGTCAAAGTTAAGGAAATGTGGTGCTTTAAGAGTAGATTTTTCTAAGCCAATGTATACCAAACAAAAATAGTCTGCCATAGAGTCAGATTGAGAAGAAAGATAATATCCTCTTAATAGACTTAATTTAGTTCTCAAATAGAATCAATAGGTGACAGATCCTTACTGCTAAAAGGGGTCTCAAAGGCCATTTACCTTATGAGTATTATTAACTTATCAATGAGAATTTAACATGTGGCAGGCATCTTGCAAGAATCAGAGAAATGGTAGTGAATCAGAAAGTTCCCTGCCCTCAATGATAAGGGCAGTGCTATAACAGTATCAATGCATTGATTTAATCTATGTAATATGCATCCTGATGGCCAATGATATGGCCCAAAATTCTGGCCCATACTCCATCAACAACTCACTATGAATCTTTGAACTTGTCTCATTAATTCCTTTGAAACGTACTCATTTGCAGAGGAAAAAATTAAGAAGGGTTACAGAGGTGTCTTGAACTTAAGGTGAAAGAATAGGCATACAAGTTTGCCCCTCTCTTCTTGATCCCACTGAAATAAGAAAGAAAAGGACAAAGAGGAATAAATCAGTAGTGCTAAAGTGAAGGAAGTGGAGAATAGAAACCCCATTGATAAAGAGTTGTAAAACTTCTAAAAGAAAATTGTAGAGAGGAGTGGGTTGACAGATAAAATGGAAATGGAGATTGTAACAGCATAGAATATGCCATGAGACAGCCACCATGGAGGTCACAGATGGTCTCCCCAAAGGACCTCAGAGAGTTACTGAATTCAGAGTCAGCCTATGTGTTGGGCTCAGGAGTAACAAGCTGGGTAGAAGGAGCAGTTAGAGATTATTATATGGGACAACTGCACAAAATGTTATGGGGCATTCTCTTCTCTTTCCCCAGCACATGGAAATCAAGAAGCCAATATTTGCCATAAGAAAATACACTAGGTGGAAATTTGCAAAGAAATTAAGTGAAATGCTTTGGATAATTGAAGTCTGCTACCATAACTCTGGGGACTCTAGACTAAAACTTTCTTCTCTTTGGCAATTTGAGTCCACCCCCTTCTCACTCTAGAGTTAAGCCTGATCATTAACTGAACTCCTACCCTGAGACCGTATCTGGAACTACAACCCAGGGAAGAGCCTAGCCAGCAAGCTGACTGACTTCAGTGATGCTTGGATAAAAAACATCCTAGAGAAACAAAATAAATACGACAGCAGATATCTTTGAAAATAACGCATGGTAGAACACAATTGAACAATGTCATTTAATTCAGAAAAGAAGACCTGAGGATTCTTTCCTCAGAAAGAATTTCCCTGAGGGGGAAATATCTTTCAAATATGGAGACAAAATAAGGACTTTATAAACATACAAGAACTCACAGAATTAATTACCAGCATATACTTACAAAAGAAAATGTTACAGAAAGTCTTCCAAGCTGAAGGAAAATGAAATTGTATGGAAATATATGGTTCTGCACAGAGGAATGAAAAGCATCTGAAATAGTAACAAAATGGGTACATATAAATACTATTTTTTCTTATTATTTTGATATCTGTAGGAGATAACAGACCACTGAAAGCAAAACTGGTGACTGTATTTCTGAATTTTTAATCTATGCATAAGTGAACTGTGTGATGGCAATAACATAAAGATCATTAGGAGAGAAATGCAAGTATGCTGTCCTAAGGTTCTCTCAGCATCAGAGAAGCAGTATAATATCACTTGGAGGTAGTCACAAGTTAAAGATGTGTATAATTTACCCTAAAACAACCACTGGCATAACAACAAAGAGTTATAGCTACTATCTAGCATAGAAGTTTACATAAAATTGTAAGATATGCACAATCTTAAAAAAGGCAGAAAGAGGGAAAGTGGAATAAAGAATAGGTGGAAAGTGGAATTAGGAAAAGTTTCAATGACTATGTTCTTGAAGAAGGATGAAAATGACTGTGAGGAAGCTGGCAGTGATGGGGCTGCTGTAGCTGGCAGGCAACCCCAATGGGCAGGGGCCTCAGACAAGGTACAGGACCAATAGCTTGGAAGAAGTTGAAAGGGTCTAAGAAAAATGTTAACCATATTTCTGGGACACTTGGGCCAAAATACAATCTAGGTATTGAGTTGGCAGAGATAAGGAGACCTCCTAATGTATCTTAGTTGGGACTACAGGATTGGACCTACATTCTGGGAATAGGAAGCTACTAGTATCTCTAAGGTAACAACAGCCAAAAATTCAAAAATGTCTTTGACAAGTCCCAGGAAACAGTTCTCCAGCTGTGAAGCCATCAGGCTGCTAGCAGGACCAGAGGGAATAAGACCACCAGAAGGACACTGCTGGGGCTAAGTGGCTCCGGACTGGTACGCCATTGGAATCCAGGACATCATGGCCTGGTGTGGGAGGATTCCCATGCCCAAAAGAACTCTTCTTGAAGGCTTTACACATCCTCCTCCTGCTATGGCCTTTATTCTGGAAACCCTAGTTATCAGCTCTTGCCGGAAGCGTAGACAGGAGAACAGCAATCCACCAGCCTATGCTGGCAGCTTGCACTGAGACGAGTGGCTAGTCTCACACTCTGGAAGACTAACGTGGCTTCCACATGATTCTCTGTTGCCAGATGCAGGCCTTGGGGTAATAGACATTCATCCAGATATTTTAGCGCACACCACTATGTGCTGAGATAGACTCTTGGCCCCAGTACCAGCCTATGTCTGTAGGGTCTAATTGGGGTCTACTGCTCCACAGGGGACTGCTTTCTTTTTGATCCCACCTGTAGGTCCTTTGAAATCAAAAGTAGGAGGCCAGATTTGGATGGGACTCTAAGAATCTAGTATAACTCTCTCATTTAATAAAGGGAACTGGAGGGGTACCTGGGTGGCTCAGTTTATTGAGCACCCAACTCTTGATTTTGGCTCAGGTCATGATCTCAGAGTTGTGAGACTGAACCTCTTGTTGGGCTCCATGCTGAGCATGGAGCCTGCTTGGGATTCTCTGTCTCCCTCTCTCTGTGCCCCTTACCTCCACTTACTCTCTCTTCAAAAAAAAAAAAAATTGGATGGATAGGTACATAGATACATAGATAAAAACAAAGATCTACCCATAGATAGGAAGGGAATTAGAGGCACAGAGGAGAAAGAGCCTTGCTAAATGCACCTACAGGTGAATATTGGACCAGAATAATTAAGCCCTGACCCCTAGGCTAATGCTATGCCTATTCTCCCTGCATTTAAAAGACCTAACTCTGGGAAATGAACTAGGGGTAGTGGAAGGGGAGGAGGGCGGGAGGGTGGGGGTGAATGGGTGACGGGCACCGAGGGGGGCACTTGACGGGATGAGCACTGGGTGTTATTCTGTATGTTGGCAAATTGAACACCAATAAAAAATAAATTTATTATTAAATAAATAAATAAATAAATAAATAAATAAATAAATAAATAACCGTGGACCAGGGCAGTCTGGGTAGCTCAGCGGTTTAGAGCCGCTTTCAGCCCAGGGCCTGATCCTGGGGACCGGGGATTGAGTCCTGTGTCAGGCTCCCTGCATGGACACTGTTTCTCCTTCTGCTTGTGTCTCTGCCTCTCTCTCTCGCTCATGAATAAATAAATAATCTAAAAAAAAAAAAAAGACCACTGGACCATGAGCTTGGGACAATGAACCTCATCCTGGGAAGCCCAGGAGGGGACTACCCTACTCCATGCAGATGCCTCCTTTCATTTCCTTCCAGCTTGAAATGCTTCTTGAGATAAAGTAGGATCTCTGTGGGTTGGCTTGTGCCATGTCCCCAAATTTTAACTGCACCAGGCACAGCTCTTATTATGGCTGAGGCAAAAAGACATTTCCTATTATTGGTCTCTCTAACCTTTTAGGAATCTAAACTGATAAATGTCACTGGCTGTGGAAGGTGACTGACAAACAGAGGCCGCCAGAGCACTGTCACAGGATGAATGACAGCTGAGGGCCTGTAACCTTTTCCCACCAAAATAGGGAGACAGAAAGAATTAAAAAAAAAAAAAGTTGACTGGAGTATATCAGATTATCTGTGATTCAGAACAAGCAGATCAGGATGTGGAATCTGTGCACTTGGAAGAGGAAACAGACCAAGTCAGGTAGGTTGAGGAGGCACTGATTTTTTTTTTTTTTTAAGATTTTACCCTTCTACTCATGAGAGACATGGAGAGGGAGGCAAAGAAACAGGCAGAGGGAGAAGCAGGCTCCCTACAAGGAGTCCGATGTGGGACTCGATCCCTGGACTCTGGGATCACAACCTGGGCCAAAAGCAGACGCTCAACCACTGAGCCACCGAGGTGCCCTGGGGAGGCAGTGACTTTAAGGTCCACTCTCAGCTGGCATGGCCAAGGGAATGAGAGGGGAAGGTGTGCATTTTCCCTTGAGGGGTTCACTGGTTCACTGTCCAAGCAAAGCGACAACAGCATCAGTACAGGTCTTGGCCCTGGCATTAGTTTGGCATGTGATTTCCTTTAAGTTAGGGACTATCTTTCACCAAAAAAAAAAAAAAAAAAAAGAAAGAAAAAAAAATGACTTGGAACTTAATCTGTCACATTACCATCTGCTCAAGATATTAGTGCCAGGTTTGTGCTACATGTTAGGGGTGTCAGTGAATGAGACAAATATACGCATATTTGGGTAAGTGTGGTTTGCTGGTGTGCATGCACCTGTGCATGTGTGTGTGCACACATATTTACATACATTATGTGTGTTTTATACACATAGCAATGTGAGCTTCCTAAGTGTACTTCCAATGTGTACTTCCTAAGTTTTCATAAAACTGATGTATCAGGAGACCATTCTAAAGATTCCACTCAAGCAAAATAATAAGGCAAAATGGAATGAGCAAAGGCTTTGAAATTCAAGTCCTAGCCCTGCCACTCACCTTTCACTTCTGTCATGAATTGACTTTTCAGATTTCCCCCGCCCCACTCAACTTTCCATTTATCACCTTGTGGTGGGGACCCTCCTGTGAAGGCATGGGATGTACCTCGCACCAGGACACTTCCTGCATTGGTCATGGAATGGGGATGATTCTGTGGCCCCGAAGGTGTCCATGAAACTGAGGCAATAAGAGAAGATGTGTGGGAGGCACTTGCGTGAGCACACCCCAGTACTTTGGCAATAAGGAAAATGTGATTGCTTTCTGGGACCTACACTGCAAAACAAACACAAAGTGGGTCATAGCAGAGTCATGGAGAGCCACTTTAAGGATGGAGGATGTCTCCCAGGTAAAGGATCTGGCCACTGAAGGCACATTTCTTCAGAAGGGCCTGAGGAGGCCAGAGAGCATCCTAAGAAAGGATGGGAAGACTGCTAAGAAATTGCCTTTAGGAGAAAGGCCTCTGGGTGGCTGATGGGGCTGTGGCAGGTAGGTAAGCCCAACACAGACACGGACACTTGGTGTCTTTGCATTTCTTGATAATTTACCCAAGTTTCCATATTTTAAGTTCACTTATCTGATCCTCTATTGACTCTGCCCCCTAAATAACTCAACTGTGACAGCTTCCACCACCCCCTCTGCCACCACCACAGTCCGCACCGCCTAGATTTCTCACAGTGCTGGCTTCCCAACCTCTGCCTGCCTCCACTCCCTTCTCCCTTCTAATCATTCTTTACGTGCAGCCAGAAAGATCTTTCTAAATCATAAATTTTGTGTTGCTTTCCTGATTAAAACCCTGCAACGGTCTCCTATTATGTTCAGTGTAAAATTCAACTACGCTAATGTGTTTTAGAAGGCTTCACAAGCTGACTCTTGCCAAGCTCTGCAGCATCACTTCAGACGACGGGCTCTCCCACCCAAGATAATCTCCTGCCACCCTGCACAGATGCCTGCTGTCCTATGGCACCCTCTCCTCCCTCTCTCCCCTGGCAACGCCCCCGTGTCCCTTAGTTCTCCATGTGGGTTTCATTTCCCTCGCTCCCTAAGCCCTGGGCTGAGGTTCCTGCATATGCTCTCAGGTGCCAGGACCTACTCTTACCTCCGTGTTTATTACATTAGATTGAGTTGCTTACTTCACCCATGATCAGCTGGACTGTAAACCCTTTAAATGCAAAATTATGGCTTCACTCCCTGTGCTCCAGGTTCCTTATCTGGAAACTAGAAAGGACTACAGCAATGACCTCATAGGGTTGTTATGAGAATCAAGAGAACAAATATGTATAAAGCACTCAGAACACTTTCTGACGGAGTAAACCTTCTATGAGTGCTTCCTTATACTATATATATAATATATGCACTTTACAATCATAATCACATACATAAAATACAAAATAATATCACATATTGTGATTGATATTATTAATATTATTACTATTTCTGTTATTATTATTCCTCTTTCCTGCTGTAATTTTAGAATATAACATAGTGCCTATTCAAATAGGAATCTCTCAATTATATGCTAAATAAGAGAATTAGTTTCATACATACCAACCAATCATATAATTTTTATTTGATTTCTTATGTCCCTCCCTTGATTACTGGAAAGTTTTAACCTGGCCAGCACCAAAAACAAAACAAATAAACAAACAAATAAACAAATTTCTGCATTCTTCTACAACTGGCAACCATATTTTCCAAAATGTCCCTAAATGTCATTTTGGTTTTATATATCAGTCTCTTATAAGCTTGATTAGAATAAGTCAGCCTTCCCAAGCTAGATCAACTCTAGAATGCTGAATTTGAGGTCTGAGGACCTTACTATGTATGCTGGGGAAACTACTCATGTTAACACTACTTTTTAAGGTTTTGTCTGAGTGGCCAAAGGAACCAAAAAGGATTCTCTGCCCTCTAGAGTCACCCTTTCCTCAAATGTCCCATTAGAAGGACTTACTCTGCAGTTACCTCCACTGCCCTCTGGCTTTCCTGTAGAAAAAACATTTGAAAAAACAGAAAAACCTGAAACAGGTAAGAGCTTCACTTCTGAACCACTCGTTAACCCAGTTGGGTTGGGAGCTACAGGTTCAGTATGTGGGCAGTGGCAGGTGCAGGTCACGTGGCAGAACTGGGAGCAGGCAGTGGGGGTGAAGGTGAGGGTGTGGCCACTGGCCAGAGCAAGTGTGAGTCTCAAGTCTGAAGTGAACAGCTGTGGACACTGGGCAGTGGTGATGGCCAGCCTTCCACCTGACCTTTCTCGTCATCTTATGCAGAGCTTAGACCACCAAAAGGAAGGGGTTCTACTATTAAAAGAAGTAAAGGAGACATCGGGAGCTTAATTAATATTCCAGAAATCAGACTGCCAGCAAGAAGTAGAGCAAACCCAGGCAGTTGGACTCCAAGGTCTGTGCTCTTTACCAATGGTCTCTTGGCTTTCCTCTCCCTAAACTGGGCCCAGTACCTACCTCTGTGCCACAGATTATTACGATCACTGCAGAAAATGGATGTGGCAAGCATGCACCTTATGGTAGGAACACAGTAGGCTTCCCTCTAACTAAAGCATGGGTTAGTGCCTCTGTCCTTGGAGGCATTAGAGACTGCAGGGGCCAGGTCTCCGCCATGGCCACCTGTGTCTCCACTCGCAGCTGTGCCTGCTGAAGTAGAGCCATTACTCTACTAATCATCCACTACTCCACTAATCATCAAGGGATCAATGTTCCCTTTGCTTGCTAAGCTGCCTTTTAAGTAATGAAGAACTCAGGGCATAGAAGCAGGCATGAGGCAAGCATTATTATCAGGTCGAGCAATGGACAAACATCTCCAGCCACCTGCTGCTCAGAGGTCCTCACTGCAAACTTCAAATCAGGCAACTCGCTGCACAGGCAAGAGCCCTTGCCTCTGAAATATCTTCTGGCTAATGTGTTAATTAAAGAAGCTCAATAAGGAGCTAAACCTCTTAGGTTTCCCCTGGCCCTGACACATTCTCGAGACTGTCTTTACTCCACTGGATGCAAACAGCACACAGATTCTGGTGTGAGTTCTGGGGACGGTTTTGCATCTGGGAAAGTAAACACCCCAGAGTGGAACACTGTCCCAACCACTCAGTAACACAGGTTGTCCCTGCCTCAGAGAGGAGCAAGGAGGTGGAATGGGGGGCAATAGGCCCTCCCTCTGCAGCATCCCCACCTCTACCCACTCCCATGCCCACCTAGGACTGCCCTTGAGTGGTGTCAGCTCAGGCATGACTCAACTCCGCCCACTGGAAGCTGCTTCTGTGGCTTCCAGAAGAGTACATTCGCGTGCCGTGGGCATGCATCTCTTTTCAAGAGACAAGAGGTCCCTTTCAGTTTTATGAGAACTTTGTGACATTTTATGCTTCAGAGGTAAGGATCAGTTCATTGTGACTTTCAGTAATATAACTTAATGATGTGGAGAATAAATATTGCAGTCATTGGCAAATAGGTTAAGCCCCTTCTGCTTTATTGATGGGTAAAAAAAGTTCCTCCTAATGCATTTTCTTCCTTTTGGATACTTTGAATAAAACAAAACAAACCAAACACAAAACATCCCAGAACCCAGACCGATAGCAGTCAGTCCTCACATTTGCACAAAACATTACCATCCCCTTTCCTTTCATGTTCCTCGCTGAAACAACTCCCAATCAGGTGAATACAGATTTGGTCAGATGAATATTGCATGTGCATATCTTAATGAAGATGATTAATATCAACTGCATATTTGTCATGTGTTGACCCATAAATGAGAAGTCTCACCTAATCCTTATTATCATGTGGGAGGGGGGGAACACTTGTTACTTTCTTTTTGTAGATGAAAAGATGGAGGCTCAGAGAGGTGAGTTGACTTTTTCAAGGCCATGACGTTGGCCCAAGCTTGGGTCCCAGATCTGTCAATCACCACAGATTATGCTCTTTTTCCTCATCCCTGATGGATGGACAGAAAGCTTAGTGCTGCATCACCAAATGCAGTGAAGTCTACCTTGGGGGCAAGAGGGAAGACAGGATATGCCTTGTATATGCCATAAGGAGTTGAGAAGTTAGCTTTCCTTCCCTTTCTGGAAATTTCCTCCAAAGATCCTCAATTTAGGCTTGATTTGGGAGCTTCTGGAAGGAAAACACTTATGTAGGATGTGAGGAAGGGCACAAAAAAAGCTGAAACCAGGTAAATTTACTCTAATAGGAAGACTCCCATGATTCCAGGGTTTTCCGAGCTTGCTAAATTGACAAGAAAAGAGACTTCCCTCTCCACAGAAGCAGAAATAATTTATGACGCCCATTTTACTATCTGGAAGGCTCCACATAGCTTTATATAATGGTTCCTGTTGTCTTTATAGATTTTTTTTCCTAGGGAACATTTTAATCTAGCTAGAGTAAATAATATCAATCACATTGCTCACATAATCATTATTGGCCCGAGTCTTTTCTTTGATTGATTTTTAAATATTGTGTTCTCTGCGAGGGGCAGCATAGGAGAATAGGAATAACACTGGCCTAGAAAACAGAAATTTGGGATTCTTTGTCTGATTTCTTCAATGATGAGTTCACTGTTCCCTCAAACTATCCCACCTTTGGGTCATTGCTCTGCAGAAGAGGTTTGTCTCCCTGAGAAGCCCTGGGGAAAGACGTGGCATAGAGTGTGGGCTCTGAAGCCTCCTTCCACCACTCACTAGATGTGTGATCTTGACCATGTTAGGAAACCTCTTTTTGTTTTCTCTAATCTGTAAAATGATAGTCATGATTAAACATACTCCCCTGGTATGTTGTAAGGACTTACTGTGCAAACTCACATGAAGTTTTTGAAGAATGCTTGTTTTACGGTTGTGCTAAAAAATGTTAGCATTTATCGTAATCCTCTCTCGGCTTCCATTTCAAAATGCTCTCATCACATACTCAGCAAACTCTTACTGATCCTTTACATTTCCAGCATACATCTTTCCTTTTCTAAAGAGCCACCCGCAACCATCCCCTGCCTCGCCCAAAGCAGAATTCATACTTTCCCCTCTCTGATCCTTCCGTTGGGACTTTGTCTTTCCATTGAGTCAAGAAGTATTTATAGAGCTGAAGGTACGCCAGGCTCTGTAAATGGAGAGTTGGCTATGAGATGATCACTGCCCCCAACTGCTCACAGTCTTGGAGGTATGGCAAGCGCTATAATAAGGCAGCATGGAGGTGTCTTGATCAGTCATTTCTCAAACTGTGTAAAACTCAGGGGCAGTTTCCAAAACCATATTAGCTGTGTCTAAGTTTCCTTGTTTTCTCCATTCTGTTTCATTCTTTGGCTTTTCACTTTTCTCTCTGGACTCCCCTTCTTTCTTCTCTTAGTTTTCTTTACTGTCTCTCGGGGTTTGTTCTCACCCTTTCCTTCTCCATTTTCTCTCTGGATCTGGGCTGCATGTGGAAGGAGGAGAACACTCAGGGATGCCCTCCTAGAAGAGAGGCTCCCAAACGTAGTCTTCAGGGCAGACAGGGTTATAGGTAAAGCACCAATGAGTGAGGGGCTACAGATAGAGTAGAAAGAAACAGTCAGAAGAAACATCAAATGTCAGATCCCTGAGAAGAAAGAATGAAGAAAAGCATGTGTGTGGATGCTACATGCTGAAAAATGCATGGAGATCAGTCAGGTTCAGAACATCCCTAGGGTGAAGGCAGAGTGATGGAGAGGAGGTAAATCCAGCATTCCATACTCCGGATGGATCGCCCTCTCTATGGGATGGGTTCTAAGTTGAGGTTTTCAGGAAGAAGGTGGCATGATTCAATTTGCATGCTAGAAAGATTGCTATTTTGGGTGTAGGATGGATTGGAAGAAGCTAGCTGGATGTAGGGTGTTAAGTTATGCTACTGAAACAGTCCAAGAGATGCTGATACTTCAAGGATGTTGGCAAGATGGTGCATAAGCATGTACACCCTGCTTATGCCCGGGGCCCTAATCCTGGTGCTGCCATTCACAGATGCCAAAAAAAAATGGTGACTTCTGATGCTCTATCTACACTCCCTGCCAAACATCTGAGCACTTGAAAACTAGACTTTTTGTCCAGGTGGTCAGCTCTGTAGCATCAAGAAAAAAAAAAAAGAGACTAGCACAACAGTTTGCCATCAGATTTCATAGGTAAGAAACGTGAGGCTTACATTTGTTTATTCATTTATTGACTCATTATACTTGTACTGAAAGCCTGCTGTATATTAGGCCCTGGGTAAGAGGAGCATATCAGAGAACAAGACAGACCAAGTTCCTGCTCTCTTAGCGTCCACATTAGTGATAGTAAAGCACATAAGAAATAACATGTATGCAAATTATTATATCAAGTAGTGACACATTCTATACAAGAAATAAAGTAGGTTAAGGGGATAAAGTTTCATCAGAGTGTCAAATTTATATAGGATGGACAGGGAAGGTTCCTATAAAGAGAAATTTGATCTTGATGGAACTGAGAGAGATAACTTAGGCAAATGTTGAGGGAAGAAGTTTCCAGACTGAAGGACAGCAGATGCAAAGGGCTTGAGGCACCAGCATATATGGTCCCTTGAGGATCACCAAGGAGGCCAGCGTGGCTGGACCAGAAGGTGTGGGGAAGAGTATAGCAGGCCAATGAGATAGATGCCAGATCATAAAAGCCCTTATAGACTAGTGGCTTGGATTTATTTTTTAAGTGTGATGAGAAGCCATTGGAGAAAAAAATCATATGATTTAACATGACATATGTTAATGTATTAGTTTGGTTACTGTATGGCAAATAGGTTAGCAGAATAGAATGAAAGGGGAAACCCAAATGAGAGATTATTATAGTAGTCAAGGGAGAAATTGTGGTGGATTGGACTAGAGAACATAAGAAATAGTGAGAAGTGGCAGGATTCTGGATGCATGTTGATGGTAGAACCAACAAATAACATTTTCTAATAGCATTGATATGAAGTGGGAGAAAAAAGGAGAATTAAGGATAATTCCCAGGTTGGTCCTGAGCAACTGGGTAAAAATGGTGGTGCAATAAGTCTGAGTGGGAAATTAAAAAAAAAAAAAAAAAGGAGCTCCACTTTGTTTTTGTGTGTGTGTGTGTGTTTGTTGTTGTTGTTGTTTTATAAATTTATTTTTTTATTGGTGCTCAATTTGCCAACATATGGAATAACACCCAGTGCTCATCCCATCAAGTGCCCGCTTTGGACAGGATAAATTTGAGATGCCTAATAGATACCCAAGTGACAGTGTTGAGTAGGCAGATAGGCACATGAATTTGGGGCTCTGTATAAAGGTTAGAAATGCACATGGAAATTTGGAAGCTATCAGTAAATATCAAGTGCTGGGACTGGATGTGAGCACAGATGGAGAAGTTTTAAGGACTGAATCCTGTACTATTTCAATAGTTAGAGGTAGGAAAAAAAGAAAATCTAGCAAAGATGACCAAGAAACAGCAGCTAGTCACAGAGGGGGACACGGAGGAGAGGGGAGGAAGAATTTCAAGAAGGAGGTAGGTTTGAAAAATGTTAGTGTGAAATCAGCCTTTCCCCTCTCCTCTCATAAATCACATAAAACCACCACAGGGAATGAAAAGAAAGTTGTCAACCACATCGTTAATGGAACCAGCACTGCTCTAACCACAAAACCATCAGAGGGTGCCACAGACAGTGGAGTGTTGCACAGGGATGTGGGAGAGAGCAAAAAGGTGAAACCCATGGCTGGGTCAGCAAGAAAGAGCCATCAGCACACTTCAGAGGCACGGGGTGGTGCATAGCCAGGTCCCTGGGTACACCTCCAGCAATAGGAGCCTCCCTGGATGTTGTCTGATCGTGAAACACAGTGGGCAGCATTGAATGAAAAATCACATGAGAGAACAGGGCAGAAGAGGAACTTTACGTTTGAACAGTCTAGAGAAGTCCGCAGGTCCCCATAGCTAGTGTACGGAGAGGGATAAAGACTAAAAGAAGCCACAAACATGACACTGAACCGTAAGAAAATCCCTGCTAACTCTGAGTGTTTCTCTGGTTCACTCACTGCAAGCAGGTCCTCCAAAGAACTGGTCCAGGGAAAAATCAACTTTTCAAGACAAATAACGAAAAAGAACTAGAATCAGCACTGTACAGATACTACAAGAAATGAACAAAGAACCCACAAAAGAATGAAAGAAACAGAGAAAATACATGATATATAAGGAACATACATCAGACAACTATAGACACAGAGGAAATGAAAATTGTGATCAAACATTTCTTTATAATGTGATGGATATTCTCAGGTGGCTAAAGCAGTGTCTGCTCCAATTCCCTTCTAGCACTTCTAGCTGGCTAGAAAATACATAGGATCATTTCTCAGACTCCTCTGTAGCTAGAGTTCTGTCTGTGACAAAGATCCACTAAGCAAAAATACCCACATATGATTTTTAGAAGGAAGCAGATAATAGGATCCACATGTGGAAAAACTGATCATGAGGCAAGAGCAGGGGTGAAGGTCACTGGTTCCATGCTGTGGAGCCGAGCTTCTAGTGTATGTTCCTCAGGGTCCTAAGCCCAGAGCATGGGAGACAGCAGTAACTGGTTCCACCAATTACTGAGCATCGCCCATGTGTGGTTGGGCACTCTCCTGGCTGTAGAGTATCCAAGCCTACGTCCCTAGTCCTCCAGGAGAGTTGTGAGCTATCCTTTCATAAACCCATTTTGCTTTAGCCCAGCTAGTATAGTTCTGTTTCCTGCCACAAAAGACACTGATAAATAGTCAGAGATTTAAAAAGGGAGAAAACTTAATGAAACAATTACTCCTATTTAACAAATGCACAAAGCAAAGTACAGAAAAGTTAGGGAATAGATAGTGATACGACAGGAAGCGATAAAACATGAGCTGCAAGTCAAATAGAAAGAAAAACATAAATGAAGACAAAACTTGATATAAATTATATATATAATATATAATAATATATATATCACATATCACATCTTATCCATTCATCTGTTTAATGGACACCGACTTGGTTCCCATGGGTGTTGTGAATAATGCCACAGTGAGCATGGAGATGCAGATATCTTTTTGAGATAGTGATTCCATTTCCTTCACATATACAACCAGAAGTGGATTACTGGATCATATAGTAGCTCTAGCTTTTATTTCTTGAGGAACCTCCATACCGTTTTCCACAGTAGCTACACCAATTTACATTCCTGCCAACAGTGCACGAGGGTTCTCTCTTCTCCACATCCTTGTCGACACTTAATCCCTTGTCTTTGTGACAATTGACATTTCAACAAGTACTAGGTGATGCTTCATTGTGGTTTGGAGTTGCATTTCTGTAATGATTAGTGATGTTGAATATATTTTTATTTACCTTTTGCCCATTTGCATGTCTTCCTTGGAAAATGTCTGTTTAAATCTTTCTCATTTTTAATGAGATTGTTTATTCATTTTCTTCTGCTATTGAGGTGTGGGAGTTCTTCATATGCTTTGGATATCAACACCTTATCAGACAGGTGGTTTGCAAATATCTTCTCCCATTCCATAAGTTGCCTTTTCATTTAGTTTGTTACTTTTGCTGTGTAGAAGCCTTTTAATATGACTTAGTACTGCTTGTTTATTTTTGCTTTTGTTGTATACACTTTGTGTATTATATACATAGCAGTAGCCTAGTTTTTTTTAAGAGTTTTATAGTTTGAGGTCTTATATTTAACTCTTTAATCCATCTCAAGTCAATTTTTGTGACTGGTATAAAGTAGGGGTCCAATTACATTTTTTTGCATGTGATTATCCAGTTTTCCCAACACCACTTATCCAAAATATTATCCTTTTCCCATTGAGTCCCTTGGTTCCCTTGTCAAAGATCAGTTGACCATATATGCAAGGTCTTATTTCAGGATCTCTATTCTCTTCCATTGGTCTATAGGTCTGCTTTTATGCCAGTACCATATTGTTCTGATTATTATAGCTTTGTTAGTATAGTTTGAAATCAGGAAGCATGATGCTTCAAACTTTGTTCTTTTTTTAACAATTTTAAAATTTAAATTCCATTTGATAATGTATGGTATAAACACCCAGTGCTCATTACATTGTGTCCTCCTTAATGTCTGTCACCTAGTTACGCTATCCTCCCACCCACCTCCCTTCAGCAACCCTCAGTTTGTTTCACTCATATGAGTGAAACCATAGGATAATTGTTGTTCTCCAATTGACTTATTTCACTCAGCATATTACCCTCCAGTTCCATCCATGTCAATGTAAATGGTAGGTATTCATCCTTTCTGATGGTTGAGTAATATTCCATTATATAAATGTATATTATATAATGGAATATTATCTATATATATAGATATAGATAGATATAGATAGATATAGATATAGATCTTCTTTATCATTCATCTGTCAAAGGACATCTCAGGTCCATCCACAGTTTGGCTACTGAGGACATTGCTGCTATGAACATTGGGGTGCAGGGGCCGCTTCGTTCTACTGTATCTGTATCTTTCAGGTAAATACCTAGTGATGCAATTGCTGGGTCATTTACCCTTTGTTCTTTTTTTTTAAGGCTTTATTTATTTATTCATGAGAGACGCAGAGAGAAAGAGGCAGAGACACAGGCAGAGGGAGAAGCAGGCTCCTTGTAGGGAGCTTGATGTGATCCCAGGATCACACTCAGCCAAAGGCAGACACTCAACCACTGAGCCATCCAGGCATCCCACACCCTTTGTTCTTTCTTGATTGCTTCTTGCTCATGATTGCTTTGGCCTTTCGAGGTTTTCTGTGGTTCCATACAAATTTTAGGGTTTTCTTTTTCTGTGAAAAAGGCCATTAGAATTTTGATAGGGATTGCATTGACCTATAGATAGCTTTGGGTAATATATACATTTTAATGATATTAATTCTGATCCATAAACACACTGTATCTTTCCACTTACTTGTGTGGTATTCCATTTCTTCATCATAGCCTTAAAGTTTTCAGTGTATGGATATTTCACATCCCTGGTTAAATTTATCTTAAGTATTTTATAATTTTGATGCTATTGTATATGGTATTTTTTTCTTCATTTCTTTTTCAAGTATTCTGTTATTAATGTAAAGGAATGCAAGTGATTTTTATGTTGATTTTGTAGCCTGCAATTTTATTGAATTCACTGATCAGTTCTCTCTGTGTGTGTGCCTAGTTTTTTAGGATTTTATATATAATATATATGTATATATATACATAAAGTATCATTTGCAATAATATATATATATATATATATATATATATATATATGTAATATCACTTGCAAACACAGACCATTTTACTTCTTTCTGATTTGGGTGTCTTTTATTCCTTTTTCTCCCTTGATTTCTCTGGCTAGCGCTTTCACCTATGTTGAATAAGAGTGGTGAGAGTAGGCACTCTTGTCTTATTTCTGATACTTGAGGAAAAGCTTTTAACTTTTAATCATTGAGTATGATGTCAGTTGTGGGCTTGTCATATAGGGCCTGTATTATGTTCGAATATACTCTTTTCATACACAACTTGTTGAGCCTTTTATCATAAAAGGCTACTATTTTTTGGTTAAATATCTATTTTGAGTTAACCTAAACAATAAAATAGAATTTATTTATTCATATAATCAAGCTTCAGGTCAATGCTAGAAACCTTTTTCAGAATAACAGGATCTAGGGAGTTAAATGCTCTCTCCATACATGGAAAATTTAGTACTTGTCTCTAGAATAGAGGGGAAAGTTAAGGCCCAGTATCACATGAAGAATCTGGTAGTAGTGGAAAATTTACAACTTCTTAAAGTGATGTTTGTTCTTCTTGACTTCTAACTTAGTAGATCAGTAATTTAACATCTAACCTTTGATTTATAGACCAATAACACATTCTTGATTTAAGGACAATAATCACTGCAGTTGTGAAAATAAACATTACCACTTATACTGCTTGGCAGAGTCTACATTGTAAAACAAGCCCCAGTTTTGTTTATATTGAGTTTGGATTGATGGCGAATGTGGCATTCATCTACCAGGGGTCAGTCTAGGCTACCACGGCAAGAGGCCACATAAGTTCTCAAAAAACCCTGCAGTTGTTAGGTGGTATCTGCTTGATACTCAGAAAGTAAATACTAGAGTGCAAGAAGTACTTTATATAGAATTTTAAGATTCTACAGGCAAAATGACAGAGCAAAAGTCATGAGCTATGGGGTCATTGGACCTGTAACAAAATTTTATTTTACTTTATTTAAGATTATTTATTCATTCATGAGAGAGAGAGAGAGAGAGAGGGAGAGAGAATGAGAGAGAGAGAGGCAAAGACACAGGCAGAGGGAGAAGCAGGCTCCATGAAGGGAGACCGATGTGGGACTCGATCCTGGGTCTCCAGGATCACGCCCTGGGCTGAAGGCGGCGTTAAACCACTGAGCTACCCGGGCTGCCCTGGAACAAAATTTTAATTCACAGCACTCATCACTATTTATCTTTGAACAAGTAACTCAAGTCTGAATCTCAATTTCCTCATCTGTAAAATTGGTATAATGGTATCTATCTCATAAGGTTGTTATGAGGCTGAGATAAGTAATATATGGAGACTCTAGTACATGGAGGAAGCTAGAAAAATGGTAGCTATTACTCAGACACAATCATCTAGTCTTTGCATGGCTATAGTAATATATCTTTATTAGACTGTGTACATTTTGATGTAGCCACTGCCTGAGAAGTGGTGCTCATATTGATGACTCTAAGATTAGCCTTCTAAGACCCAACAGGGATTTTTAATTCACAAGTAATAAATGTTGATCAAGAGTTTTAGTGCTAATGTATTTAATTAGTTATTGTCAGTATAATGTTGATATATTCAATGGAAGCTTTTCTATCTCATTTTACTTGCCTTCCCTGCAGCTTTTGACACTGTTCAAAACTGTTTCTTGACTATTAGCTTTTCTTGGTTTCACTTTTTCCCTCCAATGTCCCTGACTGGCCTTTGTAAATCATTTTGTGTGCCACACCTCCTTTTCTCATTTCTTGAATGTCGGTTGGCCTTAGCCATCTTTCAGAATAGACTGCCTTCTCATTTTAACTACTCCTTTTAGACAGTATCTTTCACTCCCAAGACTTCACTTGTTATTTTACTCAGGGCCACTAAGTGAGGTTGTGCAGGTTGTGCACTGCCCTAATATGCTAAGTTGGAGGAGAGAGTGAAGGCAGAAATCCAGTCTGTGAGCTACTTGCCAGGTCAAGTACCTCAGGGCTGGTATTCACCTGAGGGAAGTACCTTTTTCTAATTTACACAAAAGGATTCTATATGTGAGCAGTTTCCCTGATCTAAATTATAGTCACAAATACACACATATACTTATATACCCAGTACAAATCTCAATGCAGATATCAAACTTAAGAAATTCAGTTAACAGTGGGAGTCTCCATCTCTATCTGTATGAGTTCGACTCCACATGACCTAAACTGAACTATTCTCTTCTTCCTCATCCAACCGAACCATTTCATTCATGTTCTTTATCTCTCTGGAGAGAACCAATATCCACTAAAATGCCTCAGCTAGAAACTCTCATACCCCATTTCACTGTTCCTTCTCCTTTACCCTCAGTATCACACTGCAGTGTGCATGATGCTGTGCTTTCAGATTGCTCTCTAGGATATAAGTGTATGTTTTCCCAGCGGGTGGGAATCCTAATGGCTGAGAGGTTCTAGCCTTCATCCCTCTCTGGGATTCCTCTCAGCCCAAGAAAACCACCTCACCCAAAAGGGCAGCTGGTGCCCAATGAGATGTCCATGAGTTTAAAGGCCCAACTCAAGACAAATCCAGAGGGCCCTCCCAGTTTCAGAGCTCACTAATGAATGCTTATGTCTTCATCACAGTCCACTTTTTCCCTCTTCCCAGTCCTGCGGCTATCCCTTCCTCGAAGATACGGATTCCAAGAGCATATTTACATAATCTTCCTGCAGGCTAATCTCCACCTGCCAGTCTACAACACCAACTCTTCTCCATGCACCATTGACTACATCTCCTAAATATCAGTGAAATATATTCACTTGTCTCCATTCCTGCTAATACCTCCTTAGTCACTCCACCTTAATCTCTCACTGGTATGGCTGTGGTTCTAGAAACACGATGATACCAGCTCCTTTGCCCCTTCTTCTCTGCAACAATACTATGAGGCAGGCTAAATATTTTGTGTTCTTTAGGTATTTGGTATAATTCTCTTATCTGGATTTAAATGTTTTGTATTTTGGATATTATATCTAATAATGGCTCCAATTTACTTAATATATACAGGCTAATTCAGGTTTTCAAATGACCCTTTTGTTAGTTTTAAGGTATAATTTCTGGAAAGTTTCTATTTCACCTATGATTCGAAATATATGACACTGAATTGTCAATAGTAATCTCTAGTTGTTTCAGAAATAAGCCTTTGTTCTATCTAAGGTTAGGTTCTCCTTTTCCATTCCTAATCTTATTCATTTGTGCTTTCCTTTTCATGACCAATTCTGCCCAAGCGTTGCCTCATTATTATTTGCCTTTTTGAGGCATGGTTTTTGTTTTTGTTGTTGGTTCTGTTACATTTTGTTTTCTTTTTTTTTAATTTATTTTTATTTATTAATGATAGTCACAGAGAGAGAAAGAGAGGCAGAGACATAGGCAGAGGGAGAAGCAGGCCCCATGCACCAGGAGCCCGATGTGGGACTCGATCCCGGATCTCCAGGATCGCGCCCTGGGCCAAAGGCAGGCGCCAAACCGCTGCGCCACCCAGGGATCCCTACATTTTGTTTTCTATACTTTCTGTACTTATGTACTACGTCCTATCTTCTCCTTTTTTAAGTTTATTCTATTTCATTATTTGAATTTAAAATTTTAAGTTGCATATTTAACACATTAATTTCAACCATCTTTTCTTTTCTTAATTTTAATTTTATTATTTTTTAATAATTTATTTTTTATTGGTGTTCAATTTGCCAACATATAGAATAACACCCAGTGCTCATCCCGTCAAGTGCCCACCTCAGTGCCCGTCTCCCAGTCACCCCCCCCCCCGCCCCCCCCTCCCTCCCCGCCCACCTCCCCTTCCACCACCCCTAGTTCGTTTCCCAGAGTTAGGAGTCTTTCATGTTCTGTCTCCCTTTCTGATATTTCCCACTCATTTTTCTCCCTTCCCCTCTATTCCCTTTCACTATTATTTATATTCCCCAAATAAATGAGACCATATAATATTATGCTGAGTGAAATAAGTCAATCGGAGAAGGTCAACCATTCTTTTCTTATGTAAACATTTAAGACTGTAAGTTTTCATCTAAATACTGCTTTAGTTGCATCCTGAAACTTTTGCTACGTAGTATTTTCATTAACATTGAGATCAGAGTATTTTCTAATTACTGTTATGACTTCTTTTTTAAACTAAAAATTATTTTACAGTATGTTTTGGGGATACTTGGGTGACTCAGCAGTTGAGAGTCTGCCTTTGGCTCAGGGCGTGATCCCAGTTTGGGGATCAAGTTCCACATCAGGCTCCCTGTGAGGAGCCTGCTTCTCCCTCTGCCTATGTCTCTGCCTCTCTCTGTGTCTATCATGAAAAAATAAAAGTTTCAAAACAAAATAGTGTGTTTTGCTGTTTACATATGTAAAGTCTTCTTAATTTTAGTATTTGTTGGATATTTGAAAACCCATTTCATTTAAAAGATAGGGTGATACATCTTGATTTTTTGAAATTTAGTGCATTTTTCTGGGAGAACTATAATCTCGTCAGTTTTTGTTAATACCCACGTGGGCTTGAGCAGAATGTATTATCTCAAATTGTTGGATACAGGTTTTTATAGATGACTATTATATGTTTGGTTTAAATCTTGTTTATAGCCTTCCTAAATTTTTTGTTTGCTTTTTCAGACAGATAGAATATTAAAAATCTCCCATGCCGATAGGTGAATTCATCAAACTGAGGTACTTTGCAGTTAGAATTTATCTTTCTTGTGAATGATTCTTTTGGACATTAGGTTGGAATCATGTGTATCCTTCATAAATTTTTTCCTGTTATATTTATTTTATGCCATTAACAGTGACATCAATTTTTGATTTGCATTTTCCTAGTATGTGTGATTTCCCAATCAGTTAACTTGCTATCTTTCTGTCCTTGTGCTCTAAATACATCTCTTCTAAGAACATGGAGGTTGTTATTTGTCTTGTATTCTTAATTGGCAGCCACTATTTTTTAACTGATGGGTTTAGTCCATTTACCTTTAATATAATGAATATGTATATTCCTATATTGTACTATTTACCCTGAATTTTCTATGCCTCTCATTTACTGAATTTTCTTGAATTTTCAGCTTCTTTATTCTCCTCTTTTCCATCTGTGAGTTAGAAGGGTATATATTCCATTTTAAAGCTTTCAAATTTCATTTTAATATGTTACCATGCATTCTTGACAAAATCTATTTATTAATGAAGATCTTTATCTTCTTTCTTAAGCAAAAAGTAATTTTTAAAAAAATTAACTGCCCTCAAATCTTTTCTGTCTTATGTTATATATGTTTAGTATTTTAGTTCCTCTTAATTAGGGGAAATGTACAAATAAAGCATCACTTTGGAAAAAAATAATGAACAGAAAAATATGTTTACTGAACTATACTTTTTCAAGCATCATCTAGAAGTACAATAAAGGAGAGACCTTTTCAAGAAATGGTTAACCTCTAGTAGTTTAATCAGATAATCTAGGATATAGTGTAGTAACAAATAAATCCTTAAATCTTATTGGCTTAGAATTTTCTAACACAAAGTCCACTATAGTTCAATGAGGACTCTCCTCCATATGATGTTTAGGACCCTGGCTTCTCCATCTTGTGACATGTCATCTCAATACATGGACGTGGACACTGGTACACATCAAGATTGAGTTGGAGGAAATGTATCAGCTTTTAATTGCCTTGGCTTGGAGGTGGCACACGTCACTTCCACACAGTGTATTGGCCAGAACTAGCCATGAACCTCTAACGTAATTGTTAGGAAGTAGATAATGTAAGGGAGCATATGGAATATTTAGAAGGCCTAAGTTTCTATGCCATTAATCCAACATGTGTGGCTGGGACCAGGAGAGAATGTTTGGTCATTATAACTGTCATGTATCTTCAGATTTCGGCATAATTCTTGACACATGGAAGGTTCACAAAACTTTATATGAATAAGTGAATTATTGATAAAATTAATAAATAAAAAGGGTGCTATATGAGTAGGAGCCTGGCCTCAGGATGGGGAGATCTGATTTTGATTTCAACCTATCATTAGTTGAATCTCTGAGGGCAGGTCATTTAACTAGTTGCCTCCTTTACCTATCAGATGAGAATAGTTATGATTCTTCTATTTTACTCAGAAGACTATTATGAAAATCCATCCACTCATTGATTCTTTTTTTCAGCAATTATCCTTTAAGTTCTAATTGTACATTGTCACCCAGGAGAAAGGAATAGGTTCTATAATGATGACCCTGGGAATAATAATATGTAATAGGTTTGTTATAGAGGTTTAATAAGAAAATAAATAAAACCGCTTAAACGTAGAACAAGTTCTTAATAAGGGCTAAGTAAATGCTCACTGTTACATTGTTCTCCATAGTTCCAGAAGTGACTGTCATGTGGTAGTACTAGAAGATGATGAGTAGACTGCAGAATAAATTTATGCTTTCTTCATATCTGAAACCTAGATGAATTTCAAGGAAAAAGATAATTGTAGCTGATAAGCAATGTTATTCATTTTTAAATTACTATTAAATAAATTAATGAGTTCATAAAAAAACCAAACTCCATCATAATTTTCTAGAGTCAATGACTATGAATTTTTTATTTGATCTTCAAAGGAAACCTTCATATATTCTATATGGAATCTGAGAAAACTAAATCCCTTTCAACATTGTGATGAGCTGAGAATCATGAGACTTGTACTATAAACATTAAGACACTGAGGGATGTGGGGGCAAGGGGGGCAGCGGTTGAGCAGCTGCCTTTGGCTCAGGGCATGATCCCAGATCATCTAGTCTCCCTGTGAAGAGCCTGATTCTCCCTCTGTCTATGTCTCTGCCTGTCTCTCTGTGTCTCTCATGAATAAATAAAATCTTTTATTAAAAATAGACACTGACCCTGGGGAATTCTATCAAACGTTTAAAGAAGAAACCATACCTATTCTACTAAAGCTGTTCGGAAAGATACAAAGAGATGGAGTACTTCCAAATTCGTTGTATGAGGCCAGCATCACCTTAATTCCAAAACCAGACAAAAACCCCACCAAAAAGGAGAATTATAGACCAATATCCCTGATGAACATGGATGCAAAAATTCTCAACAAGATACTAGCCAATAGGATACAACAATACATTAAGAAGCTTATTCACCATGACCAAGTAGGATTTATCCCCAGGATGCAAGGCTGGTTCAACACTCGTAAAACAATCAATGTGATTCATCATATCAGCAAGAGAAAAAACAGGAACCATTAGATCCTCTCAATAGATGCAGAGAAAGCATTTGACAAAATACAGCATCCATTCCTGATCAAAACTCTTCAGAGTGTAGGGATAGAGGGAACATTCCTCAACATCTTAAAAGCCATCTACAAAAAGTCCACAGCAAATATCATTCTCAATGGGGAAGCACTGGGAGCCTTTCCCCTAAGATCAGGAACAAGACAGGGATGTTAAGTCTCACCACTTCTTTTCAACATAGTACTAAAAGTCCTAGCCTCAGCAATCAGACAACAAGAAGAAATAAAAGGCATTCAAATTGGCAAAGAAGAAGTCAAACTCTCCCTCTTCGCCAATGACATGATACTCTACATAGGAAACCCAAAAGACTCCACCCCAAGATTGCTAGAACTCATACAGCAATTTGGCAGTGTGGCAGGATACAAAATCAATACCCAGAAGTCAGTGGCATTTCTATACACTAACAATGAGACTGAAGAAAGAGAAATTAAGGAGTCAATCCCATTTACAATTGCACCCAAAAGCATAAGATATCTAGGAATAAACCTAACCAAAGATGTAAAGGATCTATACCCCCAAAACTACAGAACACTTCTGAAGGAAATTGAGGAAGGCACAAAGAGATGGAAAAATATTCCATGCTCATGGATTGAAAGAATTAATATTGTGAAAATGTCAATGTTACCCAGGGCAATTTACACGTTTAATGCAATCCCTATCAAAATACCATGGACTTTCTTCAGAGAGTTGGAACAAATTATTTTAAGATTTGTGTGGAATCAGAAAAGACCCCGAATAGCCAGGGGAGGGATCCCTGGGTGGCGCAGCGGTTTGGCGCCTGCCTTTGGCCCAGGGCGCGATCCTGGAGATCCGGGATCGAATCCCACGTCAGGCTCCCGGTGCATGGAGCCTGCTTCTCCCTCTGCCTGTGTCTCTGCCTCTCTCTCTCTCTCACTGTGTGCCTATCATGAATAAATAAAAAAAAAAATTAAAAAAAAAAAAAGAAAAGACCCCGAATAGCCAGGGGAATATTAAAAAAGAAAACCATAGCTGGGGGCATCACAATGCCAGATTTCAGGTTGTACTACAAAGCTGTGGTCATCAAGACAGTGTGGTACTGGAACAAAAACAGACACATAGATCAATGGAACAGAAGAGAGAATCCAGAAGTGGACCCTCAACTTTATGGTCAACTAATATTCGATAAAGGAGGAAAGACTATCCACTGGAAAAAAGACAGTCTCTTCAATAAATGGTGCTGGGAAAATTGGACATCCACATGCAGAAGAATGAAACTAGACCACTCTCTTGCACCATACACAAAGATAAACTCAAAATGGATGAAAGATCTAAATGTGAGACAAGATTCCATCAAAATCCTAGAAGAGAACACAGGCAACACCCTTTTTGAACTCGGCCACAGTAACTTCTTGCAAGATACATCCATTAAGGCAAGAGAAACAAAAGCAAAAATGAACTATTGGGACTTCATCAAGATAAGAAGCTTCTGCACAGCAAAAGAAACAGTCAACAAAACTCAAAGACAACCTACAGAATGGGAGAGATATTTGCAAATTACGTATCAGATAAAAGACTAGTTTCCAAGATCTATGAAGAACTTCTTAAACTCAACAGCAAAGACACAAACAATCCAATCATGAAATGGGCAAAAAACATGAACAGAAATCTCACAGAGGAAGACATAGACATGGCCAACATGCACATGAGGAAATGCTCTGCATCACTTGCCATCAGGGAAATACAGATCAAAACCACAATGAGATACCACCTCACACCAGTGAGAATGGGGAAAATTAACAAAGCAGGAAACCACAAATGTTGGAGAGGATATGGAGAAAGGACAACCCTCCTGCACTGTTGGTGGGAATGTGAACTGGGGCAGCCACTCTGGAAAACTATGTGCAGGTTCCTCAAAGGGTTAAAAATCGATCTGCCCTATGACCCAGCAATTGCACTGCTGGGGATTTACACCAAAGATACAGATGCAGTGAAACGCTGGGACACCTGCACCCCGATGTTTATAGCAGCAATGTCCACAAGAGCCAAGCTGTGGAAGGAGCCTCGATGTCCATCGAAAGATGAATGGATAAAGAAGATGTGGTCTATGTATACAATGGAATATTACTCAGCCATGAGAAATGACAAATACCCACCATTTGCTTCGACGTGGATGGAACTGGAGGGTATTATGCTGAGTGAAGTAAGTCAATCGGAGAAGGACAAACATTTTATGGTCTCATTTATTTGGGGAATATAAAAAATAGTGAAAGAGAATAAAGGGCAAAGGAGAAAAAATGAGTGGGAAATATCAGAAAGGGAGACAGAACATGAGAGACTCCGAACTCTGGGAAAGGAACTAGGGGTGGTGGAAGCGGAGGTGGGTGGGTGGGGTGACTGGGTGATGGGCACTGAGGGGGGAACTTGATGGGATGAGCACTGGGTGTTATTCTATATGTTAGCAAATTGAACACCAATAAAAAATAAATTTATAAATAAACAAATAAAAATAAAAAAATAAAAAAGACACTGAATTAAATTTCCCTTCAAAACAGCTTCCAAAGTTTCAATTATCCAGACTCAAATTTAGAACAATTCTTTTTAATTGAAGAAAGTGGATATTCACTAACTCTGTTTCAGTAATCATAAGTAGAATGAATTACCATTAAAAAAATAGGAAAAGCTTTCCTCTTCATTTTGAATGAATCTTATGGCTACCTCAGTAAGTCAGTAAAATTCTATATGAGGTTTAAACTTAAAAGTATCTACCAAATTTCTTAGAGAACTTTATTGTTACATTAATGTGATGTATTACATTACACATCATTACATAAATTGAAGGAAATTTAACAGCTGCCATAGAATATTTTGTGATTTCCCACTATAGTACTGGTTTTGCAAAATCACAAAAAAGATACATTCCCAGGACTCTTTCATTTCTTTGTGAGTTATACACAAGGCTTTCGTTTTTATCTTGTGTTTTAGACAATTCAATCTGAGTCATACAAAAGTAGGGTTTCTTTCCCCCATATTATTACCATAAGCGTTTGCTGGTAAATATTTATATTGCTTTTGTCTCTAATAAAATCTGTAAACACTTTGGCTGTATATTAAAGTGATCTCCTCAGCTTCTTTCTATTCTTTATCTGAGAATGCAGAAAATGCCAATGGAATTTCCACAGTTTTTCTTTTAGAGGAAAATAAAGGTTTTAAGTTATTACAAAAAATATATGTGCTTGTTGTAAGAAGGGAAAGAGTAGAGAACGGTATGAAATAAACATAGTCCATCCTCCCTGCCCCAGCCTCAGTCTTATTAGAGATAGCCACTTTCCAGACATTTTATGTAAATACCAAAATATAAACATTTGCACACAATTTATGGTTAACACATTCACACTTAATACATTTTTAACTTTTTGAAAGTCAACGTTTATAGGTTTTCAACAATCTTTCAATAGTCGTGGATATTTTCATCGAATAGCAAACTTATTTAATCAATTCATATGAATATCTGTATACTTTCCATTTTGTTTTAGTAATACAGTGTGGGCAACATCTTTCAATTTTCACAAATTATCGCTGATTTTGCTGAACAGTGCTGAAAGGAACACAAGGCCTAATGCCTATGCTTGTTTATTTGCTCATAACCAGTTTGGACATCTTAAGTGAACACCAAAATGATCAAAAACTTTTTTATTAACTTTATGTGGCCATTTATGACATAACTATATCTGTAAATTTTGTGAAGACTTGTCTGATGGAAATTTGTATCTGTACTTTCTTCCAAAAACTAAAAAGTAAAATCAAGAAACAAGGTAACCTGCTACTCTGGAAGTTCCACAATATTTAGATTATCAGAATAGAAGTGAAATATATTCCTTCCTTTCATTACATTGTTTGATAGAGGATGGAATTTGAGGTGATTAGTTTTTGCAATGTGTAACACCAAATTAAGCTCTAAGCTCTGCCATCAACTGGTTGTGAATTTAAAAAGTTACTTAATATTTTGAAATCTCAGTGTCTCCATCTGCAAAATATAAATAGTTATAAAAATTAGCTTTATACAGATATAGGAATGTTGTTGGATTGCAGGAGATCTGCAAGTAAATCTTCTAGCAGGGAAATTTGTACATGCTTATTAAACTTCAGCTATTATTATTTTTTTTATAAAACACCATTATTTTAATCACCCCACAATTGACTCTCCACCATATCTAGATAAAATAATTTTAATGACTCTCAACATGATCCATCCCATCTTAAACAAATTGTGTCCACGGTCTACCTCTCTAGCCTTCTTTTCTTCTTTTCTTTTTCTTTTCTTTTCTTTTCTTTTCTTTCTTTTCTTTTCTTTTCTTTCTTTTCTTTTCTTTTCTTTTCTTTTCTTTCCTTTCCTTTCTTTTCTTCTCTTCTCTTCTCTTCTCTTTTCTTTTCTTTTCTTTTTTCCACCAGCTTTATTGAGGTACAATTAACAAATAAAAATTGCACATATCTAAAGTGTATATGAAATTTTCATGTGCATAAACATTGCAAAATGATTACCACAATCAGGCTAAGTAACTTATTCTTCACATAACTACCTTTAAAAAAATTTGTGGTAGGATGCCTGGGTGGCTCCGTGGTTGAGTGTCTGCCTTCAGCTCAGGGCGAGATCCCAGGGTTCCAGGATCAAGTCTCATATTGGGCTCCTTGTGGGGAATCTGCTTTTCCCTCTGCCTATGTCTCTGCCTCTCTCTGTGTGTCTCTCATGAATAAATAAATTAAACATTTTAAAAAAATGTTTGTGGTGAGAACACTGAAGATTTACTTTCAGCAAACTTCAAGTACATAATAGAGTATTATTGGTTATAGTTACTATACTGTACATTAGATCTCTAGAGTTGTATCCATCCTGCAACACTGAAACTTGGTATTTCTTTTACCAACATCTTCCTATTTCCTACATCACCCTGGCCCATGGCAGCCACCATTCTATAGCTTGCTTCCATATATTCCACTTTTTTAGATTCCACATGTAAGATTATGAAGTAATTGTCTTACCAAGTCTGACTACTCTCACTTTAGCATGTCTTCTAGATTCATCTGTTTTGTCACAAACGGCAGGATTTCCTCCTTTTCTAAGACCAAATAATATTCCACTGTTTGTATATACCACATTTTCTTTATCCATTCACCTATTGACAGACATGGCTATTATGAATAGTGCTCCAATAACCATGGGAATGCAGATATCTCCTTGAGATCCTGATTCCATTCCTTTGGGGATGTATTCAGAAATGAAATAGCTAGATCATATGATAGTTCTATTTTTAATTTCCTAAGGAATATCCACTGTTTCTCACAACAGCTATGACAATTTACATTTCAAACAAGAGTGTACTAAGGTTCTCTTTTTTCACATCCTTCCAACAATTGTTATCTCTTATCTTTTTGATAATGGCCATCCCCATCCCTCCACCACCTTCCCTCTGGAGACATACCATTGATTCCAAGTTAACCACATCCAAACTAGATTGTGAGCTTTAAAAGGTAGAATTTTTTCACTTTGTTAATTTTAAACATCTAGTATCATGTTTGACTTAGATTAACAGCTAAAATACTACTCATAAATGAATATTAACCCACAAGCAAAAAAATAAAAGTGCCAAGTAATTTTGCTAGCTTCCGTTGACCAGCACAATTTCATCTTAAGATTTTTCCGAACTTCTGGTACTTACCTAATGCTGTTTAAGCCCACCCTGTGCTCTATTTCATTTTCTCCAAAATAAAACTTAGAAATAAAATTTAGAAAAACTAAATTCAATTTAAGGTAAGATCTCTTACTATAAGTCTGTTGAAAAAGAGAAGAAGGAAGAGGAGCAGGAAGAGGAAAATTGGGTTTAGAATGTGCTCTCCAGGGTCTTAAGTGTGAGCCATATGATAAATGAATTAACAGAAGGTAGAGATTGTGAAAGTGAACAAATATTTCAAAGTTATTAAACTTTCTGAAATTTAAAAGAGCAAAAATAATACTCTTTAAATGCTATTGTGACAAATTATAAATCAGAGTTTCAAAATCAGAGTTATAGTTTCTGTCCCTAATTCCAATAATGAAAATAAAAGTTTGGTTTAGATTATGCTCTGCAGGATCTTAAATGTGTCATATGACAACAAACTAATTCAATTCAGCAAATAGGTCAATGTAGTTGAAACTTCATGAGTTTTGACAAGTAAAAAGCTTGAAACTCTTATTTTATTTCTCCCAGTGAAGAGTTACTAAATTAGAAAAAGAATACTACCGACAAAAGAAAATTAGAAAGTATACCCAGACATATTTAAGAGCTGTTTATTTATTACCAGCGATACAAACTTCCATGGAGGCTATGTTTGTCATTGATATTTATGCAGTGAAAAAATAATGTTTATCCATTAATTACATAACAAAAAATAAAATGCTCTGTAGCTACAAAAATCTGCTTTGAGGGAAATAACCGAAGCCTTAATTAATTAAATCCCAATTACTCTGGGTTTTAAACCAAACTGACTTTTCATTCCACTGCACTCTACTTTCAGGAGAAAGCAGATACAAAACCCAGCTGATACAGGGGATATATTTTAGTCTTCACTTCTTTAACAAATTCCAATCATTCAACAAACATTTATTTTGGACATTTGCCATATAGAAGATAATTTAACTACATATGGAGGAGGACTAGATAATAAAAAATCCATTCTCTATCTTAAGCAAGCTTATGATCAAGAACTGCTTCTCACCAAGATGGAGGAACCTAGGGTGGATTCACCTTCTTGCCTGAAACAACCAAATGACCAGAATAATATATGAAGAAATAGATTTTTGGACAATGGCCATAAAGCAATGAGAGTTTAAAGTGAAAAAATAGGAAATTCTGCTTTTGAAAAGACACTGTTAGGAAGATTAAAAGGAGAAAACGTTTGCAAAGCATGTATCTGATAAATGATTTGTGTCCAGTATATATAAAGAACTTTTGAAATTTAATGATAATAAGTCAAATAGCCCAATTACAAAAAATTAAAGGAAAATGGTGCAGCCACTTAAGAAATTGGATTGGTGGGCAGTCAGGGTGGCTCAGCGTCTTAGCGCCGCCTTCAGCCCAGGGTCTAATCCCGGAGACCTGGGATCGAGTCCACGTCGAGCTCCCCGCATGCAGCCTGCTTCTCCCTCTGCCTGTGTCTCTGCCTTTCTCTCTCTCTCTCTCTCTGTCTCTCTCATAAATAAATAAATAAATAAATAAATAAATAAATAAATAAATAAAATCTTAAAAAAAAAAAGAAATCGGACTGGCAATTCCTCAGGTGATTAAACATAGAGTTATTGTATGATCTGGCAATCCCACTCAAGTATATACTCAAAAGGTTTGAAAGTATATGTCTACACAAAACTTATACACAGGTGTTCATAATAGCCAAAAACATCACCATTATTATTATTATTATTATTATTATTATTATTATTTATAATGGCCAAAAAGCAGAAACAACACAAATGCCTGTCTACTGTTGAATGGATAAATAAAATGTATTATATCTGTAAAAAAATAGACAAAAGATTTGAGTAGCATTTTACTAAAGATGACATATGAATGCAGAGTTAGCACATTAAAAGATGTTCAACTTCACTAGTCATTAGGGAAAGTAAAATTAAAACCACAGTGAGAGTCTACTACACATCTATTAGAATGGCTGTGATTAAGTTTACCATATTGAATGTTGACGAGAGGAAATGGAGTTTTCATACACTGATGGCAGGAATGTAAAAAGGTAACAAACAGTTGGAAAATAGTATTAGTTTCTTAAAAACAAATATCTACCTGCTACATGATCTAGACATTTCACTCTGAGGAATTCACTGAAAGAAAAAAAAAATTGAAAGAATATGTCCATTCAAAGAATGAATGCATGAAAATTCATAGTAATTTTATTTTATTTATTTTAATTTTTATTTATTTATGATAGTCACACAGAGAGAGAGAGAGAGGGGCGCAGAGACACAGGCAGAGGGAGAAGCAGGCTCCATGCAACGGGAGCCCGACGTGGGATTCGATCCCGGGTCTCCAGGATCGCGCCCTGGGCCAAAGGCAGGCGCCAAACCGCTGCGCCACCCAGGGATCCCCATAGTAATTTTATTTGTAATAGCCCAAACCCATCAACAGTTGAATGCATAAACAAACACTTACATATCCAGACAATGGATGCTCAGCAATAAAAAGAGTAAGCTATAGGTGCACAAAACAATATGGATGAAACTCAAAATAATCATCCTGAGGAGGGTTGTGTGAGCCAGAGAAATAAAGAATGCATACTATACTGTGGCATTTTTATAAAACTCTGGAAAATTCAAACTAATCTATTGCGAGAAAAAGTCATCCGACTCAAAGATGGCAATGAATCTACTACTAGGAAACCTGGGGCTGGTGCAGGTAGTACAAGTGAGATCTTTTCTGAAACTGACAAAATAAATCACTGAAAAATATTTAGCTAATGATGGAGTCAGAAGCAGAAAGGACGCCAAGAATAAACTTAAGATGAAAACAAGCCCTTTGCAAGAAGAAATTATAAGGAAATGAAAAAATATGAGTAAGTGGAGGACACTAGTCTATACAGAGAAGAAAACAGAAGCATAGATGCAGTTAGAAAGACACAGCAGGTGACCCCTGAAGTCTCTGTGGCTTATTTCTGATGACTTATGTTTTTGGATAATTCACTGGGTGTTTGGGGTGTTTGAACGAGATTACTGCTCCTTACAACTCAGCCAACTTGATTAGAACTCTGGGCTACACGATGGAACATTGGACATGGAAACAATAAATCGCAGTGTTATTAATAAAGATTTTGTCCCCCATCCCCACACCTATTACCCATCTTAGTGAATAGTATTGACAGAAGAGCCTGTCATGGCCTAGGTAAACAGATATGGAGTAGGGAGTCTTAGCTCCAAAAGCATCCAGAAAAGGAAACCAAGCAAATAATTTTTGAGTTGCAACAATTTTGCAAACACTGCCTCCAGTGGTTCTATGTGACAAAAATTAATGTTTATAACAAGATTCTACTAGATCTTAACTTGAGAAGTGTAGACTAAATTCTCCATGAAGCAACAAATGAATATTTCAAAAGAAATGTTACAATAAACAAGCTTGGTATCCCATCTGTAATTCAAAAACACCAAGAGTATCCATAGACCCTTTTCCCCACATTCTGCTTTTTAATGGAGTTTTACTGGAGGCACATGAAGCTTGAGGCTATGCCAAAAGAACAAACTGAAATCGCTCAGAGGGTGACATTGTAGAAGGGTGGGAGCCAACTGTTTCCAAAAGGACTGCAAGTCTAAAAAGCATCAATGTTTCAGGTTATTAACCTCAGCTGAATCATTTATATGCCAGAGCCCCAGTTCTACATTGTGGAAGGGGAAATTTTTCCATTAGAGCTCAACATGGCTTACTTCTTCCTCCGTTCCATTTACAGGTACTCACCCCAGGGAAGAGTCAGCTGGAAATGTCCTTGCTCCCCAGGCATATGTAAGGGACGGAGGTGAGAGGGGATCTGACAGCTGAGCGTTAGGCTATAACACAGCCCGTCTGGCTGACACATAGATTGGTTTTCTCAAGACTATACTAGTCCCTAAACAAAACTGCACCATATTGAAAGAGTGGTGCATTCTCCCATGAGAATCTAGAGACTCTCTAGACAAGAGAATGACACTCTGTTGCTGTGGAATCAAAAGCACTAGAGAAAGAAAGGAATACATGCTTTCGAATAGATACAACACCTACATGGGAAACAAATGTCTCCAAATCCTTTGTGCACCATAAATATCAATTTACAATAAAATGAGGAAAAGTAATGGAAGGAAAAGCATTCTCTTCTCATAATTTTCCTTCATTTCCCTGTGTGCATTTTTTTCAATAAAATAACCTGTTTGCATGGTCTGTTTTTTTTTCTTTTTTTATGCATATCTCTTTTAAGTAGTTCTAAGTCCTTAACTGTGTGGATCCTAAAATTTAAAGAAAAACAAAACAAAACAAAAAAGGTCCACAACATTGCATCACCACATTCTCTATTAGAGTTGAGTTAGAGTTTAATTAAAGTGAGTTACCGCCATGCCTGTACTAAATATGTCACTATTTGTGGCAAAGTTCTTTTGGTAATACCTAGATTTCAAATACTCAGAGGTGAAACAATCCAGTAAAGATTTCAGGGAACATCTCCTGGTCAGAAAGAACTCACTGCCATCTCATTTCAACCATGTGAGGGACACTGTTAAGATGAGAGAAGGATAATTATCCCTCTCTTTCAACAGAAGTTTCATTCACAAGAAAATATCTTTCTCATCAAGAAATAATATAGGAAATAGTTCAGTGCTTCAAATTTAAAAGTAAAAAACTTTCTGTGGGAGAAGACAAACTAAGGGCTTTTAATTCTTAAATTTGTTTAAAGCTGAGATAGCACCAGGGCTTAAAATACTCGGGAGTAGAAAAAAATAGGAGAATACCATTTATGGAGATAATGCTTTATGATTACTCTCATTTTATGCCTCCCTAATTTCTGCTGTTCTATTAAAACTCTTTAAAAAGAATGACTTAGTGAAGGATGCAAACCCTCAATATCTACTTGGCACACCAATAATCTCAGTAATAGTAATATGATGACAGGAAGTTTATTCACGAACTTCCAGACACTGAGCTAACTGTTTTGCACTTCAGGCTTAGTCAGCCCTCAGAAAAATTCTACAAGACAGGAAAGAGTATACCCACGTTACAGCTTTCAGACTCATTATGACTGTACTAGAAATGTGGAGAATATATGAAATTGTTCACAGTGTCCTTGATCTCAAAGAACATGTACGTATCTTTTCCTTATTATATCGTACAGGATAATGAAAAGATACGTACGTATAGGATTCTTAAAAAGTACACCATAAAATTCTGAAGCATAAAACATAAATGGAAGACAACAGATATGAAGGTACTATAGATCTTCATTCGTTCCTGAGTTACAAAAACCCCAGCTCAGACCTGTCAAGAAACATGGGTCTGCACTCTGTTCAGCAGTGCTGACCAACTAACTTATCCTCCCCACATCTCATTAGAGATGCCTAATGAATTGGAATGCCCCTCTTCAACATCTTGGATCATTGCTTCCAGCAGCATACATTATCTGCATTTCGTCATGCATCCATCAAGTAGTTGGCTTTGTGATTTCAATATAGTTGGTGACCTCAAATTCACTCCTGAAAAGCTATCATGTTTTCCCTGGCCATGAAATACATTAATCAGAGGGAGGAAAATTGGTTTTACCTGATATTCTGAATGTCTCCTACCTGACTTTAATGCTACTTAATTGATGCTTAACCAAAACTAGCCTATAAATTTCATTTCGGGGACTTCCAAATGTATCATCTTGAAATGTTAACAACTTTATGGATTTTCTAGCCCCAGATTTTTATTTTATACATTTGAAATTGATGATGGCCTAGTAAAATCCTAGGTTCTGAACCTAGGTCTCTTAAATTAATGCTTTATCCCCAATATCCTCAATTCAACCAATATTTACTCAGAACCTATTGTGTGCTAGGTACTGTGCTCAAGGCTGAGAATACAGTGGAGGCAAGATACAGCCAAATGGGAAATAGGGGTATTTCAGATAGTATTTGAATATTATATATCTATGCACATTATACATGTTGAAGCTACTACATTATTGAGATGGTAATAGTCCTAAAAATACAGTCTCTTATTTAATGCATGTCTCAATGTGTCAGATTCTGTGACATTATGTTTCTTATCTTGCTTCATTCTCATAATAACCATGTGAGATATTAACACACATTTGATACATGAGGAAACCAAGATGTGGCTTAAGCAAACTGCTCATGATCAAACATCTAATGATTAGAATGGATGAATATCTAATTCTAAAGTCTTAATTCTTCCCACTACACTGTGCTTCCGAGATCTGAGATCTCTTTTGTAATGCTATATATATTTCCAAACTTTTCATGGATACTGATAAATAAAAACCATATGAACTAGATACAATGGTAAACATACATTAAATCAGTGACTCCAATGCTTCAACTAAAAAAGCGTAACAAGCAATGAAGGTTGTATTTTGAGATACTTTGGTCACTCGGCCAGTTTTCAAAAGTGCAAGTCATTATAAAGTTGTGCTGGAGGATCTCATTTTTTCTTTAAAGCAAATAGTATCATTATATAATGTAAAGAACATAGACTTTGCAGTTACACAGAATTGTTCTGAAACCTCAGCTTTCTCCTTCTCTCACTGTATAGTCTTGGCTGTGCTTTTCAAACCCTTATAGTGAACCTTTTCTCATGTATAAAAATGTAGACCATTCCCTTTTACCCAAGAGGATTGTGATGGAGAGCGAATGAGATTAGGCATATAACTTGCCTAATGCAATAGCAGGTGTAGTGAGTGTTGAATAAATTCCCATTCCTTGAATGAGGTCATTTTATAAAATAAGGGAAAATGAAAATGGTTTGTACCAGAAGGAATGCTGACAGAGGTGGAGGGAGAAATATCTTCTAAGTAACAATCTTTCTCCTTAGAAGAAAACCAGCATAATAGGAACAAGGCCTAGTAGGGCTAAATTCCATACTGGGTGAGCCATGTGCATCCTTCTAACTAGAAAAGGAATGGAAAGGCCTGTTCTTCCTTTTAAAAGTAATAGAAGAGGAGATAGGGTAGTTTTAAATGTGACAGAGGACCTTTCTCAGCACCCTTTATTTTATTTTTTTTAAGATTCATTTATTTATTTCTGAGAGAGAGAGAGAGTTGGGGGTGGGAGAGGAGAAGAGGAAGAAGGACAAGCAGACTCCACACTGAACATGGAGCCCAACATCAGGCTGGATCCCACCATCCTGAGATCATGACCTGAGCTGAAACAAGGAGTCAGACATTTAACTGACTGAGCCACCCAGGCACCCCTCCCAGCATCCTTTAAGTCATGATCTGCATATACATCTCATCTCCACCTCATTGCCAAATACAAGGCTGGCCTGATGAGGATGTAAATAGCATAGGCCATGTTTGGTCTACCCAGGGGCTGAAAAGAGGCCACAGCAATATCCATGGCCCAGGATATCTTCAAACAGGACCTTCTCTCTTGGAAAAACAAAGTTGAGTCCATGTTAGCAGAAAGGAGAGTGTATATCTCATTCATTGTTCATAGGCAAATCAGCATCCTCTGCTTTCAGAATCACAATATATCTGTGCTTTAAGCACTGAAGTTGTTACAGAGCTGTCCCCTTAGGTACAGAATGGGCACTTCAGACTTAAAAATAGGGTCAGGAGATATGTAAATGATAAATTGAGGTCCCCTTGGGTGTCCACTTAGTGTCTCTTACTTCAAGGTTCTCATTCTCATAGGAAACTGGAAATCTTTTCACAGTGACCATTTACCAAAGACCTTTTATGAGCCAGACATATTATCCCTGATCTGTGCATCGACTCTACAGAGTGGACATTACTTTATGTGAGGAAATTGAATCTTAAAGGAATTAAATAAACTGCTCAAGTCACAAATTTAAGAGGTAAGAGAGCCAAATTTGGAATCTCAGTGTACATGAAGCCCATGCCATGTCAACCTAGACTCCTCATCAGGCTAGAAGTGAAAATACGTGATAGATTCCACAGATAGACAGACCTCCAGAGCCCAATATCTTCCAACTGAATTCCTGCCTTTTAACTTCATCACCTGTGAGAGTAGTGAATGCAGACAATGGAGATGGTTTGAGCAAGAGCAGGAAGCTGAAACAGGAGCCTCACTAATACCACTAAATGATAAGCATCAGGCCACTTTTGACTCACCATCTACTCCATCAATAAGAATTCCTTATGCATAGTAACAAAGGACTCACACCTTTGATTGAACTCCAAGGCCAATCTAGAGGCTGGAAAATGCATTTCAGGTTGAAAAATGCATTTGCTTTAGAATAGCCTATTAATAAAAATATGCATTGTCTCAGAAGTCCCTATGTAAACATAGCCAATATGATTAAAGAAGTTTGGAGAACAAAGGCAACATCTTTAAATATTTAAATGATTAAAATGAAAATTAAAAATAGATTCCCTTTCAATGAAAGGTTTTAAATTGAATCCATAAACCATGTTTGATTTCTAAAGCTAGCAGGAATGCATGTTAAGTATTCAAGATGTTTAACGTGAAAATGTGTATTCAATAAAAAATAGATGATTCATTTTTATATGTGGTTTCCAATTTATTTTGTTGGGCCCAACCTCCCATTAGAAATGCAAGCAAACATCCTTAAGTTTGCAAGATCAATGAGTAATAGTAGGTTCTATCAATTTTAGAAGAGAAAGTAGCCTGTTTCAATATATTATTTGTCTGTACAATAAGTCTTAAGAATCAGCCAATAAGTAATTCTTAGCAGTTACTCTGAATTTGAGTCCACTCCAGATGTTGTAAGTACCGCAGAAGAAGATGGATGAGATTCTCCATTTCCTGCAGAAGCCTATGCCTTAGATAACTAGGGAAGACATACATTAAGATCTGAGCCATGTGCTATATACACATGATTTTAGGAGCTCAGAAAAGGAACTTCAGTCTGAGATGATCTTATTAGAGAAGAATCTGTGGTCTTGGCTAGAGAAGCCACATGGAGAAAGGTGAGAACGTCAGAAGAAACATTTGAGCCACACATTCTCCCAGAGTATGTACAGTTAACATGGAAGCAGATGTTTAGTTATCTGTAAATCATAGGAGGACAGGGTGATAGCATCTCCAGAGACACGTAGGTGCTGTCCAAAGGGAGTCCCCACTTACAGAGATGAACAATCACCTGGCACACAGGTGCTCAATAAATACTTATTGAACTATTTTATTGACCAAAATCAGAAATCAAGGCTTATCTTGAAATCCGGCGGGGTTTTTTTCTCTACCCTGTGGTATCCCTAGCTCTTCCACCTCCACCAGATTGAAAAGATTTCTAAGATTAATATTTACATCTGCTTGAAAGATTAACAACATGACAGCTAAAAGTTAGAAACTATAAGAGTTTCCGAACGCTTAAATGATACAAATACCAAGACATTTGTAGGTAGAGAGAAATATATCATATAAATAAAAATTTGCAAAAGCCTGAATTTGCTTACCTTAAGCCAGAACTGCCACATGCTGATTTCTACTCTGCACGGAGGCCAGTCCTCAGGACAGGTGCTGCTCAGACCCAAAACAGTGGGCAAGCTGTTGTCACTGATGGATTGCTGACAAAGAGACCATTAGCTGGAGTCAATCACCAGGCAGCACCGTTGTCCACTTCCCAGATATAGCACTGGTGATACTTCACCCCATGGAGGGGGTCTCCACTTGCAGGAACACAGGGCCCTGTGCAGAATGAGATCATTTATCAAGTTGGCAGATGGTTCAGCAGAAGCACCACAAAAAAGCTTGCTTCAGGGCCCTACGTATAACAAAATTAATTAAAAGACACTTTTAATGAATTCTAAAACAATAAGTTTAAAACGATTCACTTAATTTTTAACTCACCTATATGGAAGA
Organism: Canis lupus dingo; assembly: GCF_003254725.2. Lineage (NCBI taxonomy): Eukaryota > Metazoa > Chordata > Mammalia > Carnivora > Canidae > Canis > Canis lupus. The sequence continues at coordinate 13,664,207 of NC_064259.1, read as the reverse complement.
ACAGATGGTAACTTAAAAGAGCAATTAAATTCACTTTTTAAAAACTTTCATGAAATCTAAAAATCAAAGACACTTATGTTAACTTGTTTTTTCTTTTCTCTGTATTCCTGCTCTGAATAAGTAGAAGGATAATCTTGCAATGTAAAAACAATTGTATAATGGAGCCAGTCAGCAGGCTTCCCACTGGACATTGATTACATTACCTTACATTAAACAAGGCTCGTTCTTTTCTAGGTTTCCATTTCCTCATCAATGAAATGGGAGGCCTGAGTTCCAGTAACTCTTGCACCACACAATTTAAGATTGCAGTTATATGTTTCAAATGAATTTTATGCCATATGATCCAGCAATTGCAATCCTAGGTATATAGCCAAACAATACAAAAATTGTAATTCAAGGAGATACACATACCTGGATGTTTATAGCAACATTATCTATAATTAAATTATGGGAACAGCCCAAGTATTCATCAACTGATATGGATAAAGAAGATGTGATACACACACACACACACACACACACACACACACAATGAAATATTATTCAGCCATCAAAAAGAATGAAATATTACCATTTGCAAGGACATGGATAGAGCTAGAGAATATAATGCTAAGTGAAACAAGTTAATCAGAGAAAGACAAATAGCATATGATTTCACTTATACATAGAATTTAAGAAACAAAACAAACAAGCATAGGGAAAAAGAAAAGAGAAAGAGAGAGGCAAACCAAGAAACAGATTCTTAACCATAGAGAACAAACTGATGGTCACCAGAGGGGAAGTGGGTGGGGGATGGGATAAGTGGGTGAGGGTTATTAGGGAGGGCATTTGTTGGATGAGCCTGGGGTGTTGTATGTAAGAGTTGAATCACTAAATTGTATACCTGAAACTTAATATTACACTGTATGTTAACTAATTGGAATTTGAATAAAGAGTAAATAAATAAAACAAATTTTATTATAATAGCTAACATTTGCTCAATGCATCCTATGTTCCCGAAACTTAAGTGTTTATTTTATTTATTTTTTATAAATTTATTTTTTATTGGTATTCAATTTGCCAACATATAGAATAACACCCAGTGCTCATCCCATCAAGTGCCCCCCTCAGTGCCCGTCACCCAGTCACCCCCAACCACCGACCCACCTCCCTTTCTACCACTCCTAGTTCGTTTCCCAGAGTTAGGAGTCTCTCATGTTCTGTCTCCCTTTCTGATATTTCCCACTCATTTTTTCTCCTTTCCCCTTTATTCCCTTTCACTAATTTTTATATTCCCCAAATGAATGAGACCATATAATGTTTGTCCTTTTCCGATTAACTTATTTCACTCAGCATAATATCCTCCAGTTCCATCCACATCGAAGCAAATGGTGGGTATTTGTCATTTCTAATGGCTGAGTAATACTCCATTGTATACATAGACCACATCTTCTTTATCCATTCATCTTTCGATGGACACCAAGGCTCCTTCCACAGTTTGGCTATTATGGACATTGCTGCTAGAACATCGGGGTGCAGGTGTCCCGGCGTTTCACTGCATCTGTATCTTTGGGGTAAATCCCCAGCAGTGCAATTGCTGGGTCGTAGGGTAGCTCTATTTTTAACTCTTTGAGGAACCTCCATATAGTTTTCCAGAGAGGCTGTAACAGTTCACATTCCCACCACCAACAGTGCAGGAGGGTTCCCCTTTCTCCATATCCTCTCCAACATTTATGGTTTCCTGCTTTGTTAATTTTCCCCATTCTCACTGGTGTGAGGTGGGATCTCATTGTGGTTTTGATTTGTATTTCCCTGATGGCAAGTGATGCGGAGCATTTTCTCATGTGCTTGTTGGCCATGTCTATGTCTTCCTCTGTGAGATTTCTGTTCATGTCTTTTGCCCATTTCATGATTGGGTTGTTTGTTTCTTTGCTGTTGAGTTTAAGAAGTTCTTTATAGATCTTGGAAACTAGCCCTTTATCTGATATGTCATTTGCAAATATCTTCTCCCATTCTGTAGGTTGTCTTTTAGTTTTGTTGACTGTTTCTTTTGCTGTGCAGAAGCTTCTTATCTTGAAGTCCCAATAGTTCATTTTTGCTTTTGTTTCTCTTGCCTTCATGGATGTATCTTGCAAGAAGTTACTGTGGCCAAGTTCAAAAAGGGTGTTGCCTGTGTTTTCCTCTAGGTTTTTAAGTGTTTAAATGTATTCTCTCAATTAATCCATAACAGCCATTATCATCATCATTCCACAATGCGTAAACTGAGCAAAGAGAAAACACATAACTTATCTATGTTTTCCCAGCTACTGGATGGCTGGGCTGTGCTTTGAGCCCAAGCTGTTGAACTAGAGTCTGTGTTCTTAGCCAACACCCTCTCCAGCCTCCCACTTATTTCTGGTAAATCTAAATATCAAAGTAAGCTGACCATGTGAGCAGCTGTTACCTGCCACTTTGCTAATTGATCTGTCTGTTGGCAAAGTGGCCTATGTGAGAGCCTATGCCATACTTCACATGACACCTTGAGCTGCCCTGAGATGCTCTTATGTACTATCTTCCACCTCAGCTCATATCCACACTGCAGAACACAGCACATAGCTTTCCTACTTCACCTGACAATTGCCCAGATGTCACTAAGAAAGTAATTTTTTTAATCAAAACATTTTAAGGTCTAACTTCTATTTCCTTTGAGAAGCTACTGGCTTCCTAGGAGTATTACAGATTTATAAATCCTAACCAAACTAGTCATAATTAAAGACAAATCAAATTATCTGAATGTTTGTGGGATACTCCAAGAACTATTTTAAGACATTGGAATGCAAATTCAAATGTAATCACTTTACTCCTGAGTATCTCAGACCGTTCAGGGAAATATTATAGATGTGAGAAAACTAATATTTTTTGATGAGTAAAAGCAAATATATTTTCTTCATCTTTGTTGCCAAAAGGCAGTTTCTGTGTTTTCAACAAATTAAGCAAAGAAGTCTGGAATATCAACTGTGCTTTACAATAAGGAAAGACATAAAAATGCCATACCCTCCATTGGGATGATAGGGCAGGTAGCCTCCTGTGATAGTTTATAGATTAAGGCAGAAGCACATTATGATATTTTGGTATATTAGTATTATGTTATATTATGTTATATTAGGATCTGATTAGGAATTCTAAGACTAGTGGTTAGGCTATCTCTGTAGAGACTTTCAAACACATGCAGGCCTCATGGATTTGGTTGACATTAACTTTCTAGCTCTAGGGGTATGTTTGCAAAGTAGCTCACTGACCTTCTTGGCTTTTACTGAATATTTTATGTCATGTCAGCTTTAGCCCTCACTCAACTATCAAGGCCATAATGCCAAAAATGGCTTTATAGAAGCCAAGCCGAAAACTTCTTGGCTAGCAAGTAGAGGAATTTCCAAAGCAGCATTCATGGCAATAGTTAAGTCTCCATTCCTAAAATGTTGTCATCTTTTGGCCATTAATGAGTCTTATTCTACTGTTCTAGGATGTGAGATCTTGGAACTGTACACATATAATACATGTTCATCTGAGATGTTCTGTAAAACAGTAAAACATGATCACCTGCATAGAAAATGTGAAGGAGAATTATTCCAGCATCAGGGTCTCCCTGTGCATAGTTATCAATGCCTGCATCAATATATATGTGTGTGATTCTAAAATAAGATATGTGTGCATAAAACTGCTTTCAGGGATTTGGGAATAAGTGGGATAGTAATGAGGAGAAGGAGAGTCTAACTTTGGCTCAGTCCTTGATGGGACATCATGACAAGCCATGGCAGTTTGTCTTTTTCATTTTGAAAGGAGATAATAACATCTCTCTCTCAAATAAATAAATAAATCTTTAAAAAAAATGACTCTGAGCTTCTCAGAGACAGAACTATATCTAACTTACTTCTCTAACCCAGTTCTTAACTGTGTTAGCCTGGCACCAAGCAGCTGCCAAGTAATGTTTATTGTATAAGTGGAGTAAATGTGGCTTATATATTTGCCTCCAAATCACCGAATACTTGAGAGGCCACACCTTCTTTTATCATCACGTGATTGTGATGAAGACCTTAAAGGGGACTTTTCTAGGTCTCCCCACTGTCTGTCCTATACCTAGAGGGATGCCCATCGGAAGAGAATCAGGCAGCAAGAAGTGATCTTGCCACTGAGGGAGGCAGAGGGAAAGAGTAGAAGGATAAATAGCTTGGAGTCTGACTGCTTTAAGGGTACTTGGGAGATGAGCTCCAAGTATTTTGCTGGATGGCTACGTGTTCCGGGAACAAGTAATCCCTTCCTTGAGTATCTCCTTATTTCAGAAACAAGAGGAAGGGACACCTGGCCCCAGCAATTGCTCCTATACCTTCCCATAATGATGAAAATAACCCTAACACAGAACAAAACATCCCTTACAAAGATGAAAAGTAAAGATACATATATATATATATATATATATATATATATATATATATATATATATATAATGTGAGAACAAATTCAATTGCTTTTTATTTATTTATTTATTTTTATTTTTTATTTTTTTTAAAGATTTTATTTATTTATTCATGAGAGACAGAAAGAGAGAGAGAGAGAGGCAGAGACACAGGCAGAGGGAGAAGCAGGCTCCATGCAGGGAGCCCCACGTGGGACTCGATCCCGGGTCTCCAGGATCAGGCCCTGGGCTGAAGGCGGGCTAAACCGCTGAGCCACCCAGGCTGCCCCAATTGCTTTTTAATTCATAGTAATAGCAATGCTTGTTGGAAGGACTGCTGTCTATAAACCAAACTATAATATCACAAGACTATGCCAAGCAATATACCAATCTCATCTTCTGCAGTCACACTATATTCCTCAAGATAAGTGTCATGACCTCATTTTAACAGGTGAGGAAATGAGGCTCAGGGAGATTCAGCCCCCATCCAAAGTTATACTGCAAGTCCAGGCATGCTTACCCCCAAAGCCCATGATCTTTTCCACTGAACCATGCTGCAAGATGTTCTACAGAGGCTTCCCTAGACATATGGGGACAGGGAAAGAAAAGAGAAGACAAAGACTCACAGGAAGTAGTGGGGGGAGAAGACTCCAACACAGGAGGTGGGATTTTGAATCAAAATTGCAATGAGTTCACAGTTTTCTTAGGGAAGTACTCTACATCCAGGCTTTCCCCATTCCTGGTGTTTCCTTTATGAGTCTGTGCCAGAGAAGTATCTCATGCAGGGCACAGGGAAAATGTCCTGCTCCATCACAAAGTGCCTGGATTGACAGGAATGCTCAGCAAAAGCCAGGAAACTACTCCCGAGTGTCTTCTCTGGCCTCGTGACCCTCTGGGCTGAATTTTCTTGCATTTCTGGTCCTAGAAACATCTTCAGAGAGCCCAGGTCATCCAGTGAAACAGTCCTGATAGATATACATTGCCCAATTAGAAACATGTTGCAGAGTGACACTCTTGTATGGATGACAGGTTTACCAGGTGGACATGAAAGGCTATATAGGAGAAACCAAGGGATAAACAGGAGATGTCTAAGAAGATCCTCACCATTTTGGATCCTGCACCCACCCCTCTCCATGGGCTGGGTGTAGTAGGAGCCTCAGAACACACCTCAACACCATGGGCTTTGGAGTCAGACATCAAGTGACATCAATTTACATCAAGGTTACATCACTTATTATGATCTGAGGAAAGTCACCTAACCTCTTTCTCTATTAACCACTCAGTTGTAAAAGGTTTATTTACAGGATTGTTGCAAAGCAAATGTACTGTAGGTACATGAAACATTTCAGATGTTTTATATTATTCTCCAGCCCAGGAATATCCCCATGGAAGAGGAATGCTCAGTCACTCTTATATGATAAATGCCAGTAAAACAATAGCTGAGAAAATGAAGTATATACTAGTGTCAATATCAGACCCACCAAATGACATTTTAATTAGTTACATATAAGCCTGCCTCACCCACTAAATTGGGGATTCTGTGTCCTAGGACCTTGCAGTGAGTCTGGAATAATGCAGATATCCAGAAAATGTTTGGTATATGAACACATGAATGAACGGAAGACCTAGTGTATGTGTCATGCCTGAGCACAGAGGTGAGCATGGCCACCTTAGCCCTTCTGAGGGATAAGGGGGCTGATATCAACTGGTTCACTAAACAAATTTTTCTTCAGTGAAACACTTGTTTGTTCTCTCCTATTTAGCTCTGTATTTACTTATTCATAGCCCATAAAAAGCTGTTAGCTGGAAATGTTCAACTTTCCTCATTACATTCCTCAAAGTGGGAGGTGGTTTCCCCTTATGGAGAATTTTTTTTTTCAGTCAATGAAAATCTTTGGCCTCAAAAAACACTTGTGGGAGCTTGTAACTGAGTTCAAAGTCATCCAGTAGCAGCAGAAAGTTCTCGTAGCCCTCTAGTGCCTCAGAGAACAAGTAAGGTCATAGAACCTCTCAAGAAAACACAAGATCTCAATGCTAAGGCCAGAAAGTACCAGAGAGATGAGATGGACCAGACTTTTCCTCCCCCAGAGAATGAGGAAGAGGAACGTTCTCCAGGGCCACCATTCCAGACCAGCCTAAACATGGTCAGGCTCTGTCCTACCCAGAAACCTATGATGACCTCCCATGCCCTACAATTAAAGTCTGACCTTTTTAACATGGCGTCTAGCATTCTTTTAAACAAAGCAATACCCTAATTTTTGTTTAGCTCCTACCACCTCCCTCTACAAGCATTTTCAAGCATTTTTATGCTCATACCTTTTGTGTTCAGTCCCAGCTGACTGCCCACCTCACTCTGCCAGGTCCAGGGCAAACCCCACCTCCCATGTTGCTTCATTTTTAATTTTCATGCAACTTGCAAATTGAGAAGTCATGACTCAAACCACGTTATTTCATTTCAAATCTTGTATTCTTTGTACAATTCCATAATAATTTCTCAGCAGTGACTTATAGTAGTAAAACGTGGATCTCAGTAAAGAAATTCATTTTTTTCTAAAGATGCATTTTTTTTAAACTCTGGATCAGATGAGCAAATGCCATATTTAGGATTGAATCCTTTTGTGTGGAGGGAAACATTTTATTACTATTTAGCTAAAAAGGTGTAACAAGCAAACTAAGGTAGAAGGGTTGGCTGTTCTACTTGACTGGCTGGGAATCAGAGAATGCCAGGGAGGAGGATTTGCCTCTGGATGGCAGCTCTTCAGCTCAAGCTGGACTGTCTGCTTTCATTTAGGAAGCTGCTAGCCATAGATGCTTTGGGAGGGGAGGCTTGATGTACAAAGAGTAGCCAAATGCAGCCCCCGCTCCATAGGTGCTCTTACCACATTTCTCTGCCACTACTCCCAGTAATCCGTGTGAACAGTGAATCACAGCACACACAGGTTTACTTGGGAAATTTGGCTGCTCCTTCAGTGGAATCTCAGCATATTGCAACATGTCAAATGTTGTTAAGGAAGAAAGAGAAGGAAGAACTAGGAAGAAAAAAAACTAGTACTTACACACAGAGAGAAGCCATTTCAGATACTTAAACATTATAAATCATACATGGTGCATAACAGCCATATGGATGCTTATTATTCTTTCTAGAAACTTGCACATAGTTGTATTTACATCCAGCTTGAAATTAGATGTTTATTACTCTAATTCTTGGTCTGAACATATGCCGTGGATCATAAAATATTTACTCTGTGAACATATAGTACTCTCATGGAAGTGAATAAACATTCAGATCAGAATCCAGTTAGTCTAAGCAACCCTCACCAGAGGGTTTTATTTGTTTGCCTTCATTTATTATCAGGTTTTAGCATCTCTGAGCGAAGGTGCTCCTTCAAGTATGTAATCTAAGTTAGCCCTTTAGCAGACACTTTGATGCCTAATTGGTGATTTTGGAAAGATGTGGACACAGTCAAAATGTCTAGCTCTGGATTGAGCTCAAATAACTCAATATAAAATTGTCATTTTGTAGGATGTCCCCTAATTGATGTACAATCTACAAAATAACATCAAATGTCCAAGAACAGGTTATTCCTGGGGAGTTTCAAGCTTTGGCAGAAAAGTATATCTTGGTCTGAGTTCCCAAACCCATTAAGATGTTTTTTCTTTAGAGTGCTTTCTTAGTGACCAATAACTTCTATTAGATTTTCATTGAAGAAAAAGCAGTAATAACAACAACAATAGAATCATTGTAATTATTATTATTATTATTAACAACTGTACTATCCTCTACTGTTCACAGCTTCAAAAAATTATTGTGAGTGGAGGGGTGCCTGGGTGGCTCAGTCTGTTAGGCATCTGACTCTTGATTTCAGCTCAGGTCAAAATCTCAGGGTCATAAGTTGAACCTTGCATTGAGCTCCACTTTGGGCTCTGCACTGAGCATGGAACCTGCTTCAGATTCTTTCTCTCCCTCAGTCCCTCCTCTCCCACTCATGTACTCTCTCGCTCTAAAAATAAATAAACAAACAAGCAAGCAAATAAATAAATCAGGTGAATGGGACTTAATTTTCCTCTCCTGATGGGGGCAGGACTTAGCAACTTGTGCTCAATGAATAGAGCAGAGATCAAGGGTCACCAAGGGCTTCAGGGGACAGGGATGAATGGCCAGAGCACGGAGGATTTTTAGGGTGGTGAATATTCTGTGTGATGCTGTAGTAGTAGACAGATGTCATTATTCTCTTTTCAAAATCCATAGAATTCACAGCACCAAGTACATTCATACATACTAACATCAACAATGGACTTTGGATAATACTGTGTCAGTGTATGTTCAGTGATGGCAACAAATGTACCCTTCTGGTGGGAGATGTTGATAATGGGGAGGGTGGGGAGGGTCGGATATGGGAACTCACTGTACTTTCAGGTCAATATTCTGCCTGAGCACCATAAGCAATTCAACTGCGACATGCTCCAAACTGAAGGTATCAGCTGAAACACCACCGCTCATCAGTCTTGCCCCTTCTGCATTTCTGAGTTTCATTGATGGCCTAATAATCTATCTAAGGTCCAATATTAATTTTCCACTCCTGCTTTGTGCCTCATATCTATCAGTCACAATATTCTGTTTAATTCAATCATGCATATCTCTTTCAAATACACCTCCCTTTTCCATCTCCCCAGCACTATACTGCAAAGATTCTTTAGCCTTTCTATCCTCCATACTGCCTTCTACGTTGTCTCCAGAGAGGCCTTCCAATAAACAGTCTCATTATGCTCCTCCGTGCATCATAGCCTCCAGGTATATTCCACTACTCCCAGAATAGGTTCCAGGGTAGGACCAATGCTTGTTCTGGACAAGTAGAGCTTAATAGTGATTCCCCCAACACCAGACCCATCCCAACCTCATGCCTCTGTGTTTACTGGTCTCTTAGCCCTGACAGAGTGCCTTTTCCCCACTCCTGAAGACACACTCCTCTCTATCCTTCAAGCCAAAGTTTAGATCTCTCTTCCTGTTAGAATCTTTGCCTATTAATCCCCCCATATCCTACAGAGTGAGGTGATGGCTTCCACAGGTGCACAAAGTATTTTGCTGGCACTTGTGGAATGTTGTATTGATATTATTATGCCCAGTTATGTAGTTCTCCCATGAGATCATGAGCTCCTTAATAGCAAGACCCTGTCATTCTTCTTTGCATAGCCCAACATCTGTCACTTATTTAGGGCTAAAGTCTCAAGATTTCCACTAAACCCTTTCTTTTTTTTAAATTTATTTTTTATTGATGTTCAATTTACCAACATACAGAATAACCCCCAGTGCCCGTCACCCATTCACTCCCACCCCCCGCCCTCCTCCCCTTCTACCACCCTTAGTTCATTTCCCAGAGTTAGCAGTCTTTACGTTCTGTCTCCCTTTCTGATATTTCCCACACATTTCTTCTCCCTTCCCTTATATTCCCTTTCACTACCATTTATATTCCCCAACATGAATGAGAACATATAATGTTTGTCCTTCTCCGACTGACTTATTCACTCAGCATAATACCCTCCAGTTCCATCCACGTTGAAGCAAATGGTGGGTATTTGTCGTTTCTAATGGCTGAGTAATATTCCATTGTATACATAAACCACATCTTCTTTATCCACTCATCTTTCGATGGACACTGAGGCTCCTTCCACAGTTTGGCTATTGTGGCCATTGCTGCTAGAAACATCGGGGTGCAGGTGTCCCGGCATTTCACTGCATCTGTATCTTTGGGGTAAATCCCCAACAGTGCAATTGCTGGGTCGTAGGGCAGGTCTATTTTTAACTCTTTGAGGAACCTCCACACAGTTTTCTACAAACCCTTTCATCATTGGGAAGCTAAATGCCTTCAGACAGATCAGCATCCTGATGTGTCTATGAGTATATAGGCAGCATAAGATACTCATATGACATTCATCTCTTTGTTACAATTTACCCATGTCAGTGCTGGTATATATCATTTTTCCTTTACTTGTTCTCATTCATTCATTCATTCATTCATCCATTCATGTGTTCACATTTGTGTTAGATGAGGGTGGTGGTCCTTGAAATAAACAATGCATTTTTCAAAAACTATACATAGAGCAAATTTGACTCTATCTTTAGGTCTGCCCTTGGATGCACTTCTTAGATGAATGATCACAAGATCATTACTTGTGAAAGCAATGAGATTATCAAAGGTTTGGACTGAAGTTGGCTCCTGGTCAGTTTGGATAACTGTGTCTTAAAAGTCTTTTCCATAAAGAATGAATCAGTGTTTATAGCAGATAACCATCCTAGCCGAGAAGACTTTGTATAATGCAAGTATTGCATAATCATGTTATTTGTATTCCTTGACAGCAGAATTTACAATGCCTCGTTTAATGAGAAATTGAATGGAAGATGTGTTTGAAAAATTAATCCATTTTAATAATATATGGCACCGATATTGGCCATCTCTGGCAAAGCTTATACCTATAAACTAAGAGAGTATGAATACCAATTACAATAAAAAATAATGAGATATGTATTATTTCCCTAAGAAAATTACTTTTAAAAATATGCATTTTGACATCCTCAAGATTAGTTACACAATTATGCAGTTCCAAAGTGTAATCAGTAAAATTCTAAGCAGCACTGAGAGAGTGAGCATTCATATTTACTAAAAATTCAAAAACCCCACTTCTGATGAAACTTGCATTGCAAAGACATTGAAGTTTAGAGAGTATAGCTTTGCAATACAAATATTTATCAATCTTCTATCCAGCAAAATCTTGGGGCTGGAAGTAATTTAGCAGTAGCAAAGAAATAATGATTAGAACATTGCAAAATACACTGAGTAAAATAAAGGCCAAATGTCAGAAAACTGAAAGAAACAAGGTTGTTTACCAAAGGGAGTCTGGACAAATAAATTTAAGAAAAAAATTCATTTCCTGAAATGTTTTTACTTTGCTTAATGAAAGTGCTGCTTTCAAAAGGCAGGAATTAAGGTGAACAAACCTGGTTAGAAATCATAGGTAAGAAATTAGCATTGAGGTTCAATAGCTTCCAACTCAGGCCCTTGTAGTTCTGAAAATCCAGGCCAATACATTGTGGAACACACAGCCCAAGTAGATTTAGAGTGTCTTGAGCTCCCCCTGATATCCACATGACCTCTAGATTGTCTCAATGTGTGAATGATAATCTCTCTTCCAGAAATGAAGTTTACCACATCACACTGGAGCCAAATCCAAAATCAGATGGCTCTGATTACCAGAAAACTCTTCATTATATTAAGCAGCAAAAAAAAACAAAAAACAAAAAACAAAACAAAACAAAACAAAAACCTGCTCCTTTTAATCACAGGTCCTAGTCTGAGCCCTTGGTATCACTGACAACTGCCATTTTGTCTAAGACTGCTCTGTTGTTATTTAAAAACAGCCAGCCACCACACTCCCCTTCCCTTCCCCATTCCCAAGCTTCTGTTCTCCAGCTTGAATAACTCCAGTTGCTTATTTCAATGGATATTTTTTCATATATTCCCCACAATGCTAAAATTCTTAGAGAGTTCAGTCCTTTCCTATCCATCCAGCTATCATATAGTAGACTTTCAGTAAATGTCCTTCAGCATAATTTCTTTATATCTTCTCAGTAACTGTGTACCTCTCCTTTGATCTCATCTTTCATAAAATAAGGTTCATTGACATTGAGTTGCCTAGGCCTTATCTTCAGATTTGGATAATGGGTCACTAAGACATAAAGGATCCTAAACATAGGCTTCTCACAGGTAGGATAAAAGAAACATAGAATCTGGGGAAGGGAGTAGTAAATCTCACACCACTGAGAGCATAAAAGCAAATGCTGAGCTTTCCAAAGGAGCCAGGCCAGAGAAAGGGACCGACAGAACTTGGTAAACCCTTGGTATGAACTTATACTTCCCTGTGTTTATAATTCTTTACTCAAGTTTTCCCATAGGAGTAAGCCCTTGGAATGAAATTCCTAATGCTTTATAAGTTTGGGCAGCAAGAAAAAGCCAAAGTAGGGACTCACATTTCCGAGAAGTGAAAATCCTTTCATCCTAAATAGAGAGGGGTAAGCAACCAATGAATGAGAGAAGGAGGCTGCCCCAGGGCTGAGATGAATGAAGAAAAGGAGCATAGAGCCTGACTCCTCCATGGAAGGTACTCTGGTGCTTAGCAAAAGAAACATTAGTGTGACTGTTCCTGACAAGGAATCATATGGCACAGAAACTACATATTTCATCACATTATCAGTAACATATTTCATGGGAATGTAAGTGAGATCCTAGACTTGTTTCAGTTCAATCATCATGGCCTCCCAGAGGATCTGTGGAGGCTGGTGACCAAAAGATTCCAGGACAGATTGTTGGCCTTGTTCTTAGCTGACTCATCTCAGGAGTGCAGCTTCTCTCTCTCCCTCAGCCTTCACTCTATGTTAGTTGATGATAAAGAGGTTTTCCTTTGACAGGAACCAAAGTTTGGAGGCCTAAAAGATGAAAGCCCCTTGCATAAAGCTCCTCCTCATTGTAAGGCCTGAAACTCCAAAGGGCATTGATCTATTTGCTTAATCACCACATATAAATGGTGAGTACCTCAAAAGTAGGCATCAAACCGTACTCTCTTCTTCAGCCATTTCTAGAACATAAAATGCCAATCAGCACCCAGCCTCTTAACTAACACATGCTTCCTTAAGATCTTATAGTTAAATAAAATGGCAGAAGCTGAAACACACAACACAGAAAAATCATGAGGCATAATTACATCGGCATATTGAATTATTTATAAAGTTAAATACATTCTATATTATTAATACCTGCTAATGAAGAACCTAGAATGCTGATTTACATATATATGGTATTACATATTTATTAAAAAGATTATGAAACATCAAAACCCATTTTTCTGCATATTACCCAGCTCAGAAATAAAAAGGAGTAAGAGAATCATAGGCATACCTCCATAAATTTATTACATTGATTTCACAAAAGCAATGCAATCTTAACTGCTAGAAAGCAGATAGTTTTATTTCATACACTCTATGAGTTTTATGTTTCTGAATAGGTCTATTACAAGTACTTAGTCTTAAAATACTGGTAAACAGTGACATGCAAGATAGTATGAGCTATATCTAGATTACATATCAACCAATGCCTACAATGAATAAATGCAAATAAACTATTCTGTGTATTTCAAGATAGGCAACAACAATTTCACTTTAAAGTTTTTATTCATGCCATGGTCATATGCAAGAGCTGGTGGTTAGAAGACAGTGGAAGATTTGATAAATGCTAGATAAATGCTAAATCCATTCTAGATCATGGTTGTGAACATCTGGATAAAGCTATACTTGGCCTGAAAATAGTCACAGAGTGTAAAATATCCAAAATATTGACTTATTCACCATCTGTTATTTTGTGGAAAGGAACAAGGAAGGGATTTTATTGCTAATACTAGCATAATAATTTTAAGACTTTACGGAAAGACCAAAAAAAAAAAAAAAAAAGAAAAAAAAAGAGCTGTCAAATGGAAAGTACATGATTGGAGTCTTTCCTAGGAAGATATTTTCAACACAGTCTCCTAATATCCCAACCCATCCCATATAAAATAGACCTACATTTCTAAGTTCCAAAATTTGAATTACAGTTCAAATTTTCCATGTGAGGATGGCCTTGAGAATATGATCTTTGGAAGTCTTAGAGTGATAATCGCATAACTAAGACCTTGCTGATTGATGATTTATTTCATGTTGAACAGCTGTTTTCGGGGTTGGAAGAGTATATTCCTTTAAATGACTAATCATCTATCTTGTGTGCTTTTCTGGAAGTAACCAAGACATCACACAGGATCTCAGGAGACTAAGAAAATGATTAAACAGATTTAGTCACAGGTCAGTGATACGAAGCCGAACATGGACACCAGAGATGAATTCTGATCTTGAGGATCAAGATTACATGAGTCAAGTTTTCAGTACCTCTCATGTTCCAGACACCATAGTGGGAAGAAATTATAGGGGGGGGGGGTTGGGGATTGAGCCACCAGAATTTTTACCTTGGTTCTGATATCAAGAAGCTCTTTGATGTTGGCAAACATTTATTTTTGGGGTCTCAGTCTTCCAAAGTAGTGAAACATATTCTTGCTTTACTTTTTGTGAAGCTCAAGCAACAATATGAGTAAAAATATTGAACCCCTGTGATATATTGTATAACATACAAAGATATGGTCCTGATTCTAAATAAGTGTATCAATTTTCCATATTTATAAATCAATTGTAGGCACCTATAGATGAAGGCAGAGAAATAGATGAGAATTTTCTTCTCCAATATTGCTGCAGGGAAATTGTTGAAGCATGTGAAGTTTTAGCATTCAGATTCTAGAATTGGTATTCAGGTTGCTATTATTCAAATTACAAGGGATTTATTTTCCTTCAGTTTCTTAGTCACACTTAGGCCATGTAAGTCAGATCTGCTTCTCTTGGGATGAAACTATGGTATAAATCTCTCTATTTGCATAAGGGATATTTTTCCTAAAAATACCTTCCCACGCACTGATACCCACAGGACAAAGCACCCAAAAAGAGGATTATTATTCATATTCCACACATAAAGAAAAATCAAACTCAACTTATTTAAGTCAATTAAAATTAAATATCTTAGTACCTTCTGGGATAGAAAGGGACATAAGAATGCCTATGACCATGGTCTAGTTGGAAAGACAAGTAGCCACATGTCCTATGTAGTAACTACTAAGTTTCTATTGTGTAAATCAGAAAGGTAACATCCTTATCCCAAAGCTGCACAGAGATGATGAGTCAGGGCAAGGATCTGTATCTCCAAGCTGCCAAGCTAGTACTCTATGTACTACTCCACACCGAGCTAATGTTCTGTATATCTTTAACAGATGGCTTTGGAGCTTTTTTTTTTTTTTTTCACATTGAAGATCTCTGTTACAGTTCATAAAATTGGATAATCCTAAAGCTAAGTATTTATTGATAGTACTAGAAATGTGCAAAATTCAAACATTTTATTTTTCTGTTTACATCAATAATAACCAGTCTGCCAACCACAAACAAGGCTATACCTAAGGCCTTAAAGGATGAGTAGGATTTTCCATAGGAAAATAAATTTGAGGAATAGCATATTGAAGAAACACCGAGGGCATCTGGGGATCAGATTTGCACTACTATTAATGAGGATGTGAGGGCTTTACTGGTTGCTCATTCCTCAATATGTGCACGTGTTTACATATGGAGATATGTAAGAGATATGGCTTCATGAAATTTGTATAAACTATCACCAAATTTCCTAACACCTATTATTTAACTTCCAAAGATATTAATCAGGCATGCTAGCAACATTCTTACAAAGCCTTTATTTGTTTCATGAGAATTTAGGTGTAATTATTTTGAGGGGCTTACCCTAGAGTCAATTGTTTACATTATCTAACTATTGTATTTATTTTTCATTCACTCCAAAACACTGTCCTTATTTTTTCCATGTAAATTCAGAGTTTAGTTTGGATCATTTTCATTTTCCTATTAAAAGTTCAATCTTGAGGACAAGAAACTTCTTACATAGTACCAAAAATATCATAACCCCATTCCAGAAATTACCCCCCCAGTCTGACTGTATGTCAACAGAATTAGACAGATTTCCACTGGTTCTGACCTATAACTTCCTGGTCTCAGGAGGTGTTTCAAACTAGGTTAGGGTCATTTTGGGAAAATAAAGCTTCAGTATATATACAAATATACATGTTAAAAAGCAAAGTGTTTTTAAGCAACTAAATATAGCTAGTAATAAACTACTTTTCCAGTAATGTCTCTCTCCATTCTCTACAAAATGCATTTTTCTTCTTTTGAATTTGGTTGAATTGCATGATTATTTTGGGCTATGCAGATGCAACCTTTCCATTTTTGGCATATTTCCTCTTCTATATGTAGAAAAGCAATGAGATTTAAAATCATAACTGGGACTGAATCTCTTTACTAATAATGTGACCTTGAGAAAAGTCTTGTTTATTATAGTCATTTATCATTGCCTCTCAGAAGGGTCAATGGAGACTGGTGGACAAAAAATTGAGAACAAATGGTTAGCTTTCACTTCCTCATTCATAAACATATACTGACAGATTATAAAAATATTTTATTCTTATGTACATACATATATGTATATATACATATTCCTATAGGCATATATATACATATATACACATATATACATCATTCATATCTATAAATAACAATGTTTATTGCACACATTTATTGTTAAATAAGAGTACAGTGTGTTGCTTTCCTCTTTCTCAAGTCTAACTTAGACTGATTGATTAATCTGATCGATTAGTTGGACCTATTACACAATATATTTGCAGGTAATCTGTGGTTGCTATTGTTGCCATTTAAAAAAATATTTATTTATTTATTCATGAGAGACACAGGGAGAGAGGCAGAGACATAGCAGAGGGAGAAGCAGACTCCATGTAGGAAGCCCAATGTGGGACTTGGTCCCAGGACCCCGGATCACTCCCTGAGCTGAAGGCAGATGCTCAGCTGCTGAGCCACCTAGGTGCCCCTCTACTGTTGCCATTTAATATCAAATCAACATCATGACATTGTGACAGAAATCTCTGTCCTTGGTTCCGATTGCCTAAAATTACTATCAGACACAGATCATAGAATTGTATCCAGAAAGAGAACAAAAGGTTAAAATGACTAAATATTTATATATAAAGGTTTTCTGATCCAACCCACAACTCTGTAACTTTAACTCAAAAGTCAACATAATTTGATTCCACTCAAAAGTATAGCATTACTCAGATGGCTCTGATGTTGAAGAACTTAGTACTCACCACAGCAGCTCACTGCATCATTAAACTTTGCTGATTATTAGAAAACAGTTGTTTTCACTGAGCCCTGTAATCTTACTCAGAAGTCTTTGTTATGTCTTTTGGAGGCACGTTAGCTCAATTCATGCTTCACTGGGTCATCTGGGTATATTTCTGGTAAAGTTCATTATTAGGGTTATCGATTAGAACATGAGCATGGCAAATGCAAAAAAAATAAAATAAAATAAATAAGTCATAAAGTTATTACCATGAAGAACAAAAAAATGGCTACATAATTTTATCATGTATGTCTGAGAGAGAAAGAAAAAAAGAGAGAGAGAATAGGGAATTTAATAGGACCTTGTAATGACTCAACACCAATTTTCCATGTCAACTCTTCAGTCCAGCATCTATCACTCTCTCCTCTGATTTCATTCAGAACTTTTAATGTTTTCTTACTACATGCATATTACCTGTCATTCTAATAAACTACTTATAATTTCCTCTCCCTCAGGAGACTGTGAGGGCCTTCAGGACAGAGGCAGTATCTTATTTTTCCTTTGTATATGTCTCAATACATAAATGTGTGTGGCATATAGTAGTCACTAAAATTGGTTGAATGGATGAATTCAAGATCAACAGAAGGAACTGTCAGTATAGGCAGGGAAAAGCTTCTTCATCATTATATATATATATATATATATTTCACATACTGGAAATGCTGGAGAAGATTCACATCTAAAGAGGAAGCCACAATGCTTGACCTCTCTGGCTTTTTTGATTCTGACATTCTCAAGACTAGACCATTAATATAATCATCAAATGTTTCTACCCAAATTCCTCAATAAATTTCTTGAATCTAAGCCATGCCACTATAATAGAAACTGCTACAACAAAAGAAATATTATAAAAATTTCACTTTAAGAAACATTTAAGCAAATATTCCATTACAGAAGGACCAGAACCTACATAATATTATTTTTGTTCCATGGACTTAGCTACATTTGCCTATACAGCATGGTTCTGTTTCTTTGAGATAGTCCAAAATGTTACTCAGTTTTCTCATGAGTCTCTCCGATGCTTTCTAGATTTGCAGTATCAGTTATCCATCAGTTAAATGGATTTCTTGTTATCAACTGATATCTGGACTGACTAAATTTTTCTTTGTATATCTCTGTAAAATCTCTGTGTTGCAAGATGTCTCTGCTTGCTTTTTACTTTTAACACATTCGAAGATATATGTATTCACACACAATGTGTGTAGAGGTATACACAAACCTCAAATACTAAATAGAATGAAAAGAATAGCTTAATATATTAATCTATTTCAAATATCTTAATATTTTACTTGTGAAAAGGTAAATAGAACTGATAAAAGATTACAATGAGTCACTCCAGGAAAGAGCAGCAATAACAGAAACAAAGGGCAAATTATAATAATTCCATTTTTTCAATGGAAAAGGCTACATTTAAGCAATAAATTCTATTTTAGAAATACCAGGATCCTCATATTAACATTGTTTTGTGCTTTCTCTTCCCAGAAAACACTCTGCTTACATTTATAAATTGATTACGTCTAATTGCAATATGTCCATGTTGTGTGTCACATAGACACCTATCTTTAGAGTCACATTACAGGAATGAATTTCCAATAAAATAGTCTTAAAAGATTGTGTGTATTCCAGGGGACAACAGTTTCTATGAGGCAGATGAGAAACCAAAACAAAATTATATGCATTCTTGATTTTTTATTTCATATTTCAATTTTTAAATTTCACATGAATATATGAATAATTAAATTCTACACTTACATATAGAAATTTTGTCCCTGGGCACCTGGGTGGCTCAGTTGGTTAAGCATTTGCCTTCAGTTCAGGTCATGATCTCAGGATCCTGGGATTGAGCCCCCTCACCCCTGGGTAGGGCTCCCTGCTCAGTCAGCCTTTTCCCTCTCTCTCCATCCCTATATGTCATTCCTATTCTCAACACAATGATTTGTAGAAATAGAATGCTGAGGAAAAGTTAGACTTAAAATTTATATGGAAGACAAAACATTTTGGAGCAAATATAGTATTTAGTACATATGAGGATCCAAAAATATTTTATGTAAGCCAAATTCTATTTCCTATAGACTTACATTGTCACTCCAAGGCTTCATGAGTCTCACAGAAGCGCATTCTTCAAAGATGGTGCCAATTAGCCTTCAACTACAGTGAGTGGGTGAGAGAGGGCAAGATGAGCTTAAAGCTGGTAGATACAAGTCTTTATCATGAATACAAGAAGCCCACGGATAAGCCTTCTGTAGTCCTCTAGGAGTTGACAAAGTTTGCGTATTGGGAGAGGTGTTGGTACAGGGCCCCCAGTTCATGAACAATGGTAGTGAGGGTTGGAGTGAACTTATTACTCACCCTGAAGTAAGTAGAACAGCTGTTACTATGCTGGAGGATTCAGTCAAAGCAACAGATAAGATCCTGAGAAAACGGGAACAATATTTTGTTAAAGGTCTGGGTACCTCTGGAACCTTCATAATAGGTTGTGTGACCACATGCAAGTCACTTCCTCTCTTTGGGCATCTGGGTGGCTCAGTTGGTTAAACGTCTGACTCTTGATTTCAGCTCAGGTCATGATCTCAGGGTTGTAGGATTGAGCCCCATATTGAGCACCACGCTCAGTGGAGAGTCTGCTTCTCTCCTTCTCCCTCTCCCTCTGTCCTCCCCACCCCCATGTGTTTTTTATCTGTCTCTCATATAAATAAATCTTTAAAAATGAAAATTAAAAAAAAAAACAATTTTCTTAGATGGTGTGCAGGTCATCCTACAATTCTAACAATATGTGATTTAGGAACCATGCACTACAGACACTGTGATGACAGGAAGTTTGTCTCTATATGTAGTCCACTTCTGGCAATGAATTGCTAAGAACGAGTCTAAACAAACAGCTTTATGCATACTAATTACTTATGATAGAAATGTAAGCTTCTTCTTTGAAAATATAACAAGATAAATTTCTTTAAAACTAAAACATAAGGTAGGGGTGCCGAAGGGAAGTATCTGGACAATATTGGCTCAAAACCACTTATCTGAGAAACAATATTCAAGTAAGAGATAGGAAAACTATCATTTCTTATAGTTGTCAATAGCCATTCTCCCAGAAAAAAGACCTTCACCTTCAGGATGCTCACCTGTTGGGGAGTTTCTCCTAAGATCTAACACTTTGAGGTATTTGAGCAGCAAAGTTCCATTGTTAGGATTTCGTCAAATGCTTGATGCATCGACAGGAGTTCCAGCCAGGTATGGATTCTAACTCTGCTATGACCCAACTCAGTGGCTTGGTCAGAGGCATTGTACTGAGCCTTCCTCAACTTATCTGCATAATTGTTAACTGCATCGCTGTATTTCCTGCAGACATTTGGTGAGAAACAGAAATAATGTATGTGAAGCCCCAGGCACAACCTTGGCACTTAGTGATGGGAGCTATTATTTTTATTTGCTACCAGCAAAAAACTTCAGAGTCAGGAATGAATGCCTCAAATGATTTTTATCTGTTGTTGTTATTTTTAAAGTAACACGGTAAAAAGAAATAGCCATGGATGATAGATTCCATTGATAAAGTCTCTATTGATAAAGGAGTATTTTTTGACATAAAAGGTGATTTGATTATTGCTTTGCACTTTGATCAAAAGTAATCTAGCTTAACTTTAAACAATTCCATTTTATACTTGTGTAATAGTTCACAGATTCCAAGCATGCAAAACCAGTCAAATAAAGCAAATATTGATATCTCTAGGTTACAGACAGTAAATGAAGGCTCAGAGAAGGTGATTTGCTCATGGTCACACAGGTAACAGAAGGCCAGGATAGGGCTAAAACATAGATCTCTGGACTCTAACATAGCACTTACTTGAAGCATGATGCCTAATTTTTTTGCCTCATATCCATATTTCTTGTCCTTGTCTGTGTGTAAAAAACAAAGATTAAGTGTCATAACCATATTTCCCAACATGGAAAAAGAAGGCCTTTAACTCAACAGTTTAATTCAGATCAATAAATCACAACACACACATGCACACACACACACACACATTCTACCTTAATATAGTGAGATAATAAAAGAAATTAGTTATTTTAATTTAGTTTCACTTGATGATTTTTGTTAAAAGATAAAGGTGATTTCTTATGTGATATCTTACTCCAGTGATGAATGACAGGGAGTTTATTAGTGACATTTTATAAGACATATACTCATTTGCATTAGAAGCTGCTGCAGCCCAAGCAAAATTGGAATCTGAATACATCTTCCATAAAAAGAAAGGTCACAATTGGCTTTTCACCAGGCGGATTTAAATTTTTTAATACCACAGTACAGCTAAAGCGATAGTGGAATGTTACAGGTGTGAGAAAAAAAAATAATTCACTTAACCATGCAGCATTTAGAAAGAAAAGAGGAAATAGCTCCGTGGAAAATTCAGAGGGGGCTTATTACTCCTCCTCACCAAGTAAAATAAGGTTATTATTTATGCTGAGTTATATAGTTCTCAAAACCTAGCACACAGAAACATTGCCAATAGCCAAACTAGAAAGTAGGGCTGAGGGTAACTGGATACTGTGGTACAAATCATTTGGGAGCACAGAGGAGTTCTCTGTCTTTTTCTGTTTTTTAAGTTATTGGTTAGGGTTCAAGACTTTATGATAAATTAACTTTTATTTCTTTGATGTTCCTTCTACATAAGTTAGAGAGTAAAACTTAGTTGTTTTCTTGAGAGAATAGTCCTGGAAATATTTTTTTTAGTTGCTGTTCATTTGTTTTGTATCTGTGTTATATCCTGTATTGCAAACACATGGTCAAAAACATTATGCAGAGATTGATAGCAAAGATGTTTATATGCTAACAAGACAAAATCAGCAGGTGCATGAGCTTTTCTGTTGAGTCACTAAGCAGATCTAAGCATCCAGACTTGGACTCTATTCATAGACCATTCTGTAATGACTATTCTGCTACCAAAATGAGGAAGGCAAAACCATAGAAATGAATCCAACCCACAGGAATTTGCCTAAAAATGACTGATGATGGGTTAGAGACTGTCGACTATCTTAGAAGTTCAAAGCCGTCATCCTCTAAGTTTGAGACTTGTAATTAATGTCTTCAAAGAGATTATTTTGCTCCTTATCCAGAGAAAACACACAGAAAGTAAAGAAAATGTGAATTCATAAATACAAACATACACACACAATCATAAATACATCCCGTGAGACAAGAAGAGTAAATTTTTAGTAACTATGATTTATAGCTATATTTTGTCTATGAGCTTATGGTAACAGATGGTGAGAGGAAATAGAAAATCAGCGTGCACATTCATGTTTTTAAAAAGAGAAATGACATTAAATCAAGAAATTCAGAATGAGTGACCCATTTAAAATGCACTCATCTAAGTTTCTATGGAGGCATGTTAATTATCATAATATATCTTTCCTAAGGGAAAAAAAAAAAGGCATGACTTAAGTGAGATCCTCATGGTGAGATTATATTTAACTGCAAGATATATGAACTCCATGAGCCAACCTGAAAAATCTTCCTGTATCTCCCCAGCTTTTCCTGACTGCTGCTAGTCCTCTTTATGAGCATGGACTCTTGATAAAGTGCTCACACATTAGTAGCTTGTCTATAACCTGGTAATTACTGGCCTTCCCTTATTGGCCAGAATGATTTACTACTTCACAATGGTCAGATCCAAACTCCTTGACAAGAATCAGTCCCTGTGACAATACTACATAGTCTTTAGAATTGCAAGCAAATTGTATGCATTACAAATCCTATCCAAAATTTACTAAATATTAACTATTTTTATTTATGTGTTAATAAACTAATAGTTGTTCTTAATATCTACTGGTGTCAAGCAAAAAACAAGTCCAAAAAATATATGAAACTCGAGTTATTTCTTCTCTCCCATGACACTTGTGATTTCTTATAAGCCATATATATGATTTGAGAATCCAAATAACATAATTTATAAAAGGAGAAAATGTTAAATATACATTTAACAATTACAGACAAGGGCTATTTGATATTTGACTATCTGTAAAATTAGATAGCACCATAAGGTCAGTTGGTTGAAAGGAAATCAGGTTGAGAAAGAGCTTTTCACTGAGAGGAAATGGGCATGCTGTGGAGTGACCACAATGAGGAAGGATCCCAGGACCACAGCCTAACATGTCAAAGGATCAAGAAGGAAACATTCAATATATCCATCAGAGGGATCCATCTCTTTTTTGCCTCAATTATGAAAATGTATAAATAAGATTTTTTCCTCCATTTTTCCAGATCCAAGAGGAACCAAGACAAAGTTGAGATAAAACCACTAAGCCAAAGAGCATGTCGTGTGATGGAAGAAATACAAAATAGCAAGGAGAAAGCCTTACTGGCCCAAGGGGAAGTTAAAATTCCTGTACTTGACCTGTACAAAGGTTTCCTAGATTATTAGCAGCCCTGCCTACTGATACCTCAAAGCTGAGCTCACTACCCTTGTAGAGAAGATGAAACCTTCATGTTGTGGGCCAGTAAGAAGGAGAAATGTGGATCCCAACATACTTAACTCCATTAGCAACAGGAATGTAATAAACCTCAGTTGCTTTGGGTCCAAGCCTCCCCAGTACACGCCTACTTTCACTGAGTTTCTGAATATAGGAGGAGGAGATGTGCAGCCATTCAGTGAGTGACCTTGACAGAGAGCCTCAAACTGAACCTGACATGTAGGAACAAGGCCAGCTCACAGGGAAGGAAGCTTGTACCCCCCCGTTCTAACACCACTGCCTGACAATCCCAAACACTCCTTCTCTCCAATAACTCAGAATTACTGATTGCAGTATTTTGGGTGTGTCACTGACAAGAGTCCCTCCTTGACAAATCTTTAGTCAGCCTTCTCTTAATCCTCTTCCCAACAAGGCCTCAACTTTTGGAATTCTGTGTTCTACTTTGCATCACTCAATTTTAGCAATAACCCTGTCAAGATGGTTTCACCAGAATCCCCCATTCTCAGGATTCCATCACCCTGGCCTGCCTTCAGCCAGAAACCTGTTAGATCTGTTAAACCAGAATCTCCCCACCAAACCCCTGAGGTTTCCTCTTCATCACCTCACTGACCCCTCATCCTGCTCCCTGGCTATACATTCCCATTTTTCCTTGCTGTATTCAGAGTTCAACTTAATCTCCCTCCTGTACTGTGAAGTCCCATCACAATACTCTCTATTCCCATGCTCTAGACCTGAATAAAGTTGGCCTGTTTTAAGAAAGTGTCATGAATCATTTTTTCTTTGACATCTTTCCAATAAAGCTTTGGCCCCTCCATCCTCCATGGGAGAAGGTCACAAGAACTATGCAACTCTACCAGCAACCTTTCTAGAGCTTTATGACACAGGTCATCACAGGGGCAGCCCTATCATCCAGCCCAGCAGCCCAAGGATCAAGACTTTGCAAGACAAGGCATCTGGATCTCCCCAAAGGCAGTTAGAATATTTGGCAGCATCTGTATGTTAGACTAGAAAACCTCAAACAGATGACTTATCCCAGCAGTGATCACATTTTTTTGAAGAGACTCAAAAAAGGATATCAGACTATTGAAATATGAAATGCAATACAATTGTATGTAAATCTCTGAGCTCAGTGCAATATGGTGGAAATTCATGTAGTGATCTTTCTGAGCATCAATTTTTCCCCAACAATATGTTTCCAATAATTGTTTAACTGAATCCAGGGATTATCATGTCCCAAAATAAGGAGACTTTTCTTCTTATGCAGATCTGTCACACTCTTGAAAAGAAAACCCTTGTTCAACAAAATCATTTATCTATGAAAACAGATCTTATTTTAGGCAAAGCTCCCTCAAAAATCATAATATAAATACACTTTATGATAGTCATTTTAGAGAGATATTGAGCACTGGATTCACAATGATGGGAGATAATAAAATTATACCTTTAGCACAGTAAATTTTTCAAAATGATTCTAGTATATTGAATTTTAAAACTTAACCTTCATGCAATTACAATTATAAAAGTTTGGGAAAATCATTATTCATGTACACAGTTCTTGATTAGTATATTGGGAAAGAAAACAATAAAGGAGTGGTATAAATTGAAATGTGTGTACAGATAAACTACATATCTATATGAACAAATAAATACATAATAAACTCAGGATTTGAGGATTTTCTGGTGTTATTTCATCAACTATTCCATGTTAAATAATCACATGACAAGATTAGGAAGCACTAATTAAAATACAAAGATAAAAATCATGGAAACCAGAGAAATGCTTTAGAACATTGTTTTTTTTTTTAATAATAAATTTATTTTTTATTGGTGTTCAATTTGTCAACATACAGAATAACACCCAGTGCTCATCCCATCAAGTGTCCCTCTCAGTGCCCACCACCCAGTCACCCCCACCCCCCCTGCCCTCCTCCCCTTCCACCACCCCTAGTTCATTTCCCAGAGTTAGAAGTCTCATGTTCTGTCTCCCTTTTGATATTTCCTACCCATTTCTTCTCCCTTTCCCTCCATTCCCTTTCACTATTTTTTATATTCCCCAAATGAATGAGACCATATAATGTTTGTCCTTCTCCTATTGACTTATTTCACTCAGCATAATACCCTCCAGTTCCATCCACGTCGAAGCAAATGGTGGGTATTTGTCATTTCTAATGGCTAATATTCCATTGTATACATAAACCACATCTTCTTTATCCATTCATCTTTCGATGGACATCGAGGCTCCTTCCACAGTTTGGCTATTGTGGACATTGCCGCTAGAAACATCGGGGTGCAGATGTCCCGGCGTTTCATTGCATCTGTATCTTTGGGGTAAATCCCCAGCAGTGCAATTGCTGGGTCATAGGGCAGATCTATTTTTAACTCTTTGAGGAACCTCCACACAGTTTTCCAGAGTGGCTGCACCAGTTCACATTCCCACCAACAGTGCAAGAGGGTTCCCTTTTCTCCGCATCCTCTCCAACACTTCTGAAAGAAATTGAGGAAGACACAAAGAGATGGAAAAATATTCCATGCTCATGGATTGGCAGAATTAATATTGTGAAAATGTCAATGTTACCCAGGGCAATGTACACGTTTAATGCAATCCCTATCAAAATACCATGGACTTTCTTCAGAGAGTTAGAACAAAGTATTTTAAGATTTGTGTGGAATCAGAAAAGACCCCGAATAGCCAGGGGAATTTTAAAAAAGAAAACCATAGCTGGGGGCATCACAATGCCAGATTTCAGGTTGTACTACAAAGCTGTGGTCATCAAGACAGTGTGGTACTGGCACAAAAACAGACACATAGATCAATGGAACAGAATAGAGAACCCAGAAGTGGACCCTCAACTTTATGGTCAACTATATTCGATAAAGGAGGAAAGACTATCCATTGGAAGAAAGACAGTCTCTTCAATAAATGGTGCTGGGAAAATTGGACATCCACATGCAGAAGAATGAAACTAGACCACTCTCTTTCACCATACACAAAGATAAACTCAAAATGGATGAAAGATCTAAATGTGAGACAAGATTCCATCAAAATCTTAGAGGAGAACACAGGCAACACCCTTTTTGAACTCGGCCACAGTAACTTCTTGCAAGATACATCCATGAAGGTAAAAGAAACAAAAGCAAAAATGAACTATTGGGACTTCATCAAGATGAGAAGCTTTTGCACAGCAAAGGATACAGTCAACAAAACTAAAAGACAACCTACAGAATGGGAGAAGATATTTGCAAATGACCTATCAGATAAAGGGCTTTAGAACATTCTAATCAGCTTCATGACTCTGAAAGGTAGATATTGTTATTCCCAGTTTTTTTTTTTTTTAATTTTTTTTTTTTTTTTTTTTTTATTTATGATAGTCACAGAGAGAGAAAGAGAGGCAGAGACACAGGCAGAGAGAAGCAGGCTCCATGCACCGGGAGCCGACGTGGGAATCGATCCCGGTCTCCAGAATCGCGCCCTGGGCCAAAGGCAGGCGCCAAACCGCTGCGCCACCCAGGGATCCCTGTTATTCCCAGTTTACATAAAAAGGGCAGGTGAGCCCTTTACATAAAGTGGCTGCTAGACTTTGTGTGGGTTCAAAACTTGCTAGTATTAATGCCCTAAAGTGCTCTGCTCAGGATGTAGGACCTGACCCAGTCTCACTACTTGAAACCAGGAATGGTGTTGGGGCTTCTCATAGAAAGGAATGAGAAAAACTTCTGCCAAACATGGGTGGGCTACATAAGCTGACTGGAGACCAGGAATGACCTGAAGCTCCTATTTAGTCTGTGATCTCCTCCAGGTCACCAACATGACATCAAAACCCTACATATGGACTAAGGCCTAGAGAATCAGTAAAAGCAAATATAATATTGCTGGATGGTAAGCGGTGAACATTGAGAGAGAGAAAAAAAACTTTAATCCTACTCAAAATTAGCTTGTAAGTCAAAATGAAAAAAAAAAAAATTTTGTTAGGAAGGATACTCAGCAACATCAACAATTAAAACATTAACTTATTCCAGAGATAGTAAATCTTAGGGAATAATCTAATTGATACTATGAAATACTTATTTTGTTCCCTTAAATGGAACAAAAAGTGTGAAAGAAAAACGGACAGAAATAAAGCAAGAATATGCAAATAAAGATCCCATTCGAAAGCCTGGAAATGAGAACTATGTATGTAAATAGAAGTCAGTAAATGGGACAAACAGTCAACTAAACACAAAGAGAGAATGAGTGAATCCAAAGACAGCACTGCTGAGCCCATCCAGAGCTGGCATGGAGACGGAGAAAAGATTAAAGCGCAGAATCTCTAGTCCACTTAGCAACATTCGTGTTGCTGTTTACCTCAACTTGCACTTCTCACCTCACATCCCTGTCTCACTGAACAGCTGTCACCCCTGTCCCTGCTAAACTCACAATTAAACCTTGAAGACTGAAGAGCTCCAAGGAGAGAACAAACATCTTTTGCTTTTCACACACTCTCTGTCAGCCAGAAGGTTCTAGAAGGGAGTGTGGGTCAGTGTGGATGCCCAAGCTAAGCAAGGGAACAGAAAGCAGACCCTGGTGTGCCTGTTAAGGGAGTCATCATAGAGTCATCCTCTCCTAGGGGAGAGCCCTGGGCTTCTTAGAAGTGAGTGGGAGTGAGAGCATTAGGGGACATTGTATCCAGCATCGAGCACCTGCATCTTCTCATTGGGTTCAAGTGGGTTCAAGTTTAGGTAGTCAAAGGTGATGCTGTCCTATAAGAGGTAAATAGATGATTGCAGCTGGAAAGGAAGGCGTTTTTCTCTTTTCCTAAAATGCTTTTACTTTCTACGTCCTTTCTTTAACGTGCTTTTACAAATGCCCTGTTTCTTACCCTGTGGCTAACCTAATCACATCTTGTTCTGAGAGGCAGCATTAGACACCTCTCTGACAGCGGCCAAAAAGGAGAGCAGGGACCTGAGTGACAAAGCTCTCTCATCCCAGAAGGATATTGGTGGCTCCTCAAATCTTTTCTCCTCTTCCTGCCCCAGGTCACAGGGAACCTCAATAACACATCAAGACATCAGCACTTGGTGGTGTACAACTGGCCAAACTCGGATTGCTGCCACTCTATTTCAAGAGGCAGCCTGGTTTCACAGAAAGGACAGTGGACTGACACAAGTCCTGAGATCTGTTCAAAGCTCCGTGCATACCCAGTGTGACCTCAGTGGAATCACTCTCTGCCTTTAGACTCATTTTCCTGCTGTGCAAAATGAACAATGAATTAAATCTTTCCTAATGATCTCTCTCTCTCTCTCTCTCTCTCTACCATCTCCCTCAGGCTTCTCCAATAAAAAAATAATGTTCATTGACAGGACACCTTTGCTGTTATATTATTCAATTAATTTCAGTTTGTTTAACTCAAATGGCAACGATATCTTTCTCACACAACTGGGTGAGAATTAGGGGAATTAACTAAGGTGCCTGCCTAGAATATAGCAGGTGTTCACTAAGATGGCAGGTTTTACTATTGACACTTATTTGCTAATGATAAAAAAATTAATTTCATTTAAAAAATACGTGGCAGGGGTCTTTCTAGCCATTTTGAAAGAAAATATTTTCTGAACTCTGAAGCTAAAGACAGAGGACTCTGACTACAAAGGATGAACACGAAGGCAGTGCTAACCTTGTTGGGAGGCAGGGGGAGCATGAATGTGGCAAGAGGTTCCAAGTGGCTCAGGTTCAAGAAACATGTCAAAGATCCCTTATCTGAGATTCTTAGAGACACCATAAGTTTTTTTGGGGGGCAGGGGTGGAGGAGGGAGAAGGCATTAAATTGCTGCTTCAGGGTCATCAAGTTTTTAGGCTTCCCAGAGAGAATGCTTTTGCATTGTCTGTCTATCCATTGTATCTGTATTTCTCTCAGGATGCATGTGTATATATGTATGTATAATGTATACAATTTATATATAAAATAATACAATATTATATAAAATATTCATTAATATAAACATATAATTTCCCCTTTCTCTCTCTTCAAAATTCCAATATTTCTACCTGTCCCCAACATTTCTAAATCCAGTCTCTTCCAGCTCTGAGCTGGCTGATTTCCTTGGCTGGAATCTGTGTATATGAGTGAAATAAATTAGTACAGCTATGTTAGGAAGAAAATAATTTCACAACTATAGAGCAACACTTTCTCTCAAAGCTGTCTCTACTACCCGGTCTCCTGCCAAAGCAAAAACAACACAAGCACATTACAAAACCTCACGCTTCACTTTGGTAAAAATAGAAATAGGCTGCATGGTGATTATACATAGTAAATTTGCTTGGGTTTGTGGTTAATTCATTGTGCCATAAATTTTTTTTAATATTCAAAATACTTCTTTATTGATACCACCAAAAAACAAGACTAATTAATTCTGGATTATACAACAGAAGCTGTGGACCATCTCATTTTATTTGCAAGCCAAAAATAAGAAATAAAGTCCACATGCGATGTCCACACATCTCAGGCTAGGATTCTTTGATCTTTGTACATTGGATTTTACATATTCATACTAGAAATAAAATATCTTATAAATAAATATCGAGCAATCCCGGTCTCCTTGAATGTTTAAGTGGACTTTCTGCTGTCTGCTCTCATAATTTGCAAGAAGGAAAGTGGATATTTCTTTAGCATCCATCATCATATTTTCTCAATCCTGCGGTACAGGTCTTTCTTTTCACATTCTCATGTTTCTAAAATCAGAAAGCATCTTTAAAAAAAAACTTATTTATTTATTTTGGAGAAAGAGAGAGTACAGGGGTGAGAAGCAGAGGAAGAGGGAGAGAGGATATCAAGCAGATTTCCCAGCAAGCTCAGAGCCTGTCTCAGGGCTCTATCTTATGACCTTGAGATCATGACCTGAGCTGAAACCAAGAGTCAGATGCCCAACCGAAAGAGCCACCCACATGCCCCTAAAATCAGAAAGCATCTTTACAACCAATCTCTACATTTAAAGCCCCTTTCATTTCCTTGCAAATTAATAAATCTAGTGATTGTCACACAATCTATAATACTTTAGAATATTAAAAATGCACATTACAACAAAAATTATCACATAGGTTATTTTATTTAACCCTCTGAAATAAGTGTACATATTCTCATTTTATAGAAAGGGAAACTATGATACATTATGCTTCAATAATTTACCAAAGGTCACACAATCCATGTGAGGACATATTTCACTGGAACCCACTTCTATCTGATTCCTACTGTAGACCTGCTACATTATAATGTGGAGCGAGGAACAAAATAGATGTCTTCCAGAAATACTGCAGCTAGGAAGTCAGCTCTTTAAAAATAATAAGTCCTATTCCCCACCATTTTTCTTTGCTTTCCCCATATTTAAGTCATGCAATTATCAAGGCTGAAAAGTCCCATGATCTGCCATCTGCAAGCTGGAGAACCAGGAAAGCCAGTGGAATAATCCATCCAAGTTCAAAGGCCTGAGAACCAAGAGTACCAATGTCCAAGGGGAGGAGAAGATGGATGACCCAGCTCAAGTTAAGAGAGAAAATTCACCCTTTATCTGCCTTTTTGTTCTAGTCAAGCCCTCAAAATATTAGATGATGCCCACCAGCATTGGTGAGGGTGATGTTCTTTATCCAGTCTATCAACTCAAATACTAACTCCTGCCAGAAACACTCTAAGACATCCAGAAATAATGTTTACCAGCTATCTGGGTATCCTTTGGTTCTGTCAACTCGACATGTAAAATTAACTGTTACATTCCATTTCTCAAATTAGTTGGAATAACTATAAAATGTAGTCAAAGTTAATGCAACTTCTTCTCTAAGTTAATTTACTACTACCAAGTCAAAATATTTGTTTAATTGTTGGCTATTTTTTTTTTTAATGACTAATGAGACATCAGAGAGACCAATGACTACAAAACTTCTGAAGAATAAGCCCTACCCTGCTGCTGTGGAATGCTGTGGCAGGCCCCAACGGTTTCCTTTGACTAGTTTAGACTCTTGGTAAGGAAGTAAGTGATAACATCGCACCATATTCCAGGCACTGAGAAGATGAAACATCTGTTCAATCTTATGGTTCATTCCTATTTGGGTGCAAGCTGTTTCTCAAAAGCAGCTGCCCTATCACTCAAGTCTTTTTCCTGAAATCAACAAAACCCATAAACATGCCCCCAAAAGACTCATTTAATTCCTGCTGATGCTACTACCAAAGCACAGTGTGCATTAATCAGCCTCATTAATTGAATCATCATAGGAATGGAATATCAATAAGTCATACACAGGTTTTGTGGAATAAAATTGTTTAATGCTAGAGATCTCAGCTTTTCCTTACTCACTGCAGAAGGATGTGAAGCACATTTGCAGTCTGTGAATGCAGTTTTGCAAGCTGTCCCAGAAGAACCCAAATTTGGAGAAGTACTTTCTCCCTACAAGCATTGGGCTTTATAAAAATTTTTTGATGTATTTGAGGCCAGTTACCATGATAAATAATTAGCTAATAGATGTAAATTTATTCACTCTATGTTTACACCAACAAAATGTCACTTAAATACTTTAAAAGATCTTGTCCAATTTCAATATTTATAGGGAAATTTAAGGATGAGAAGAATACTCAACTAAGCTCTCCAATTAAACGTTTGTGGGTCCTGGGCACATGTCATCAAAGACATGGGGGTGGAGGTAGGAGCATCAATTAAGAGCATTTCGTATTCCAGGACCCTAAGAAACAGGTATGTTCAATCCCAAAGAAAGCCAAAGTTCAAGGTTGAAAGTCATTTTAGGAAAGATTATTGTATTGAATCACAGTAAGAAGAAGCTGAAAAAAAAAAAAAAAGCCTTTCCCCAAGGCTATAGTATAGAGTAAGACAGAGCACTAAGCACTTGGTATAGGTTAGCAGAAGGTAAGAAAGGTATAAAGAGGACAAATGGCAAAGCTAGAGTTGCAGTGATAATGCCTGGAAGGTAGGAGTACAGCTATGTGACTTGCTGTTCCTCAGGCAGAGACATAGGGATTATGACCCCCTCTTCTCCATGGGGCCAGGCTCTGTAGCAGTCCATTGATGGGGGCAGAATTGAGGTCTGGAGAGTAGGACAAATGAAGGGTCATCCTCTACCAGAAAACTGGTCTATCCACACAGTCAAACTGAGTAATGTGCATAGTCAATATTCACGAGTCAATGAACTAGATGCTGAGTCAGTATTGAGTATTTCCTGTTCAGTTTCCTAAAACCAGTTGCTCAGGCCTATGGAGATTAATCGACACTAATTGTCATCAGATCCACTTGTCACAGCCATTGTTTATGGCTTAGCATTGGTTTAATAGAAGACATCATAGACTCATGTTTACAAGAGGGATTGGGAATTTATTTTTTTATTAACAGCCTTTGAGCTACAAGATAAGCAAAATTAATCTAATCAGAAATGAATAAAAAGTTGCATTACCTTTTTTACATACATGTATTTAATTTTTATGTTTAACTTAAATATATTTTATATTTAAATAGATTATATAGTATTTTTTAAATTATATACATTAATTTTAATAGGTTAAATGACTCTTCCAGTTAGAAAAGGGATGAGAAATTTTTATTCCAAGAGGTAACAAATAAATACTGAATAATTACTACATAAATACAAATAAGTAGAGTCCCATAGTGATCTGATACAGAATGGAAATGGTGGGCTAGGGATGCTGGGTGGTTCAGTAGTTGGGCTTCTGCCTTTGATTCAGGGCGTGATCCCGGGGTCTTGGGATCAAGTCCTGCCTTGGGCTCTTTGCAAGGAGCCTGCTTCTCCCTCTTCCTGTGTCTCTGCCTCTCTCTATATATGTCTCTTGTAAATAAATAAATAAAATGTTTAAAAAAAGGAAATGGTGAGCTAGATAAGAAGATAAGAAAAAAAGAGGTTAAAATGAGAAGGTAAGAAGTTTCAAAACGTGTCCTTTTTGAAAGGACACAAAGTTCAGAACTAGGAATCCAAACAGATACAAACAAAAAAGACCATAGGAGATAAAGAGAAGAAAAAAAGAAGCTTAGAATTTAGGGGGAAAATACCAAGGAAGTCTACATGAAGACATGCAAAGTGAGAGGGATGTAGCCAAAGGAGGAAGGAAAAATATAGAAAGAGCAATAAAGAGAAAAATTAGATTGTTAATGCTTAAATTCCTGCTTTTAATCACAGAGCCAGTTGCTCACTTGTACCACAAATCTTTAAGGATTTTGTTCCTTCCACTACACTGGGAAAGAAATATTTTTGGGACTGGAATCATTATTTAGTTATTCATGCAACAAAAAACAGTTAAAATCTCATGGCTAAGGCATTGTTCTGGGCACTAGGAATGCCTCATTCCATTTATTTCCTAGGGTCCATAAAATTGAAGGAAGGTAATTGCTGATTAAAACAACAAAGATCCATTTCAGACTGGCATCATATCTCATTTCATATGAATGAATGAGTAAATGAATGAATAAATAAAAAAATAGATTAATTTTAGCCAGATATTTTAGCTACCAAGTGGCTTAAACAGAATTTTAACCAAGCTTTGTCTAATCAATAATGAACAATCCAATTTCATATCATCAGAGTCCCATATTTGAAGGGATAGTGGCTGAAAACTTCCCAAACTTGGAGAAAGACATAAATCTAAGATATTTAAAAACTAAGAAGGCTCCATGTAGGATACACCCAAAGAAATCCAGGTCAAGACACATCACACTTCAACTTCTAAGCACTAAAACAAAAAAGTATCTTGAAAGCACTCAGGTAGAAACAAGACTTTGTCTACAGAGAAATACCAATTTGAATGATAGATTTCTCATCTGAAATAATGGAGGACAAAGAGAAGTGACACAATATTTCAAGCACTGAAATAAAAGAACTGTTAGTTACAAATTTCATATCTTCAAAGCTATCTTCAGGAATGAAGGAAGGATACGAATATTCTTACATGAAGGAAAACTATAAGAATTTGCCACTTAACAGAACTACTCTTAAAGAATTGCTAAAGAAAATTCTCCAAACAAAAATGAATTGATAAATGAAGGAATCTTAGAGCGCTAACAATGTAAAGAATCAACGTAGGTTAATAGTCATTAGCCAAGAATAATCTGCAGTAGACTATTCTCATGAGTTTTCTAAATCTTATTTGAGAATTGAAGTAATTGATTTAATAATTTGAATAATTTGAATAATTCAATTCAATAATTGAATTGAAATAAATATTATAATGCCGTCTATATCAATCCGCTTGGACTTCTATAATAAAAAAAACATAAACTGAGTGGCTTAAACAACCAAAATTTATATTCTCACATCCTTGGAGGCTAGAAAGTCCAAGATCAAGTTTCTGGTGAGGCCTCTCTTCCTGGTTGCAGATGGCCCCTTTCTCATTGGCCTCACCTGGACTGACTTTCTTTCTTTCTTTCTTTCTTTCTTTCTTTCTTTCTTTCTTTCTTTCTTTTTTAAAGATTTTATGTATTTATTTAAGAAAGAAAGAGAACGAGCAGGGGGAGAAGCAGAGGGAGAGGAAAAAGCAGGCTCCCCATTGAGCATGGAGTCTGACCTGGGGCTCCATCTCAGGACCTGAGATCATGATCTGGACTGAAGTCAGATGCCTTGCCAACTGAGCTACCCAGGAGCCCCCCTCACATGGCCTTTCTTTAGCTTACACCTGTAGGCAGGGAGCAGGGTGTGGAGAGAAAAACTCTCTCACATCTCTTCTTTTTTTTTTTTTAAGATTTTATTTATTCAGGAGAGACAGAGACAGACAGACAGAGAGAGAGAGAGAGAGGCAGAGACACAGGCAGAGGGAGAAGCAGGCTCCATGCAGGGAGCCTGATGTGGGACTCGATCCCAGGTCTCCAGGATCACACCCTGGACTGAAGGCAGCGCTAAACCACTGAGCCACCCAGGGATCCCCTCTCACATCTCTTCTTATGAGAACACTAATCCTATTGGCTTAGGGCTTCCACCCTATGACCTCATTTAATTGTAATTACCTCCTTATAGACTTTCTCTCCAAATGCAGCCACACTGAAGGATAGGGCTTCACATAGGAACTTTGAAAGGACACAAATATTGAGTCCAAATCAACATCTGAAAGTCAAGACAATGACTTTTCAATAGTGGAGATGGTACAGAGACCTGAACAAAAGTAAGGTTTCCATGCTATGCTCAAGTGATAACACACTGATATCAGTAGACTGTCATAAGTCACGTATGTATATTGTAATGCCAAGCACAACCACTCACAACCTATACAAAGCAATACACCCCAACAACTACAAACAAATCAGAGTGGAATCCTAAAAAAATATTCAAGTAACCTACAGTAAGATAAACAGAGGAAACAAACAAACAAAAAACCCCACAAATAATAAAAATTATAAATATACCAAATAAAAAGCAGAGTTTGACAGAGTGGATAAAAACATAAAAGCACAAAATATGAAGTTGTCCTTTTAAAAAGGGGAGGTGAAGTCTTTAATGGGGAGATAATAAAACATTTTTTAAAAAAGCTGAATCTAATCCAATTTAAACTATAAACTCTACCTTGTATGACCTCTTTGAAATCAATCTAACTATGCTTCTGATATTTATTACTGGTATAGCAAATAAGGGCCTAAGCTACAACTCGAACAACTTGTACTCTGCTGCATCAATTGGTAGAGCTGCTCTACTAAATAAAGATTAAGTACCAAGGGCTGCTCAAAGATGACTTTAAAGCATCCCACTGAAAAGCAAAACGTGAGGCAGCTGCTTGGTTGATATGTTCAAACACAAGTGATCTCACAGGATTTCTCCCTCAGTTGTCCGAGAAATATTATTTCAGAGCCTGGCGGTACAATTTCCAAGATTATCATCCCTCTCTTCCCTCAGAAAAGGTGGTACCCATGTAAGGATATACACTAGCACACTCAGCATGTCTGCAAAGGGGCGAAATGAAAAAGCCACACAGCAGATAATCTCAGTGGAATGAAGACACCAGATGGACCTGCCAATGTACAAGTGAATTTTTTTATATTTTGAAATTAGCAAAGTTGTTATCCAAGCAGGCAAAGAAAACAGTTATAATTGAGAGTATGTCATATCTTTAGAGCATGCTGTAGCTTTTCAAAGAAAATGGAAAATACACAGATGTGGGGCATTCCAGGAGAAATATGATCATTTTTCATGCTACATCTGTATGATTTTCCAGGAGAAAGCTATAACTTCTTACACTGTTATGAAATAAGGTAGTGACCTAGAAGTTGTAAAAAGGGCTTTTGGACTTAGAGGTTGTGTAAAGACGTAATGAAGTGCCTTGGGGAGAAAATTAAAAATGAAAGTAATCCCCAAGGAGACTCAAGAATCACTCTTAATTCTTTCTCTAACTCACTGTGAAACACTGGACAGGTCATCTGTTCTCTTTAGACCATGAAGAAATAACACTGGACACTCTGGAAAAAAAAAATCAATTGATGGAAGTGACTTTTGATACCTCAGGAGAAAATGCCTATCCAAGCATTTATACTTTTATAGGAAAAGCAAAACAAAAATAGGTGTCTTTTCTCCAAAGATCCCCAGAGACCAGAAAAAAAGAAAAAGAAGCCCTCCTTATTTCAATGGCAAGGCAGATTGGAATGTTCAGTGTCAGGCTTCCAGATGGGCAGTTTGGCAGTGAGCTGATAAATGGCCTAGAATTAGAGACCCAGACATTCCCGACAGGAATACTCCAGCTCCAGTGGGTGTCAAGGGAGGTGTATTTCTCAAAGTTTGTATTGTTTGACAAAAGAAAAGGTGGTTCTCTCGATCTAAAATGAGTTGATGCAACAAGATTAAAATAGATAAATCATGTACTTCTCCCTTATTCCTAACATCAGGGTTTCTATGAGACTGTTTTGGTTTTCTAAAGAGAAAAGCAGAGTCTACAATCAGATTAAAAAGCCAAGGGTATGTTTTGATTTCTTATGTATCATTCCAGAGTTGGGCCAGTTATGTACATTATATTCAGAAGGAAAACATTAAAAAATAATAATAATGTTTTATGTCAAGTATGCCTCAATTAAAAAAACAAATTTAAAAATCAACCATGCTGAAGAGATGAATATTTTGATTTGGGAATATAAGAAGTGAGGGATTTGTAAGTATGAAGAGATTAGAGGTGAAGATTGGAATCAAGAGTAGTAGAATACAGAACATAAGCACTCTGTGGGCACAAGAAGTCCAGTGCGAATTTAAATACTTGTGGTAGGAAAAAGGTAAAAAATAAGTATTTCCTTTTTGACAAGTAAGCCATGCTGATGAGGAAGGACCCTGTCTTCCTTTTACCTCATCCTTAATCCTTCCCCTCATCCATAGGCTCCTATCCCCATGACCCCCATTATGTGAAAAGTTCAGTTACACTTTGGGCTACAGAAATTTGTATGAGTTACCCTGAAACTTAACCATAATCTTCATCATTTCTACAGGATATACTTTTTAAATTTCAGGTGGTTCAGAAAAAAAAAACATAAAAATTTAAAATGAGTCTGTTTTAACACTATTTACACATCTGTCATAGTCAGTCCCCCAAAATTACCAAAACCAAAGGCAAAAGCACACAACACAACTCCAGAAATCCAAATATGGCAACATACATGTGTGAGGCCATATTCACTTCGACAAGTCATTTAGCTCACAAGGCCAAGAGAAGAGGACATATTTTATGTCCTCAGGCTACCTAGTCTTAATCAGAATTTCTATATTTTTAGTTAAGTTTAGAAGACATGCAAATTTCTATTAAAAAGTTTATATTCAAAGCAACCACTGCAGCCAGAGAAAAGGTTGGCCAAAAACCAAAGAAACAATAACCTTAAATTGAAATCAGCAATCTTTATTCTTTAAAAAATTCCAAACGATAGCATCTTTTTTAGCAGAACAGTTTTAAGGAACTGAATTGCCAACATAAGGCAAGAACTATCTTTGTTTTTTCTCCTCTAGGTTTATTACAAAAACTAATTACCCTGTCTGAGCCTAAAAAGGAAAGAAATCTCCCTCTAAGGTATTAATCCAAATTTAAGTTTCCATAAAAAGTATGTTGGAGGTTAGAACCAATCTGATGTTATGTTTTTTTAATCTCCATAACATAGCATAAAAGAAAAGTTGTAAGACCAAATTTATTTGAAAAAGCCACATTGCTAGTGTTTGAAATTTAATATGTCATTAAAACAAGATCATTTTCAATCTCTGTGACACATGAAAGATGAAGTTTTCTGGGCTTTCCCCCTCCTTCTGTTCCAACACAAGTACACATTCCAAGATGGTGTTCCGATTTTTTCTGAGGAGATAGTTAAATGTAAACTTCTATTTTTTTTTAAATTTTTATTTATTTATGATAGTCACAGAGAGAGAGAGAGAGAGAGAGAGGCAGAGACATAGGCAGAGGGAGAAGCAGGCTCCATGCACCGGGAGCCTGACGTGGGATTTGATCCCGGGTCTCCAGGATCGCGCCCTGGTCCAAAGGCAGGCGCTAAACCGCTGCACCACCCAGGGATCCCTAAATGTAAACTTCTAGGTTGAAATGGCCAGC
This sequence comes from Canis lupus dingo, assembly GCF_003254725.2. NCBI lineage: Eukaryota > Metazoa > Chordata > Mammalia > Carnivora > Canidae > Canis > Canis lupus. The sequence goes on along the minus strand of NC_064259.1, from coordinate 13,624,935 downwards.
ACCTTACAGATCCTGCTATAGAGCCTCTCCCAATTTCCCATTAAGATACCCATTGGAGACAAAGGTACAGATTTGAATACTGAAGATAGCACGCAACCAATCACCACAACCACTTATTTAGGTATTCACACATAGTCATGAATGCCTGCTAGGTATCAAGCTCTATGGCAGTGATGGGAATACACTCATCAGACAGACACAGTTAACTATCCTTAGAAAGTTCACAATCTAGGGAAGGGACACAGACTCTAACATCTTGGGAGAAGGCCAATTAAATAGAGTCACAAGATAATGGACTAAGGAAAACCCATGCTCTTTTTTTTTTCTTTTGGTGTATACATTTTTTAAAATTGTTTACTTAAATTCCATTTATTAACATTTAGTGTATTATTAGTTTCAGGGATAGAATTTAATGATTTATCAGTTGCGTATAATACCCCATGCTCATTATATCAAGTGTGTTCCTTGATGCCCATCACCCTATTACCCCATCCCCACAACCATCTCCCCTCCAGCAACCCTCAGTTTGTTTCCTATAATTGAAAATCTCTTATGGTTTGCCTCCCCCTCGGATTTTATCTTATTTTATTTTTCTTTCCCTTCCCCTATCTTCATCTGTTTTGTGTCTTCAAGCCCACATAGGAATGAAATCAGATGGTATTTGTCTTTCTCTGACTGACTTAATTTGTTTAGCATAATACACTCTAGTTCTATCCACATCATTGCATATGTCAAGATTTCATTCTTTTTTGATGGCTGAATAATATTCCATTCCTATATGGAAAACACGTGGTCTGAAACAGCCTCATTTGGTCAGCTAGGATATACATATATGAAGATAATTCAAACCTCTCCTTTGGCCTCACTTATGTAAAACTGAAAGTCGGGTAACTGATCCCTTATAGCATAGATCCTTTTTTCTTTCTAAGAGAACTTATTTCTTCTCCCTCCAATCCATTAGTACCTATATTTATTTGCAGATTGCAAGTCTGTTGTACAATAAGGCCTGTGATAGAAGAAATAATACGTGATGTGTGGTCGTGGTCAGTAGAGTGCTACAAGTGAATTCTTAATATAAGACTAAAGTCGTAGGTTAAAGCAGAGCTATAAATTGTCACAGATACACTTAGCTATTCTCAAGTATGAGGCTATTCACCAGCTGCATCACTGTGACCTGGGAAGCCTTTAAGAAATACAAGTTCCAAATCCTAACTCCAGAGATTAAAATCCCGAAGAGAAGATGGAATCCAGGAAGCTTCATGCGTTTTAAGTTTTTCTAAAAGATTCTGATGAGCAGTCAAATTTGGAAAGCCTGTCCCCTGGAGATAAACATTATTTTCCAGAGTAAGAAAATTAGGCCTTGTGGGCAGTCTATCAAAAGTGCAGAAGCTGAGTAATGATCAGAAACTAAAATCTGGCTAAGGGCTTTGTACATTAATTCAAAAATAGGATTTAGAGCTATCCTAGAATCCATAAGCACCCAAGTGCACAGAAAAGGCAAAAAAAAATCTATGCTTCTTTCAAATAGGCAAATTGTGTCTAGAGATCTTTCCTCATTGACAGATGAGAAAACAGTGAAGTATTGCCAATATAGACCATATAAAATCATTCTGAAACACTAAAAAAGGAAAGAAATACCCTGAAAGTTGAGAGGAAAATCAAGCCTCAGAAAACAAATGCCCTATAATAAGCAGAACATGTTATAAAATATATTTGTCATCTCAGTAAAATAAAAGGAAACAGGGCTCCTATATAGTATGGATAGAAAGTCATAAGGGGTGGAGTCAGGGGATAGTCGATATTAAAAAAGAAACTAAATAAGCAAGTGGTATTACATCAAACCAAAAGGCCTTTGAAAAAGTGAAGAAAACCATCAATAAAGTGAAAAAACAATCTACTAACTGGCAGAGATATTTTCAAATGACATAATTGATATAGAGTTAATATCTAAAATATATAAAAAACTCATACAACTCAATATCACAAAAACAATCCAATTTAAAAATAGGCATATGGGGCTCCTGGGTGACCCAGTCAGTTAAATGTCTGCCTTTGTCTCAGGCCTGACCCCAGGGTCCTAGGATCAAGCCCCGCATTGGGCTCTCTGCTAAGTGGGGAGCCTGCTTCTTCCTCTCCCTCTGCCTGCTGCTCCCTCTGCTTGTGCTCTCAATCTCTCTTTCTCCTCTCAAATAAATAAATAAAATCTTAAAAGGAAAAATAAAAATAAAAAATAAGTTAAAATGAGCTGAGTCTCCAAATAGACATTTCTCCAAAGAAGACATACAGATAGCCAACAGACACGTGAAAAGATGCCCAACAACACAAATGCTTCAGCATTTTGAAAGAGCATGAAGTCATCCATTTGACTTGTTTCTAAGTCCCAAATATTTTCTCTTAATTGTAGTCATAGTAAATAGTCTTTAAAGTAAATAAGTAAATAATCTCTCGGTCACAAAAACGCTGACCACAAGTTCCTGGAAGAAATGAAGTATAATCTTATTCCTTAGTAGTGGGTTTGTCATGTCCAAATGAATTAAAATTTTGATTAGACATAATTCCCTAGGCATAGCCCTGATTACAAAATAAGATTCTCATTGAATTTTTGAATATAATTATTTTGCCATTGAAAATTAAGACACTCAGTAAAAGTATTTTTTCATAAATTCTTACTGGATACAAGAAAACAAGATCACTTACAAGTGTTTTTATTACTGTTTAAAGTCTTAGCTTAATAATTTGAGAGTTAGTGATGAATAAAAAAGAAATCTAAAGGGCTTCCTCATATTCCCACAAAAAAAATAGAACATTAAAAGTGATACTGACAAATTCTAGGACAACCACAATTAGTTTGCTGTCATCAATTCATTTGATTCTGTATAATTAATTCTTATTCTGCTAGATCTTTAGTTAGTCTCCTTTCATAAAGTCCTCTGCTTTTAGACTATAAATAGGCCTGTAAATATGATTTGTCCCCTCATGCTATGTGACAACTGTTTAAGCAATGTCAGTTTAAAACCTACACCCAAGACTATTCCCTGAATAATAAATAGTTAAGAGTACCTGGTATAGTTTTTTTCCAGAAGATTCTAAAACTGTCCATTGATATTAAAGATTCCATTTCTATTATGTAGCTTATAACAGCCTGTGAGCAGGCATGTGAGAAAGGTAAAATCGCTTTTTGATGATAACAGTGAATGCCACAGTAACCAACAACATTGAAATGAAGGAAAGTAAAAACTTCTATCAAGATCGACCATATGTAACAGTTCATAAGGATTTGACCAATATTTTCTTGTAGGAAAGAAAATATTATGATTACCATTGGCAAAAAACACGGTTTAGAGCATGCTTCAGAACCAGACTCAGACTTTGATTAATATGCTGAAGGCTCCAATGAGTAAAGTAGACTTCATGGTACAATAGATGGGCTATGTAAGCAGAGAGATGGAAATTCTAAGAAAGAACCAAAGAACAAACCTGGGGATCAAAAATACAATGTAACATAAATGAAGAATGCTTTTGATAAACTTATTAGTAAATGGGACATGGTTAAGGAAAGAATCTCTAAGCTTGAGGATACCTTGAAAGTAACCTCCAAAACTGAAAACAAAGAGAAAGAAAACTGAAAAAGAAAAAAGAAACGGAACAAAATATCCAATATTCAAGAACTATGGAATGGCCACAAAAGGTGTAACATATGCTTCAAGGGGAAAGAAGAAGAAGAAGAAGAAGAAAAAAGAAGAAGAAGAAGAAGAAGAAGAAGAAGAAGAAGAAGAAGAAGAAGAAGAAGAAGAAGAAGAAGAAGAAGAAGAAGAAGAAGAAGAAGAAGAAGAAGGAGGAGGAGGAGGAGGAGGAGGAGGAGGAGGAGGAGGAGGAGAAGGAAGGAAGGAAGGAAGGAAGGAAGGAAGGAAGGAAGGAAGGAAGGAAGGAAGGGCAGAAATTAATATCAGATACCAAACCACAGATCTGGGAAGCTCAGAGAACACCAAGCAGGGTAAATGCAAATAAATAAGTAAAAATAAAAATAAAAACTGTACCAAAGTATACCATTTTCAAACTATAGAAAATCAAAGATAAAGAAAAACTCCTGAAAGAAGTCAGAGAAAAACAGAAACTCTCTAAGACATATAAAAATGGAGGAGATCTGCTGTCTGCAGACCTACCTTTCAAGAAATTTTAAAAGAAGTTGTTTAGAGAGAAAGAAAATGATACAGGTCAGCAAATGAGATCTACATTAGAAAAGGAAGAGCATCAAAGAAGGAATAAGTGAAATAAAATTAAAATGTTTATTTTCTAAAGTTAAAATGTAACTTTTCTTAATTGATCTAACAGATAATAGTTTGTCCAAAATAATAATAGAAATAATATACTCAATTATGTATGCTTATGTATAAGTACATAAATAAAATATGTATAAATATATGTGTGATATATTTTTTTCACTTCTATAAAAGTGACATGAAACAATTGACAGCAATGATACAAGGGATAGGAGGAGAGAAATCAAGATTATTTTATTATAAGGTACTTATACTACCATGAAGTAATACAATGTTATTTTAAAGTGGACATGGACTAGTTGTAAATATATATTGCAACTTCTGGGGCAAGCATTTTAAAAAGTAAAAAAAAAAGTAAAAAAAAAGAAAAATAGGTATAACTGATGCTAAGAAGAGAAAATGAAAGCATAAGATACACAAAACCATAAAAAGGAGGAAATGAGTGCAAAACAAAACAAGGAGCAAACAACAAAAGTAGCAAAAAGGAGATGCTAGCAAATATAGGTTATATATATTAACCTAGCTATATATCCATAATCATTTTTTAACATCAATAGTCTAAATGAGACAATTAAAAAAACAGTGATTGTCCAAGAGCATCAAAAACAAGATTCAATTTTATGTTGCCCAGGAAACCCGCTCTAAATATGAATACACATATAAATTAAAAGTAAATAAAGACTTACATATCAACACTAATCAAAAGAAAGCACAAATTGCCAAATAATTTCAGACAGAGAAGACTCCAAGGCAAGGAAAGTTATTAGGATAAAGAGAGGCATGATTTACTGATAAAGGAGTTGATTCTCCAAGGAGATATAATGACCTTTAATGAATATACACCACCCTTACAACAGAGCATCAAAGGGGAGGCCAAAACTGGTAAAACTGAAAAGAAAAGTAGAGAAATCTACTATTATAGTTGGAGACTTCAACACATTCCTGTAAAAAATAGATTCAAAAGGCCAGAAATCAGTAAGGACATAGTTGTCTTTAATAACAAGTGTTGGTGAGGATGTGGAGAAATCAGAACTCTCATTCATTGCTGGTAGAAATGTAAAACTGTAGGCAGCTTGGAAAACAGTTTGGCAGATCCTCAGAATGTTAAACATGGAGATATCACACGACTCCGTGATTTCCTTCCTATGTATACATCCAACAGAATTGAAAACATGTCTACACAACAATGGCCACACTAATGTTCATAGAAGCATTATTCACAATATTCACAAAGTAGAAACAACAAAAAAGTCCATTAACTACTGAATGGATAAATATAAGGTGATACATCCATGCAATGACATATTACTTGGCCATGAAAAGGAATGAAGTATTGATACATACTACAACATGGAAGGACCTTGAAAACATGCTGCATGTGAAAGAAACCAGTCACAAATGACCACATGTTGTATGATTCCATTATGAGAGTCCAGAGTAAACAAATCTGTGCAGACAGAAAGTAGATTAGTGTTTGCCAGATGTTGAGAGGAGAGAGGAATGAGGTGTAACTGTTAATGGCTATGGGGTTTCTTTTGGGGTGAGGAAATGTTGTGAAATTAAATAGTTGGTGACAATTGCACAACTTTCTGAATATACTAAAAACTACTGATTGTACATTTTAAAATGTACAATGACATGTGAGTTATAGCTCAGTGAAGCTGTTGTTTTTATACTACTCTGTAATAAATAAATATTAATTTTGCTTTGTTTAACTCCTCTACACATTTATAATCAACATTAAGATGTATGCTTTATTAAAAATTTTAAAATTTTAGAGGTCATGGAATAATCATAGTTTCTCCCAATCGATTATTAAGATAATTTTGCAGTTTCAGCTTGCATGAACATTTTTATATTTATAGTCCCACACTACCATGCAAAGAGCAGACTGCCTATGTAAATGTATGTACACTTATTATATATTCATATATTTTTATTATATGTGTATTTATCTATTTTGCAAATAGTACTCTGGATCCAAACTTATAAAATCCTGAAATGAAAGGAAAGGTAATTAGAATGGAAAGTTATAGTGGCATTCACTTCTCTGGCTACAAATCTACTCATTTTCTATAATTTATTTATCCTCCTCTTCTTTCAAAGAGGGAGTTTACACAATTAAGTTTAGGAACTTAAATATCCCCATTTTTTAAATTTTGAAATATTATTCCACCATTCAAATTATTAAGATAACTAAAAACAAATGAAAAAAAATATCAAGAAAAACAAGCACCGGAAAGAAAGCCAGAATATCAGAAAGCAAAGACAAAGGATTTAAAATAAGACCAAACGTCAGTAATTGACACAGTTAAAGTAGTTTAAATTCCATTTTAAAAATCATATGTGTCGTGATCCCTGGGTGACTCAGTGGTTTAGCCCTGCCTTCAGCCCAGGGCGTGATCACGGAGACCGCGGATCGAGTCCCACATCAGGCTCCCTGTATGGAGCCTGCTACTCCCTCTGTCTGTGTCTCTGCCTCTCTCTCTCTGTCTCTCATGAATAAATAAATAAAATCTTTTTAAAAAATAAAAATAAAAAATAAAAATCATATATGTCACATTTAATTAAAAATCACATTGCTTACAAGAGACACATATTTATGAGGGAAAATTAAAATACAAGTATAGATACACAAAAAAAAATATAAGGAAAATAGTAGTGATAAACAAGTTTTAATAGAATTTAAGATATAAACTGATAGACCAGAAAGAATAAATTACTACTAATTTCTGGTTCCATTTACAACAAAGATATGAACCATAAACTTTTATGTGAGAAATAGTATAGTTTTGAAATATGTAAAGTAGCTGTCTAGAATTTTAAGCAAAAATGAACTAAAACATATTTAGGAAGATTTTTACATGTAACTGATAGTACATGACATGGTTGTCAATAATTGGAAGTATAGGGATCCCTGGGTGGCGCAGCGGTTTGGCACCTGCCTTTGGCCCAGGGCGCGATCCTGAAGACTCGGGATTGAGTCCTACGTCGGGCTCCCGGTGCATGAAGCCTGCTTCTCCCTCTGCCTGTGTCTCTGCCTCTCTCTCTCTCTCTCTCTCTCTGTGTGACTATCATAAATAATAAAATAAAAATTTTAAAAATAATAATTGGAAGTATATAATAAGATTTAATCAGTAAGTACCTATTAAGTACTGTACTTTATAAAATATATACATCATTTTCAAGTGTCCATGGAATATTTATAAAAATTTATTGGACAGGGGTGCCTGGGTAGCTCAGTCAGTTGGGCATCTGACTTGATTTCCGCTCAGGTCGTGGTCATGGGGTTGTTAGATCCAGCCACTCATCGGGCTCTGCACTCAGTGCAGAATCTGCTTGGAATTCTCTCTCTCTCTGCCTCTCCCTTTGCCCCCTCCCCATCCTTGTGCATGCTCTCTCTAAATAAATAAATAAAATCTTTTTTAAAAAGTTGATTTGGTACTAACTGAAAAACAGACCTTAAAAAATTCCTAAAGACGTGTATAGTAGAGACACATTCTAATACTGCATCAAATAAATTTTAAATGAAAAATCTAAGTGCTGAGAAATACTAAAATATTCCTGTAAATTATTATTAGGCCAAAGATTGTATATTGAATATACAATAATAAATAATTTAGAAAAAACAAAAAGAAGAATTTTTTCTCCAAATTTTTATTTAAATCCCAGTTAGTCAGTGTAATATTAGTTTCAGGTGTAGAATTTGGTGATTCATCACTTACATCAAACACCCAAGCTCATCACAAGTGCCCTCCTTAATCCCCACCACCTATTTAACCCATTCTCCACCAACCTCCCCTCTGGTAACCCTCAGTTTGTTCTCCGTACTTAAGAGCCTATTTCTTGGTTTGACTCTTCCTCCCTCCCCAATGTTCATTTTTTTTTTTCTTAAATTGATTCAAAGGGACACATATATCCGACTGTTTACAGCAGCATTATAAGCAATAACCAAATTATGGGAAGAGCCCAAATGTCCATCAACTGATGAATGAATAAAGAAGATGTGATACACACACACACACACACACACACAGACACACACACATGCACACACTGGAATGTTATTCAGCCATCAATAAAAATGAACTCTTGGTATTGAAATAATATGGATGGAACTAGAGAGTATTATGCAATATTAAATAATTCAGTCAGAGAAAGACAAATACCATATGATCTCACTCTTATGTGGAATTTAAGAATATTATTCTTCTAAATTTATATGCTAGAACTTGAGCTATTTTTACAGGTAAATATAGTATTAAAAAGGGCAAAAAAGAAAAAGAAGGGGATAGGAGGAGAAAAAGAAGGATAAAAAGAAAGAAGACAGAAAGATGGAGGCTATATATTAAACTTAAGAAACCATAATCACCACAACTACCACAGATAAATTAAATAAATAAGGAAATAAGTAAGTGAAGTCCTAAAGAGCACAGAAGTTTTTAAAAACCTAAGAACTGTTCTTTGAAAAATAACAAAAAAATAGAGGTACATGGCTGACTCAGTTGGTGTGGCATGAGACTCTTGATCTTGGGGTTTTGAGTCCAAACCCTACATTGGGTGTAGAAATTACTTAAAAGTAAAATCTTTATAAAAAGAAAAGAAAATCAACAAAATATAGATGCGTAGCTCTGCTGAATCTAACTCAGGGAGAAAAATTCATCAAAATAAGATTGATAGAGTCACAGAGCAAATGTGGAAGCAGAAGGAGAAGCCATCATGTAAACTGTCATGCTCAACTAGATTATAGATTTCTTAAGGGAGAGCTGTTTCTAATATCTTTCTTAACTTTCCACATAAGACTAAATAAAATAAAATTAACAAAAACCTATGTAGCAGATCCTTTTTTTAGAACACAAAAAGAAATGTTTATAAAAATCTGTTTTTGTTATCAATAAAGATAATTCTTGGTTTTTATTTAACATACTTAGCAATTGAGAAATCTGGTTTTTATAGAGTTATCAATACTGTAGACATTTTAAGAGTATAATCTTTTTTTAAGATTTTATTTATTTATTCATGAGAGACACAGAGAGAGAGAGAGAGGCAGAGACACAGGCAGGGGGAGAAGCAGGCTCCATGCAAGGAGCCCGATGTGGGACTTGATCCCAGGACTCCAGCATCACACCCTGGGCCAAAATCAGGTGCTAAACTGCTGAGCCACCTAGGGATCCCCAAGAGTATCAACTGTTAAGTGCCTTATTTGCCCTGCTTAGGCTCTGCCTTATTTTAATACCAGAGAGGATAAGTCATAATCAATAATGGGTTATTTAGGATAACATACCTTTCATAGTTACTGGAGAAGAGCTTTTTAGAAAGAATCCAAGAAGAAGCAAATTATACCCCAGATGTGGAAAAGAAGTATCTTTAGTCTCAAAGATATATATTGGAATCTAGCTTGAAAAATTAGGCCTTGTGGGAAAAGTAAACGGTGAGTCCTTCTGATTATACTTTTATTCTGGTGTATCGGGTCGAAATTACAATCCAGTCTAACATTTACAGAGAAAGGAGCAAGGTTGCAAAATCCTGGATCCTGGATTCTTAGAAGACAGTGGGGAGAGTAGGAGGAATTTCCAGACCAGGACAGTCTTGACTGCTTGCATATCAAGTTGTGAGGGCCTCTTGCAGCACCAGAGGCTGCTCCTTGGATGGTCCCCAAATAGGTCCTGATTCAACTTACATTCCCCAAAACTAGACAACTCAACAAATGTGGAAAAAGCAAGTGTGTTCCATCTCAAAACAAAACAGAACATCAGAATTCAGCCAAGCTTGGGAGAGGATTAGGATTCTTCAAATAACATATATACTTCTTTTAATGAGTGACTAAATTATTGAATCACTGAAACCCTAACAGCTAATAAATCATTCTGTTGCTAACATGGATTTAGAGCGGAAACAGAAATAAGTACACAAATGATCACCTATATCAACAGATACCATCCAAAGCAATTCAATCACTGTTTCTTAAAATGCGCTTTGTTGGTTTGGTTTTCTGGTTTTGTTTTGTTTTCTTATTTGGTTTACCCAAGGATTACCTTCGAGTGTAACAGAAGCTGTAAATTGGAAACATTCAACCCAAAGGAGTTCTGAATTTGGCAGCTCGTGTTTTCTTTAATTCCCGGTGAAAAGGACAAGCACAATTTAGAAAAATGATGTGTCCCTGGATGCTGCTTTCAAGAGGAAACCTGTTAGTATGCTCATGCAGTATCCTACCCAGGAACTCAGAAGACATTCAATCCCTTATTGTGCTGCCCAATGTGGTAGCCACTAGCCATATATAAGCTTATATAAACTTAAATTTGAATTAAATAAAATCAAAGTCAAAATTCCATTCCTTAACACATTAGCCATACTTCTGGGACTCAGTAGCCATGTAGGTACCATATGTGATAGCACAGATGTAAAATATTTCCTTTGCCATTCCATTGGAAATCTTTGGATTCAGAAATGAAGTGAGACCTAGGCTTAAAAAAAAAATCTGGTGGCATCTGGGTGACTCAGTTAGTTAGGTGTTTGACTCTTCATTTCAGCACAGGGCTGTGAGATTGAGCCCTGTGATGGGCTCTGTGCTGGGCAAGGAGTCTGCTTGCGATTTTGTCTTTCCCTCTGCTCTTTCTTCCCTACTCTCCCTCTCAAAAAAAAAAAAAAAAAATCTGGCCAAAACTTCATGTAAGATGTTTTGCACTGCTTTCAAAGACGCCTAGTCATTAATTAAAGAACCGGCACTGTACATGCCCCATTTCCTACCATCTTGACACTCTCTCCTAGATCAGAATTCCATCCCCAGTCTACTCATCTTTCAAAGACCACTTTAAGGCTTCTTTCTTCCCAAAGCCTTTCCTTACCTCATCGCCGTCTCCCTTCCAAAACACTATGACGTTCACACCTACAGAATGTTGTGTAGTGTGTTTCCTGAAACAGTAGTAGAACTTAGAAAAATAGCCTGCCTCTTCACTCCTACTCTCATTTTTCTCTCTTCATATCTACATGTGAATGTGCTATTCCATATGAAGATGGAAACATTGATTTTTCTGGACAGACTGTCGATACTACTTTTTGGGAAAAGCTGCCAATACCCTCCTACAAAGGTCATGTTGACCTACATCTTTCTTACCAGTTGGTCACCAGGTTTCTTTCTTACCAGGTTTGTTCAGAGTCGCTGAGGCTTTCTTTGGGGTGGGTCTCCTTCTCAGCCATCCCACAAGATGCCTTTGGCAGAGATTGTGGCTCTGACTCCAGCTCTAATCCCCAGCACTGACACCAGGACAGAGGTTTCACGTACACCTTTTGCTGGTTATAAAGCCATTTTCACCTTCTTTCTTCCTTTAAAAAAAAAATCCACCCTTTCAGTGGTTCTCATTCTTCCTACAGAGGGTTTGTTCTCACCAGTGACCTTCCTTACCAATTATCAAACTGCAAATGGCTGATTTCTTATTTGTGATGCCTATGTTTTGCAAAGTAACATGAAAGTAACATGTCCATTAACAAAAAGTCATGATTCTCTCCATCCCAGCCCCCAACTGTGCGCACACGCACACACACACACACACAAGATCTGAGTTAGATTTAAGTAAAGGATAAGTGAATAAAATGTCACTGGAATATTTGCAGTGGCATCTCTGAGTCCCTGACTGCCTTACCCCTACTATTGCTACTACTGCTACAATAACAATAGAGCCAAACCAGGCAAAGACCAACAGGAACAGATCTGTCATCTGCTGGATCAGATTTATTAATTCAACTCTATGAGGGAGGACAGTCCAGAGAACCATGCAATGCCACTTGAAAAGACTAAAGAGGGGATCCCTGGGTGGCGCAGCGGTTTAGCGCCTGCCTTTGGCCCGGGGCGTGATCCTGGAGACCCGGGATCGAATCCCACGTCGGGCTCCCGGTGCATGGAGCCTGCTTCTCCCTCTGCCTATGTCTCTGCTTCTCTCTCTCTCTCTCTGTGTGACTATCATAAATAATAAATAAAAAAAAAAATTTAAAAAAAAAAAAAAAAAAGAAAAGACTAAAGAGGAAGCATCTTTTGAAACATCTGCATTCCTGATGTAGGATTAGAGGAAAATTAAAAGGAAGAGGGGACTGGTTCCGGCTTGGTTGCTTTTCTCCACAGTATTAGGAATAACAGAGACTAACTAGAAATTAGGTCATGAAGCAAAGGTGATTTAGCAATCAGATATCCCAGGTAATATACCAGAGTAACAAAGCAGGTCTGGGTGATTCATTGGTAAGAAAGCAGTAACCGCTCAAAAAGGAGGTCATATGGGATTTTATAGCTGCTGTATGAAATAGGAAGAAACAGTTTCCTATTACTTTGGCTTTTTCTGGATCTATCCTCCCAGCACCATTAACAGCCAGAACTGATCTTCCCTCTTTGTAGTTTGGATAGCTTTTTACTCTTTCAGGGGTTAACCATTCCTGAGAGTTAACTATGTATTAGGCACTATTAAAAGAGTCTTGAATTTACTCTTTACCACATTCTATGGAATAGATACTATTATAGCCCACCCCTAATTTAAATAATAGAAAGCTGAGGCTCAGAGTAGTTCAACAACTTGCTCATGGTTATACAGCTAGAAAACCGCAGACTGGAATTCAAAAAGGCTACCCATTCTGAGTCTGCATCATCAACCACGATGCCAAACATACTGATAGACACAGTGACAGTGCTGCCACTCAGGGAGCAAGGGCAGAATGTTGGAAATTATGAAAGAAACTCTGAAACCCTTTACATTTTTTTCCATGCCCAAATTGTCCACCAGGTTTTTCCGAAATCATTAACTGTAAGGTATTGTTAGACAGTATGCTAAGACCTCCTAGATGAGTTCATAGATCCGATAGACCTTTTGTCCCAGTGTTTCCAGTTTCTGAATGATAACGTCAGGCTGTCTCTGGGAAGCCAAGAAGGGTCAGGTTTCACAGCAGTACTTTGGAAATTTATGGAAAACAAAAGATGTGTTCTCTAGTTTTTCAATCTCCCAATTCCAGAGTGAAGCTATTTTACATTTCTACCCCACTGCCCAAGAGATTAAATGAATCTGAAGTTAGAGGTTTAGTACCATAATACTGCTTGGTTTTCCAATCATGATCAAGATCATTCTAGCTTTGAACACAGTGGGAATTAGGACCACTTTAATTGTGCTGGGCTTGGCAAGGACCCAACTTCCGTTAGTCTATGTCCAGTATATTTATCTTTTCTCCAGCTAGTTGATGTGGTTGAGACTACATCTAAGTCTTTAGAGCCCACTGATGCTTATCTATGATGACCCCCTGCTCCTGAGCCCCTTCTCCCAGCAGGTGCCCTATAGGTTGACCATAAGAACCCACCACACTCAGGTGGATGTGTTTGAACTCAGGTCTTCTAAATACTTGGACCCACAACCCACATGATGGCCACCTCCGTCTCTCCCTTTCAGATGGCCACTTTCATAGAATGCAGATAACAGTCCTTAGCAAGCATTCAGACCCTAAATTCACATACATATCAAATTCTAATTTTGCAGTCTTATCCCAGGCTGCATGAATATTGTGTTTTTGAATAAGAACAAGTTTTTGGAAAATACCTGCTTCACCTTATCCTCAATTTAAATATGAAAGAAAAAAGTCCAAAAACATAGCAACCTTTAAGGTCACGCTGAATGTTAGAATCATAGAAACTAGAATTCTATTTTCTAGACTGCTCACCAACAGAGCCATTGAGAAATGGTTAGAAAAAATAGTGTTGTCACTTCCTCCCTAGAGGGTGAGTTATTTTGTACTATACATTTTAAATATATATATATATGTACTATATATATTTGTACTTTATGTATTGTAGTATGTACTATATATTTTTGCCAACAGCTAAAGCCTCATGGTGTTTCTGCTTCTGGTTTTCTGCACCATTTGCCTCTGCCAATTTGTCAATTTGTTCTAACTGCTTTTTATGCTGATAGAAAAGCTGACAAAGCAACTCCACAAAATAAATCATCTCTCTTCTATGGTGATGCTGCCTGCTGAGAACCCTCTTAATTAATGGTCTGAGTTCCTTCTGAAATGTTCTGTCCTGGTGAAGTTTACATACATCTGTTCACACACCAATGTGGATTAACTGCTGGATCAGCCTTATGATGTCAGCTGCTTATAATGAAGGCTATATGCCACATGTCACCTGCTTGAGGAGGTGAAGAGGTCTGGGGAGTGAGGGTGACCCTGGCTACTTTATACATGGAAAACAGGATGGAAGAAATAATGGTTCTCCTGACCCATTTGTGAGATGAATCATTTCACTAGCTGGAATTTTTTAAATGTCAATGGCTGAGCTTAACCCCAAACCAATTAAGTATGAATATCTAGAAGAGAGACCTAGGGATCAGCATATTTACCTACATAATTACAATGAAAAGCCAGCTCTGAGAACTATTGCTCAGAGAGTCAAGTTGGAGTTCAGAGGGCCCCAACATGCTAAATGAATATCAAGGCTCACATATGTCCATCAGGAGAAGAGGAACCAGAGGTTGTGTTATTGTAACCAGAACCAATGAAAGAACACCCTTTGCAAGAGGGACCTCTCTATACCCTTGTCTATCTCCTCACTCACTGAACGGAGCTGACTTGTGTAACTAATGCCATAATTCAGAAAGTAAGTGTGAAATGATTGTCAGTTTCTATTACCAAAATCCAATGCTGCAATGATTACTACACAAATATATTTGCCAACTTGTACAAATAATTTGGTAAGAAAAATTTCCTAGAAGTGGATTCGATGAATCAAAAAGCATCGAAATTTTTAATTCTTATATATACTGCCAAACTGTCCTCTAGAAGGATATAATCACTTATATGCATTCATACTAGAGTGTGGACATTGCCTGTTTTCCCATATTCTGATTGAAACTTGATATCACCAATCTTAAATATTGTTAACTTCATAAACAAAAATTTATATATCTTTTTAATGTATGCTTCTCATTACTGATACTGTTAAGCTTTGTGTCTTTAAAATACAAAATGTATGTTTTATCCTTTGTGAATTTTCCATTTGAGTATTCATTTCCTTTAATTGAGCTATAGATAGATTTTATATAATATGGATATTATTCTTTCATCTATTATATATTTTTAGAAAAACTTTCTCTGCTTAAAATTACCCTTTCACATTGTTATGTAATCCTCTGTCATATACAGAGTACTCTGTTTTTTCGATTTTTAACTGATATAATTGAATGGATTTTTATTTCCCAGTTTTGGGCTTTGTCATGCTGGTGAAGATGCTCCCTACATGCAATATGATACATAATCCCTGGCATTTTTCTCCAGCTCTTTCGTGTTTTCTTATTTTTATATTTTAATATTTGATCCACCATGAACTTACTTTTGTATGATGTGAGTAGAACATCTAATCTTCTCCCCAAAAATAGTAAAGTAGGAAGACATTAAATAGTTTAGCACCACAAACAATAAATACTCACAGCTACTACTATGCTTATATCATGTAACAACTCATAGCATATGACTCACATCATATTAAAGGTGGTCTAAGATGGCTTTAAGGTTATAATACTGTGGGGTTATAATAATGGTTCATATTTACTGTATGCTTTCTATGGACCAGGCATTGTTCGAATGGTACCACTTCATATAGGGCGTTTCTACTCATTCTTACAAATATCTTTAAGAAAGTCTTACTTTCTCATTTTACAGATGAAGAAAATGAAGAAATCATGTATAATGTCACAGGGTTGGTGTTATTAACACTGTTTCTTTAACAGATAAAAATTGAGGTTCAGACTAATTGCGGGCAGCTCAAGGGCACATAGATGGAAGAGACGAAGTCAAGAATCAGACTGTCACTCCCCACCAACTCAGATATTTTAACTTCCAAATCTTCACTAGTTCTACTCATAAAATTCTGATTGTTTTAAAAAAAAGACTTCTAAAATTTGAAGAAAGCATATGTTTTCAAAAACTATAGAGATGGATACATTGTGATCTCTCTGTTGATCTATCTATCATCTATCTATCATCTATCTATCTATCTATCATCATCTTACTTGCCTATCCATAAAAAGAAGCTTGTGGGCATCACATAGGAGAATCCAAGGAAAGAGAAGTGATATACCATCTGAGGCCATCCCAAGATGATAGAGATACCATAAACTTTGCACTGGTCAGAGGGTCTTGTATATATATATATATATATATAATAAAGATATATATATCAAGAGTAATAAATTGCTTCGTGAATCACAGTTTCTTAGATAGCACATGCACTTTCAACCTCTGGATATCTTCCTTATCCCATCCTGTATAAGATACCAAGCAAGGTTCCAAAGGCAGTAGTTAATCCCAGAGTTTTCTTGCTGAAGACTGGGCAGCAACCTGGCTTGATCTATATCTTTGTTTATCAGCGCCTGGAGGGTGGATGAACATGCAGACCACATTTCGATGGATAGGTTTTTATTCTATAGAAAATATAACCCTAGTGCCTGCTGCTTGGAGACTTGGGCACCAGAACACTCTGGGTCATATATCTTCCCATTAAGAGGGCACCAGCCTTGTATGTCCTTCTATAGCTGCTCTTTAGGGGTCAGATGCTTGACCCAAGTGTCAGATACTTGACCCAGGGGGGCAACACACTCTGACCAAAGTGAGGGCACAGGGTTGGCAGGAGATAGCAGCTAAAATCTTTCCTTGGAGTAACATATACATGGTGATCCTGTTTTAACATGTATTTTTTGTTGTTGTTTAAAAAAAAAAAACTTTCTCTTATGTAAATGGGACTTGTTGGAAGTTGTGGCTTTAGCTTTAGACAATCCACAAAGGCGGAAAGTGCAGCCTTTAGGGAAAAGGAATCTATGCTTTTTGACAGAGAATTCCCACAGAGGTAGGGAGTGCAAGAAGAGAAAGCACCAATTCCATATTCCAGTTTCTGACAGTTTCCCAAAAAAGAATTGAGCTGGAGAGAGTTTAGGGCCAAACTGACCCTTCTTCTTTTCTCCCAGGAATATCTGGTCTTATTGCTCTTGCTCACCACCCTTCTCATCCTCCTGGATAGCTGTTTCCCATCCTCCAGCTGCCAGCTTGTAGAGGATCTCTGCTCAAGTGATGGAACAGATGAAGGTCCAGCTGTTTCCACTGAAGATTTTCTGGTAGATGCTGAGCCTGGAAGCTATAAGGCAGCACATATGTTGAACTCATTCTAGGAAATGGTACCAAAGATGTTTAGATGGCAATATCTACCATCCAACTACTAGCTGTCAGCCACAGGCTACATGCCCAACTCCTCGTGTGGGCTCCCATGGGGCTCCCACAGACTAGACCCTATATATGATTTTTTGATACATGAGCACAGTTACTATTTCTGTAAGCATAGAATTTTCTGTAGAGCAATAACCCCAATAAGTCCTAGATGTTTTAAAGAAAAATGGTATATGACAAGGTGTTACATCTTAGTGCATTTAAACATTATTAATGGCACTCGTTCATGAATAAGCCTGTAACTGAAAGAGAAGCCAACAAACGTGAAAACTGAAAAAGGCTTCATTAAAGCTGGTTCTCTTAGCAACTGACATAATTTTGCACCAATGAATTAGATAACTGACTTTTAAAAAAAGATCCAAGTGATCCAATGCCAATTCAGAAGGTAAAAATCAATGATCACAAAGAGACTGCAAACCCAATTATGTTCCAGTGCAACATGAATGACAAATAAGCTGAACACTGTTGTAATCAACTTAAAAGGGCCTCCTGTAAGTTTTAAGCATGTAAATAAATAATTCAGTAATGTTACTGCTGCATAATGATATTACCACAGCCTTGGCAGTTAAAACAACACACATTTATTATCTCACAGTTTCTGTAGGGGTAATTCTGGGTTTGGAATCCATGCAGGCTTAGCTGAGACCTCTGTTTCGAAGTTTCTCTACAATGAAGTTGTGGATCAAGGCTGGGGTCTCATCCAAAAGTTTGACCCAGAAAAGACATGGTTCCAGCCTCATTCAGATTGTTGACAGAATCTGTCTCTTGAGGTTGGCCAGGTGGGGACCTTGGCTCCTCCCCAGCTGTGAGTCAGAGGCTGTCCTTAGTCCCTTGTCATAAGGACCTCTCCAACATGGCAGCTCAGTTCACCAAAGCAACAGAGAGAGACAGCTAGCGTGACAGAGGTAGCAAATTCTTAACACTTAATCATGAAAGGGTTATCTCATCACCTTTACTGATTTCTGTGGATAAGAAGCAAGTTCCTAGCACAGCCCACATTCAAGAAGAAAGTATTACACAAATTCTTAATACCCTGAATATAAGGTCTTGAGGTGGATCATTAAGGAATCATGAAAGAAGCTGCCCATATCTCTCTCCTCTGATGATTCATAGACCATAACTCTGCTTTGTTTTCATCATTGGTCTTTTTTTTTTAAAGATTCATTATTCATGAGAGATACAGAGAGAAAGAGAGAGAGAGAGAGAGAGAGAGAGAGAGAGGCAGAGACACAGGCAGAGGGAGAAGCAGGCTCCATGCAGGGAGCCGGACGTGCGACTCGATCCCGGGTCTCCAGGATCAGGCCCTGGGCTGAAGGTGGCGCTAAGCCGCTGAGCCACCCGGGCTACTCCTTCATCATTGGTCTTATCACTACAACATTACATTATTGATTTGTCCAGTTCTTTATTAACTGTCTTCCACTATTAGACTGTTTGTACCTTAAAGATATTTTTCTGATCCTTGAGGCTTACTATTCTATCCTTTGTGCCCAGAATAATATTGGCCACTTGGTTGTCATTCAACAAATACTTATAGAATGCATGCATGAAAGATGTGGATACCACTAATAAATGCATGACTTCTTTCAGTAATTCTTTATTGTAACATACTGCAGTGAAGGCCTATATTGTGTGTCAGTGCCACAGGACTCACTCTGACAATGCTAAGCTTCCATGCATCTTGTTACTTCTTTCATTTTGGGGTTAGGGGGACCTATATATAATGAATTCTTGATACTCTCTCCCCTTCTTTGACTTCATATATTTATATGGCTGGAATTTTATGAAGTGAGAAGAAGTAAAACTCAGTTTTATTAGTTCATAGGGATATTTTAAAAGTGAGCATGAGGTAAAACTTCACTTTGATGGTAGCCTCCATTGCCAAAACTCTAAGGAGAATTTTAGATCCATCCACAGTGTGGGAGGCAGAATGAAAATTGGGCTAGAAATTGGAGTCCTGTCTTACCAACTATGGGCCAGCCAACTCTGAACTGCAAGAGCAGAGACTCAGAAAAAGGAGAAGAAATGCCAAGAAAAAACAGGCATCCCAACATGGTTTTTGATTCCCCCCCCAAAAAAAGTAAGAGAAATAAAATTAGAATTTATGGTCAAATTCTTCCTTTCCTATTAACAGGCTGATAAATCATGGGAAAAACTAGTCAATCTCTCAGTTTCCTTTTCCTTGTCTGTAAAATGAGTACAGTCACATCAGGATGGCTGTGGGGTTAGAGAAAAGATACCAAAGACAGTTTTACTACTGATGTATGTTCAGTTCTTTTGGGGAACTCTCAAGTAGCATAGAGAAGAGAATGAACATTCCTGCAAGCTAACTTGGGAAAAGTTTCTTTTCTTTTTTCTTAAGATTTTATTTATTTATTCATGAGAGACAGGGAGAGAGAAAGAGAGGCAGAGACATAGGGAGAGAGAGAAGCAGGCTCCATGCAGGGAGCCTGATGTGGGACTTAATCCCAGGACTCCAGGATCATGCTGTGGGTGGAAGGCAGGAAAAGTTTCTTAATAGTAAGCATCAAAAAATAGCATGGTATCAGAGGAAGGAAAGAAAGACCATTTCTCCCATTGAAATGGGCCTGAGAGCTAGATTAGAGTCCAGTATCCCAACAGGCAGTCAGTGAGTTTAACCGTGAGAAGCTGAGTACAAGAAATGGTGGGGGACAGGCCGACTTTGATACCAGAACTGTTACCTATCTGAAGACAAGGTCCATACTGGATAAATTTTCCTATTCTTTTCAGTGACTCATACATAAAAGACCCTGGTAAATGTTATACATAATTGTCTCACAGAGTCATTCTTCCCAAAACATCCTTTAGACCAAAGAACTACCATAGAGTGCATCCTGTTCCCATCATGACTGCTGTATTTATAAACAATCTCATTGAATTAACATCTCGGAAGCCAATTTTGAGTGCTGGATGTGTAGGCAATGTGAAAACAGCTCTAAGGTAAAAGCCCTCATTTCAAAGCATCAGGAGTGAAAGACAGACATGTAGACCATTTTTTTTCCTCTGTCCTCTTCTAAACAGTAAGTTTCATGATGGCAAGGACCATGTCTGTCTTGTTCATTAGCATTTACCCAACACAAGGACCAGCACATAGTAAATGCTCCACAAATATTTTTTTAATGAATGAATGGATTAATGAATAAATGAATTGCCGGTGTTAAAAAATGCACTTGGCATTTATCTTTACTTAAAACATCTTGGGATTTAGCAAAATGACTTTATAAATTGGCTCATCTTAGGTTAGAGCAGCCATGGAAAGCACATTAGATAACAAGACCATGACTGTTATTGGAGAACTCCTTATGCTGCACTTTTCTTCTGGAACCCACTTCCCACTTTCTCCGACTGCTAACTCCTAGTTGTTCTTTTAGCATACATTCTGAAGAATAAAACAAAGAAGGGTGAGGATTTTTGCTTCACAGATACCCAGATGGCTTTAGTGATTAAGTTCCATTTTAGAAAGGAGAAAATTTAACCAGATTTGTAGTTTTTCATTCTTTTCATATTTAAATGCAATGCCTGTTTGCACTTTATATTTGAAATAATTCAGGGAATTCTGCTATTATGACTTTAAGTAATGTTATACTAAGTAAAGTTATATTAATTTCTCATGTAAATATTACCTGGTTAATCTAAAGCTAAAGCTAATTTTAAAAATATTTTATTTCTTACATTTTTTGATATAAAATAGATTGTGTACCTAGATAAAACTATTATAAAATATATATGATATTTTAAAGAATAATAATAAGAATACCTGTGCACCCACCACCACCCAGTATAGGGATTAAAATGTTATCAGTGTTTTTGACACTGGAGTGTCTTATCCTAATCCTATACTCTGTCTCCCCTCTAGAGATAATTCTTATTCTGAATTTGGTTTCCATTATTCCCTTGTTTTTCTTTATTATTTGACCATATGTTTACACAATACAACCAATTTCTTTTTGAAATTCAATTATCTTAATGTGTGTAACTTGGTTCCTTCATTTTCACCTCTGTTTCTTATGTCATTTTATGAATTTATCATGATTAGCTTATCCATTCTATCTCTGATGGGCATTTGCATCATTTCTAGGGTTGTCTTTCAGCAGTTAACAAGTTTCTGCATCTTCTGGGGGTGTGTATCCAAGAGTTTTTTCAAGGTATATACCTAGGTATAGAATATCTTGATTTTTTAAAAATAATTAACATAATCCAATTACTAAAAATGACAACTTTCTTTTTTTATTAAAAAAAATTTCTCCTTTCTCCTTTTAGCCAACATATAGTACATGATTTTTCTTTCAATTTACTCTTCCACCAGCAGTGTATATGAATTCCCACATTTTCACATCTTTACCAACACTTTGTCATTTCTGACTATTTAATTTTTGACAAACTGGTGGGTAGAATATTTTATCCTCAAATATTTCTTTACTACTCACTTCTTAAAAAGGAAAGGTACAAAAAAAGAAAGTAACAAGATATCTGAATATACTTGTGAGATTATCCAGTCTATAATTATCAACATTATTTAGAGAAATACAGTAAAATCTTTTGCTTTTTTTCATACATAGCTGCATAGCCTTTGCTTGGTGTGACCATCAAGCATTTGCTTAAATGGCATAGCTTCTGGACCATGGCTCTACCATGTGAATTTCTTTTTCCTAAAAATTGTCAATGAAGGGCCAAAAATTCTACAAATCTCCTTCTCTCCATATAAACAAAACAAGGGGCACCTGGGTGGCTCAGTGGTTGAGTGTCTGCCTTTGGCTCAGGGCATGATCTCAGCATCCTGGGATTGAGTCCTGTATCAGGCTCCCCACAAGGAGCCTGCTTCTCCCTCTGCCCATGTCTCTGCTTCTCTCTCTATGTCTCTCATGAATAAATAAATAAAATCTTTAAAACAAAATAAAACAAAACACTGTTCAGGATATCACCTCCAGTTCTGTTAGGTGTCTGACTTCCGTGCTCTGCTTATTTCTCCCTCCTCTCTCTTGAGAAACAGTGCAGCCAAGCTCTTAAAAGGTCATCAGAGTCTGGGCCCTGCAGCCTGGATTTGATTCCTGACTTCTCCACCTACCAGCTGTGAGCCTATTAGCAAATGTCTCAGTGTTCACATCTACAAAATAGGGAAGGCAATAAAGCCTATATCATAAGTTTGTTGTGAACATTAATTAGTTAATAAACGTAAAGCCCTTGTAGGAGACACACACAGAGTAAGTACATGATAAGTTTTATCTCTACATAAGCTAGCTAATATTATTAACAAGCATTTGCTATTTTAGGTAAAATTATATCCTTTATTTTTGTCTCTTCCACTAGGCTATCAATTCAGACTCTGCCTTTTTTGCTTATTCATAGCACCTTATTCAGGCTCTGATGCAAAAGAGATAGTCATTATTTGATTACATAAGTATCAGGAATACAATTAAATAGCTATAATTCATGTGGTCCAAAGCCCAAAATAGATTATACCAGATATATTTGTTTACATCTCATAGCTTCCTCAGATAACCCCTCCAAAACTTGGGCAAGTGTGGGGTTTTTACAACATCCTAGAGAATGGAAATTCAACTCCCCAAAGAACGACCGGCAGCATGACTATCCGATTGAAAGTCAAATCAAAGTCAGAAGATTGAGTTCAAGAGAAAGCACAAGCAAACTGTTCCTTCTAGGATTACATTACCAGAATGTAAAGGAATAAAAAGATGATCTAACACTACAACAAAAAGAAGAGGGGATCATCAGCAAAGGAGATATTTTCATACATTTCTGGAACACAGAAAGCATGGTAAGCATATTGACTGATAAAATGGACCAGCATAAGCCACAGTCCTGAGACCTGCAGAGATGTCAGCAAAGAATGGGTGTCCTAGAGGAGGCAGAAGGCAGGGGAGAGGTGGGCGGGAACACAGAGAGCAGGGGAGGAGTGCAGGGCTGAAAGGAGCAGCAAGGTAAAGTCCTAAGGAGTAGACACCCACTTCCACTTCCACCCACCTTAAGCAGACAATGAAAAACAGTCCTTTTTTGTTTGTTTGTTTCGTTTAACCCAAGGTTTGTTTGTTTGTTTGTTTACAAACAAACCATTTAGGGAGAAGTGTGGCTGTCTAATAGTGCTCCAGAATTTAAATACACCACCCATACACACACACACACAATAAATGACTCTGAAGAAAACAGATATCACTTAGAAAACAGAAGAATTAAAACAACAACTTCAAATTAGTATCCAGGCTCCACAGGAAACAGACTCTGTGAGCAAGATTTACATACTCCTACAGGAAGGGAGTAAGAAAGTGTGGGAAGCTGGCTTGGACAAAAGGAGCTGTTGACATGTGATTCAATTGCAACAGGTACCTCAGGCAGTCCAGGGGGCGCTCGCGAGCTGGGATGGCCTTTCAGATAGTTCTAGGATGTAAGCAAGAGGCCAACTCTATGCATTCCAGTCCTACTCTACTACCCCCGCTGGTCAGTTACTGGATTCAGGCCACTCTTCTATGAAGAATAATTTCCAAGGTGGGGGACTCAGCAAGCAACACTCTGAAGGAGTGAAGGGATGAGTGCTTCCAGATTGGAGAGGGATCTGGGTGGCCCAATAGAGCATCACTACACATAAATTGCAGAAGTCACTATATCCATAAAATTAGAAAGAAATGGAAAATTGCTATAATAAAAAAAAGCAAAGAGAGAAAAATAACGCTTTTTAAATGAAAAATAATAATAACTTGCCACACACAAAATATTCCATAAAAACATGTATGCATAAAGCCCAGAAGTCTCAACCAAATACGAAAAAGACCAAATTATAAGTAAAAAAAATCAAAGACAAAGTTTTCATCAAGAATACCAGGATTTGAGAAATAAGGAACAGAGAAAGTGGCTGAAAGGACATTAACAAACATTAGAAGAGAATTTGCAGAAATGAAGAAAACAAGTAAAAGAGGCCCACCAAGTACGGAGCAAGGTTTTTTTTTTTTTTTTTCTGAGCAAGGTTTTAAAAACAAAATTCATATGCAGATATGCTTACAAAATTTCAGAACACCAAGAATAAAGATTAGATTCTAAAATTTGGTGCACGTTGGGGGACAGTGCATGGAAAGAAAAAAAAATACCTTGCATAAGAAAAAGCATCATCATGCTGACATCTGATTTATCATCAGCAATTTCTTTGACAACCTTAAAGGAAAATGACTTTGAATCTAGGATTTTATCCTAGACAATGTATGAATCAATAGTGAGCTCAGAATAAAGACATTTTTAGACATGGAAAGATTCAGACGACTTTTCTCTCATCAATTTGTCCTTAGGAAGTTACTTAAATAAATACTCCTGTAAAATGATGGAATAAGCCAAGAAGGAAAAAGAATGAGATTCAGTATCAAACCTAGGAGAGCAGTAGAAAAGAAGGCATGTCTAAAAAGATTCAGTAGCAGTCTAAAGTGGAATTCTATCAGAAGCAAGACCCACAGAGGGGAAATTGAGCTTGGAGAGTATTACTGAGATATTGGGAAAATGTAAAATTGTCACAGAGGCAAACAATACTAGACTTTTCTTTAAAAAAGCAATTTTGGAAACAACAAGGAGAAGAAAACAAACTGCTACATTAAAATAAACGCTTAATAAAACAAACTGTTACATGAGAAACAAATTAGGTCAATGATACTCAGGCTCTGCAGTGAACACTTTTACTTAGTCAATAAAATAAATGCACTTTATTGATTTTGAACTTTTAGAATGACCCTCTGGACAAAGCACAGAAGATTTAATAAAGGTTACAAATAAGAATGTAAAGGTTGAAAATTTAAAAGTCAAAGTGATAAATGGGGAGAAGAGACATTTTCGTTTCACCAAGGGAGAGGGTCAAGAGATATATCAACAAGTGATGAACCATGAAACAGAATTTTTAAAATACTAAAATACAGAATTAACTAATAGAAAAACTAAAAACACTGACATGAAAGCAGATTTGGCTGAAACTGCCTGTTAAGACATTTATAAATACCAGCCATCAGTAAGAACTATAAATGCCAAGGACACTCAAAACAGATTGATGAGGCTATCAGTGTTAATCTATTAGGAATTCTAAAAATAAGTCTATTAACACTGCCCGCATCTATTTTTTCACACTTATTGCAATAAAATCACAAATGATAACGAATTCCACAAATGAGATGAGCATTTCAAGATTACACCACTTAATTGCTTTATAAAATTATGCAATACTACATAATAATAATCACAAAGCACCTTAGTATATTATTTTTATTAGCTATGGAAAATGCTATCCATATTTTTCCAGATAAGATCACAGTACTCTTGGGATAGTGATTTCAACCCCTAGATTCAGAAAAACTTGTGATTTTTATATGAAATACATATTACGGTGTCTAGACATTGTAGCTAGTTTTTTGGTTAATTTTTAACCAAAGTGGTCTTCTGCAGTAAAACAATTTCACCCATTATTGTCTGAGACAATGGTAGAATCACTCATATAACTCACAGAGAAATTAAAGGCACTTTATAATTACTGCAAAATACATGAAGTGTTTTTGATAGAAACAAAAAGGGTGATACATCATTCCTTCCTATATCAAACGTGAAGTGACCAGAGCAAAAAGTAAATTTGAGGACAGAGGGACATGCAGTGATATTGCCCATCTTGTGAGACATATAAATGAGGCGATAAAGTGGAGAGAAAGAGCTTATCTGGAAATTACTGTCAGGATACATGTCTATATATTGTTGAAGGAGAGGCTTGTTTTAAAGAACGAGTATCCAAAATTGTTTCTTAAATATTAATGAAATTGATATCCTCAACAAGGCCATTAAGTTTTACTTTTATTGAACAATTTAATCTGAATAAGTGAAATTCATTTAAAATTGAGGAAATAGGCTAGTTTTTATATTTTGATGTTCTTCCCCAATACTTTTCTATTCCAAGAGCAAAGCTTTGATATAAATTGGACTACATAAAAATTAAGAGGCTCTGAAACTCAAAACATACCATCAAGAAAGTGAAAATGCAAGGGCCCCTGGTTCTCTGGGTCAGGTAAGCCTCTGACTCTTGGTTTCAGCTCAGGTCATGATCTCAGAGTTGTGGGATCGAACCCTGAATCAGGATTGAGATTCTCTCTCTCCCTCTCCCTCTGGCCCTCCCCTTGTACATGCCTGTGTGCGCGCTCTCTCTCTCTCTCTCTCAAAAATAAACAAATAAATCTTAAAAAGGAGAAAAGAAAAGAAAGTGAAGATACAAACCCAGACTGGGAGAAAATATTTGCAAATGGTATATCTGATAAGACCCTTGTAACCAGACTATATAAAGAACTCTTACAACTCACTACTAAGAAGACAGCCTGCCTTGAAAATAAGCAAAATATTTGAATAGATACACAAGTGGCCAACAAGCACATAAAAGATTCTCAACATCATCAGTTCTGAGATAAATACAAATTAAAACCGTAAAATGCCATTTTACCAGGCAACTATAGTAAGAGTCAAGCACTAACAAGTGGCAGGGATGTGGGAGAGTGTGGAGAAATGAGAAGACCATGTATTGCTGATGGAAATGTGAAATGCTGCAGCCACTCTGGAAAACAATTTATCTGTTTCTTAAAAAGCTAATCAGATTGACCAGTGGGTACATTCTTATGTACCCAAGAATTAAAAACATATGTCTACACAAAGACATGGTATTCAAATCGTCCTTGTACATTAATCATAATGACCAAAAAGTGGCAACAACTCGAATATCCATCAACAGGTGAATGCATAAACAAAAAGTGGTATACTCATACAATAAAATCTTAGTTGGCAATAAAAAGGAATTGTAGTACTATAGGAACTACAGCATAGATGAATCTCAAAAACATTACACTAACTTAAAGAAGCCAGACACAAAAAGCTGCATATTGCACAATACCATTGATATGAAATGCCCAGAAAAGGCAATCTATAGGAGTAGAAAATGATTAGAAGTTGTTTGCGGCACTGAGCCCAAGCAGCCGGTGATGACAGAAGCAGCAGTGATGGGGGCCGCAGTGGGTCCAGGCCCATAAGGCAATGACTGAGGTGGCATGACAGATTTTACCCAGAGCTGGACTTCAGAATCAGGGAAACTGAGGACATGGCCAGAGTATTTGACATTGATCTGGACCAGCCAAAGATGCAGGCTCTGAGGATGAGCTGTGGGTGGGGCGGTTAGTTAAATGAAAGCATGGACCCTGGAGGAGTTGGGCCATATGAACTTGGCATGGAACATTGTGAGAAACTTGAAATTTAGGAAACTAGTGTGAACAGAGGGCCAGAAAAAAAAAATCAGATCAATGTTTTGAGCTACTTCAGTTACTTGGTAAAGGGGGCCAAGGAAAGGTTTTTCAAGTAACAGGAAATAGTGGGAAAATATTTGCCATGAAGGTGCTTAAAAAGGCAATGAGAGTAGAAAATGCTGAAGATACAGCTCATACAAAAGCAGAACGGAATATTCTGGAGGGAGTAAAGCATCCCTCATTGTGGATTTAATTTATGCCTTTCAGACCAGTGGAAAACTCTACCTCATCCTTGAGTATCTCAGCAGAGGAGAATTATTTATGCAGTTAGAAAGAGAATATTTATGGAAGACACAGCCTGCTTTTACTTGGCAGAAATCTCCAGGGCTTTGGGGCATTTACATCAAAAGGGGATTATCTACAGAGACCCGAAGCTGGGGAATATCATACTTAATCATCAAGGTCATGTGAAACTAACAGACTTTGGATTATGTAAAGAATCTGTTCACGATGGAACAGTCACACACACATTTTATGGAACAATAGAATACATGCCCCGGAAGTTTTAATGAGAAGTGGCCACAATCGTGCTGTGGATTGGTAGAGTTTGGGAACATTCATGCATGACCTGCTGACTGGAGCACCCCCGATCACTAGGGAGGATGGAAAGAAAAACGATTGGCAAAATCCTCAAAAGTACATTCAATTTGCCTCTCTACCTCACACAAGAAGCCAGAGATCTGCTTAAAAAGCTTCTGAAAAGAAATGTTGCTTCTTGGCTTGGAGCTGGTCCTGAGGATGCTGGAGAAGTTCAAGCTCATCCGTTCTTTGGGCATATAAACCGGGAAGAACTACTGGCTCAGAAGGTAGAGCCCCCTCCTTTAAACCTCTGTTGCAAGCTGAAGAGGATGTGAGTCAGTTTCATTCAAAGTTTACACATCAGACACCTGTTGACAGCCCAGATGACTCAACTCTCAGCGAAAGTGCCAACCAGGTCTTTCGGGGGTTTACATATGTGGCTCCATCTGTACTTGAAAGTGTGAAAGAAAAATTTCCCTTTGAACCAAAAATCTGATCATCTTGATTTATTGGCAGCCCACAAGCACCTGTCAGCCGGGTCAAATCTTCTCCTGGGGATTTCTGAGGAATGGGCGCTTCAGCCAGCATGGCAAATCCTCAGATACCTGTGGCGTATCCAATGGAAACAAGTGGAGTAGAGCAAGTGGATGTGACAATGAGTGGGGAAGCTCCAACCCCACTTCCAATATGACAGCTGAACTCCAGGCCATACAAAAAAACAAGCTTTTCCCATGATCTCCAAATGACCAGAGCACCTATATATGAATCTCTGACAGAATAATGATTTTAATGAATGAATTTAAGACAAAAAAGGTGGGGAAGGGATGTGTTAGGATCCAATAAGGTAGAACAAGAAGACTCAAAATGACAGTCTTGAAGAGTCAGTGTCATTACATTGAACACTTTAGACAGAGGAAAAATAAACATAGATTTTTAAAAAAATCAATCAATGGTGCAAATAAAAAGCAAAATACTATTGTGGAACTCTTAGGCACATCAATTAATTGATTTCTAGAGACATCTTCTCAATCTCATCAGTGATTTTTTTAAGGTTTTATTTATTCATGAGAGACACACACAGAGAGAGAGAGAGAGAGGCAGAGGGAGAAGAAGAAGCAGGCTCCATGCAGGGAGCCCGATGCGGGACTGGATCCTGGGACTCCAGGGTCATGCTCCTGGGCTGAAGGCAGGCACTCAACCCCCAAGGAGCCACCAGGGATCCCCTCATCAAGGATTTTCATGTTGATGTCTCAAACTGGCAATATTAAGGGTACAGGATATTTCTTCTGAGTCACTGTTGAGTTCTGATTGTGTTGAAGAAGGGTTATCCTTTCATTAGGCAAAGTGTGAAATTGCCCATAATACTTGCAACTAAGGACAAATGAACATGCAATCTTGTTCAAACTTTTTTCCAGCAACATGGAATCAAAGACAAAGAATCTCAACGATTGATGTCTTAGGTGCAAATAATCTGAATGTTTCTTAAATAAATATATATTTTTCAAGTAGATTTTTGATTCAGCTCATTATGGAAAACATCCCAACTTTAAAATCCAAAATTATTGGTTGGTGTGAAGAAAGCCAGACAACTTCTGTTTCTTCTCTTGGCGAAATAATAAAAATGCAAATGAATCATTGTTAAAAAAAAAAAAAGTTGTTTGAGAGTGGGGAGCGAATAAAAAAAAAGAGTGCAATGGATCTTGCTAGGGTGATGCAAATGTTCTAAAATAAGATTGCCGTGGAGATTGCACAACTCTACACATTCACTAAAAATCAATGAATTCTACATTCAAGAGGGATGATTTTTATGGTGTGTAACTTATACCTCAATAAATCTGCTTATAAATAAAGAATAAGTTAACTAACTGGCTTGATAAAATTAGTAGAACCACACAACCGGTGGGAGACTTTTCTTATCCAGAGTGCCAGCTGAGACTATGTGAATAGAGCAAATGAACTATCTGCATCCAGGCAGAGCTGCTCAGAAAAGACAAATTTGAAGACTGAGAAAGATGAAAGCAAAGACTATGAGCTTGGGAACTAAGATTTGGAAACTTGGAGTTACCAGGGACCAGTACTGTCCAATAGGACTCTCTGTGAGCTAGAAAAGCCCATACACTAGCTGTTTGGCACATGTGGCTACTGAGTACTTCAAATATGCTAGTGAGAAGGAGGAGGGACACATCTTAAAATTTCCATTTAATTTTAATCTGAAATTAAATAGCAGTATATGACTAGTGGGTACCATACTGGGCAATGCAACTTTCGATTAATACAAAACACTGATCCTTTCAGGCACTTACTCGATCTCTAATCTTAAAGTTATTCATGGTCATAAATTTTACCAACATGGTCCTTTATATTCACTCAACAAATATTCATGAAGCTCTAGAATTTGATAATGCTGAGAGAAGTAGGACATGGTACATGTCTTCAAGAGGCTTAGAGTCTAGTAGGGAAAATAATCACACACAAATTGATATATTACAAGAAAGGAAATAGTACCTCAAAAAAGGCCCCAGGAGTTTGGTAGCAATTCAGTGAGGGAAAATCATTTCCAGCTTATATACTGAAAAATCATGGAAGCTTTGGGAAGTCTTGTTTAACCAGTGGTCCTAAAAGATGGGTCAGTGTGGTCTCAGTGAGGAAAGAAGAACAAGAGAAGAACAGTCACTTTAAGTCATTTAAAAGAAAGGGTTCCAAGTTAAAATAAGTAATGGAAGCTCGGACTCAAACTGGGGGCAGGGAGAGGAAGGGTCTTTAATTTGGGGCAAATGACTTTTTTTTTTTTTCTGAAAACTAAGGAATCATATAATTAGCTATTGGATCTCCCTAATAAATCTGGAGTATTTTTCTCTCCTCTCTGACCCCCGTGGTGCCTCTGGCGGATCATGCTTTCATCATCTCTCACCTGGCCTATTTGGACCTAGTCCATTTAAAGAAGTGCTCACACAATATATATGGGGATAAATAGATGATAATAGTATCCTGCTGTCAGACTCTCCCCACTGGAGTCAGTCCACAACTCCTCTCATTTCTGCCACTTTAGATGCTATTTCTTGCATTAATCTCTGTGACTTTCTCACTGGCATGTATTGTTCCTAAGTCTCAACTCCTGGTTTACTTCTAGAGTACCTCTGGTCGTAACCATCCACCTATAGTGTGTTATAGAAGTCAGCACAACCTGATCGACTCCCTCCACCACCATGAACCACACTCTGGGTAACAAGCCCTGGGTGGTCTCCATTCCAGTTTTGTGGGGCCTACCAGTAAGCCCCAGCCCCCACCAGAGAGAGGAATCAGAGAAGTTCCCCATCTTTGGTCTCTCCTACCACCCAAAGCACTGATGATATTTGCAACCAGTATCTGTACAGTGCTTTGTAGTCTTAAAAATCTTATTTA
Organism: Canis lupus dingo; assembly: GCF_003254725.2. Classification (NCBI taxonomy): domain Eukaryota; kingdom Metazoa; phylum Chordata; class Mammalia; order Carnivora; family Canidae; genus Canis; species Canis lupus. The sequence continues at coordinate 13,593,164 of NC_064259.1, read as the reverse complement.
AATACCTAGAGAATCCTCCCCCATGTCTGCTATGGTGCCATAAGACCCCTCCCCAAACACTAATCTGATCATGTCATGTTGCTACTGGCTCCTTGCTATATGGAATATTAAAAAACAAAAATAAAAACAAATGCAAATCATTTAGGGTTATCCATTGTCAGGCTGTCTTCCCCATAATTTTAAATTGAACTATGACCATTCATTCCCTAAAATTACTGAAGTCTGACATTCCCCTTTTTACTTCTGCCATTTCTTCTTGAAACCCTGTTCCCTTGCCTTTGTCTTAGTCACTCTTTAGGATTAGCTTAATATCACCACTCCTGGAAGCCTCAATTGTCTTCCTTCTTCTTTTTTAGCTGGAAGAGCTTTGAGTTGTTCATTAGGGTCCTTGCCCTTCTCAGTAACTTCCTTCAGGGAAGGGGCAAGGTCTCATCCATTCCTGTCTCCAGCATTTGGCATACACTAGGTGCTCATTAATTATTTTTAATAAGTTTGGGTTGGGGGTTAGGGACTTATCTAATTCAACAAGGTGACACAGAAAAGGAAAGTACTCATAGATTAACACACAAAATATTTCCACTAATATGACCAAGATATAATTATATTTTAAGTATTTTAATCACACTGTAAGCAACATAGGAATGAGTTATTATCTTACCATGTTTCATAAATTTCCCACCTGAAAAAATTCCTTTGATAGGCCAAAGATTAGTTTTATTTAAACTGAAAGGAATTTCCTGAGGAAAGCATTATCTGATTGACTTGTTTATGCTTAATCCAGAACATTTTTTTCCTCTGAAAGGAATAGTGAAAAGCAGGGAGATTTGCTGTGTTGGCGACCAGTACAACACATTATTTCTTTAGTCACTTTGATGTAGATAGACCACATTGAAATACCCTTGAAAAACCACTTTAGATTCTTTGATATGAAAAAAATTTATTACACCACTAAATTATTTATCCACATCACTGCAGCTCAGGTTTTGAGTATATCTATTGCAGAAATGTAGCGTGGATACTCATTTCCATAGCCATTTTTCACAGGAGGTAAAGAACAATTTTTTTTTTCTCCAAGTTAAGTCATATGGCAAAGCCCATTGCCAATTGTCATACCTGTACAAAGATCAAAGCTGGATGATGAGGCCATCAGATGTATGCCATGTCTGTCAATCCAGGTACAATTTAAGTTCAGAGGACTTAAAAGATTGGTTGTGCCAGCATTGCATTATGTTCCCTACCCAAAGTTTCATGAAAAGCTGAGGATTTGTGAGGTATACTTTACCCAAGGCCATAAATCTAATCTCAAAATGTAGATCTAGAAAACTCCCTCTTCAGCAGGACATTATGGGCACCTACCTCATTATAGGACCTTCCATCTCGCATATATTCAGAAAATACCCCCTTAGAGACTTGCCAAGGGGCACAATCATGCTTCTAAGAGTTACCATTTTGAATGACTACTTTGTACTGACAGAGTGGTAAGTATGCTTTCAGCTGGGAGCAATCCTCATAGAAACAATGAGCTAGACACACTTCTACCCATTTTATAGATGAAGGTTCAAGCTCAGAGACATGAAATAACCAAAGAAGATACACACACATTAGAAAAAGTGGGAAATCAGTAATCAAACCCAGATCTGTCTGAGCCTAAAGCCATGGCTCTAACATCAGCTGCCCTTCAAAATACCCTTTGTTTGGGTCTTATGGGAGAAATACACTGTTATCAATATGAAGGTCAGGCCTTGGTTTTTCAGCCCTGGTCTCAGCTGCAACACGTTAGGGAGATTCAAATCTTGTAATTAATATTATGCTATCTCATGTATATGTAAAAAGTTTACTACAGTATAATTCCACTTATCCTTTGTCTTCTTTAGAGTTATTGATGTCATATATTTTATTTTATTTTAACATTAACAGATATGGGATCCCTGGGTGGCGCAGCGGTTTAGCGCCTGCCTTTGGCCCAGGGCGCGATCCTGGAGACCAGGGATCAAATCCCACGTCAGGCTCCCGGTGCATGGAGCCTGCTTCTCCCTCTGCCTGTGTCTCTGCCTCTCCCTCTGCCTGTGTCTCTGCCTCTCTCTCTCTCTCTGTGTGACTATCATAAATAAATAAAAATTTAAGAAAAAATTAACAGATATAACTCTTTCAATGAAATATTGGTTTTGCTTTCCATAGTCAATTAACTTTTAAATAAGTTAAAGAAACATCTATATTTACTCACATGCTTACTATTTTTGTGCTGTTCAAGCCAATTGATGTCATTTCTCTTGAGTAGTACAGTTCTTCTAGTGACAAATTCTCCTGCATGTGTTCATCTGAAAATGTCTTTATCTTCATTTTTTAAAGGACTTTTAGTTTGGTATAGAATTACAAGGTGGCTGAGTGTTTTGGTCCTTTAGCGCTCTGATGGTATCATTTTGTTGTCTTCTGACTCACATTGTTTCTGATGAGAAGTTACCCAACACTCTTCTTGTTGCTCTCCAGTATATATAGTATCCCTTTCCTTCCCACTGCCTGGAATATTTGCCTGTGGTTATCAGCAGTTTGAAAAATGAGGTGCCTATTTGTGGTTTAGTATTTATCCTGCTTGGGGTGTGCTGAATATCTCAGATGTGTAGGTTGATGTTTTCCATTAAATTGGAGAAATGTTAGGCCATTATTTCTTCAAGCATCCCCCCTCCGTTCTCTTTCTCCTTTCCTTTTAGGACTCCAATTATATACACATTAGATCTTGTCCCCCAGACCACAGGTGAAATGTTTTTCATCCTGTTTTCTTGTTAGACTCCCATTGTAGATATTTCTATCAATCTGGTGATTTTTTCTACACTACTCATACTGCTCTTAAGCTCATCCAAAATACTCTTTTCTTAATTTCAGATACTTTTCAGGCCTATAATTTCCAACAGGTGATTTTTCATAATTTTCATTATCTATCTATTTACCATCATTTTCTTATGTCTCTGTAAAACTTTGAACATATTTATAATAGTTGTTATGACGTTTTTGTTTGCAAGTGACATTATCTGGGTCATCCATGATCTTTTGTTTGTGTGTCTGTTTGTGGTTTGTTAATCGTGGGTCACGTTTTTTGTTTCTTTTTCTATCTCATAACATTTTATTTTATAGCAGACACTATTGCAAACCAGTATAATTTGAAGAATATTAAATTTGGAAGGTTTCTTTGTTCTATTTGTCTTCTCCCAGAGAATACAAAGTCCTATTTTGGTGGCTGAAGTAATGAGTTGGTCATTCATAGTTCACTAAAAGGCATTTTGATTTGTGTATTAGTCTGCTCAGGCTACTACAACAAAATACCATAGACTGGGGGGCTTAAACAACAGAAATTTATTTTCTCATAGTTCTGGCAGCTGACAAGTTCAAAATCAATATGCCAGCAGGGAGATGTCTGGAGAGGGCTTTCCCCTTGGGTTGCAGGTGGCTGTCTTCTGGCTTTGTACTCACATGGCCTATCCTCAGTGTATACACTGTTGGTGTGGTGGTGAGAAGGAGACAGCAAGAGAGAAAGCTCTGAGATATCTCTTCTTAGAAGAATATGATTTCTTTCTGATCAGGGCCCATTCTCATAACCTCATTTAACCTTAAGTACCTCTTTACAGGCCCTACCTCTGAACATAGTCATGCTGGGAGTTAGAGCTTCAATATATGAATTTGGTGGGAGTGGGGGGTACACAATTCAATCCACAGCATTCCACCATTGATACTCCACCAAATTTACATCCTTATCACATGCAAAATTGCATTCATTCTATCTCAACAGCCCCCAAAAGCCTTAACCCATTGCAGCATCAAATCTAAAATCCAAAGTTTTATCTAAATTTTTAAATCAGATGTGGGTGAGTCTTGAGTTATGATTCAGCATGAGGCAAAATTCTTCTCTAGCTGTGATCCTATGAAACCAGACAAGGTACTTTTAGAATACAATGATAAGACAGGTATAAAATAGACATTCCCATTCTAGAAGAGAGAAATAGAAAAGAAGGAGTGATGGTTCCAACCAACTCCAACACTTTCCAAGGAAAATTCCAGTAGATGTTAAGGGTCAAGAAACACCCGCTTGGGTTTGATGAACTGCTTCTGGACCCCCTGAAGCAACTTGTCTCCCTCAAATTCCTATGCTGAGCCATAGCACCCAACGTGAATATATTTGGGTCTAGGGCCTATAAGGAGGTAATTAAGGTTAAATGAGGCCATAAGAATGGGGATTGGAGCCTTTATGAGAAGAGACATCAGAGAGTTCTCCCACTAATAGCCCACAAATGCACCGAGGAAAGGCCATGTGCGCGTACAGTGAGAAGGCAGCCGTCTGCAACCCAAGGGGAGAATCCTCACCAGATATCATCCTTACTAGCCCTTTGATCTTAAACTTTCCAGCCTCCAGAACTGTGAAAAAAAAAAGTTTCTGTTGTTTAAACCATCCAGTCTATGGTACTTGTTATAGCTGCCAGAGTTGACTAATACAATCTGGAATCAGGTTTCAGATTTAATAAGATAATTTAAGCCAAGAGGTAGGCTGAGATTCCACTGGTAGACTTTATACAGAGGGTCCTCAGTTCCACACCCTTTGAGAATATGCAAGACTATACCAATTCTTCCTGCTGCTCAGTCTCTTCTCCACTACCTGCTAAAGCAAAATTTAGAAGGCAATAGAGAGAATTTCAGACCACACAAATTCATTTTGGGAGTACTCCAGGCCTCAATTTATCCCACTTGCCTTAAACATTACTGACAATCCAGCTGACCTCTTTTCTACCAGATAAACCTGGTAGCCCCTCTATTAGCCTGTCTGTACCCAGAACCACGTCCCCCCAGCACTCCCCAGGAAGCTGTCACAGCTCACAACTCATCCAGAAAGACCTCTCTCTCTTTACAAATCAGTTCACCTAGTCTTCTTCTACCATTCCTCAATTATCTCATAGACAAGCATAATTATTATCTTATGATTTTTCTGAGAATTAACATAAAAGTGAAAATCTTTCTTATCCACATCTAAATGGATATCAAAATCTACTTCTTTAGGTTAAATTTTTAATTGGCTTTGATTTTGTTCTCAGTCACAAGAAAACATATTTATTTCATAGTAAATAGTGTATTAGATTCCTCATTCTAAAAAGTAATGTGATATATCAGCATTTTTCTCTATTACTGATGCCTAAAAGAAATCTCATTCAATTGTTTTGCTATATCAAAGACTGAGTCATATAATTACTGATTTCCTTAACTAGTAAAAGAAACATTTACCTTTCTGACAGCCTTGTAGAACAGAGGATTTAAGATATCAAGGCAACTTATTAATCTATGTGAAAAATGAAACTAAATTTATTTATGAGTTTTATTTTCTTCATTCAATAACATGTGACATACAGGAAAACAGTGCTGAGTAGTAAGCCTTACTAACTTGCTTAATAGAAAAAGAAATCAGGCCAAATTATTTTATTTTATTTTCAAATTCTTTTTAAAAGTCTAAGTCTAATAGGGGCTCCTGGCTGGCTCAGTAGCAAGAGTGTGCAACTCTTGATCTTGGGTTGTGGTTTCAAGCTGCACATGAGATGTAGAGATTACTTAAATGTATTTTTTTTAATTCTAAGTCAAATAATGTTTTAAGTGAAAAAAAGTTTTAGATTATCTATGACTACACACAAATTCTCAATGGCTATTAATAATATATTGATAAAGATCTTACTATACTTTCATTAATAAACACAAATGAATTGTAGCATGCAACTGATGCCAATTATTCTCTTTTGCATGTATGTTCACTATTAACCTATCTCTCAAACCTGCTTTTTTCTAACAGTATTACTCAAATCAAGTTTATTGGACTCTCTGTGTTTATTACATATACACATGAGCAATGCATATTTTCCTTTAAGTGAAAAAAATACCCTAATGCACCTTAGTTTATGAAAATGGTACTTTTGTTAGAATGCACTGAGTTTTACCCATAAATTTTGGTTTTGATGTTTTATGTGTTTAATCAATATGAACATCAGTTTGTCAATAAAATGTTTTTTAACTGGGAGACGTGTTGCTGTACCTTGAATGCCAAACACCATTCAAAATGTATAAAATGTTTCCAGTATCTTTGATTTCAGATTATCACTTGGAAGTTCATGTTCTAGCAATCAAATTGACCTTGTGTTGCTTTTTGCAAAAGGTCCTAAGATCACCGTAGTTCTCCTCTTCCCAATCACAGATTTTTTTTTTCTATTACAAAATAGGCCCCTCTTTAGAAGCCTTGGTAAAAATTGCAAAAACAGAGGTTCAGAAAAGACCACGTAGGAATGAGAGGATGAGATATGGCATCAGGATGGCTCCTACCCCACATCACACCTTCTGCTATTTCTCCTTTGGGTATTTCCCCCTTAATCTTTTGACACTGAGCAATTCTATATGGTTGTCAGTCCCGTGGAACCATTCCCTAACAGATCACATGGAAGGGAGGACCCAAAAGAGAGATTGATTTGGAGAAGAGATGCATAGGAGATGAGGAAGGTCCCTTCCACTCATCCTTTTTTTCTCTCAATTACTTTGAATCTATCAGCACAAATCTCCCTCTTCCATCTTGGTTTCCCACCACTTCCCTTTATGCACCTGGGGCTCAGGACAAGTTGAACACTTGAACTTGGACAGGAAGGAGGATTTCTAATTACCCATGCCTCCTGTGTATGTTGACCACAAAATGTTGATTTCATCATTTTTTAAAGATTTTATTTATTTGAGAGAGAGAGACAGCATGAGTGAGAGGGAAAGAGAAAGAAAGAAAGAAAGAGAGAGAGAGGATGAGCAGGAAGCAAGGAAGGGCAGAAGGAGGAGGACAAGCAGACTCCCCTCTGAGCAGGGAGTCCTTGGGGGCTTGATCTCAGGACCCTGGGATCACGGTCTAAGCTGAAAACAGACACTTAACCGACTGAACCAGCCAGGCGTCCCTGATTTCATTACTTTCAGTAACTATTCAAAGTCTAGTTCGAAAGAGTGCTTTGTCTAGCAAAAATGACTAATTCTCTTTCGGCCTTGCTGTGTTCCTTTTTTTTTCTGTTGTGTTTTATTAATAATTGTAATCACATCTGTCACATCCTTCATGGCTATAAGTTCTTTCAGAACCGACAGAGCATAATACACATCTGCCTCTTGGGGCTATACCTGTAAGGTGCTTAATGAGTATCCATAGAATAAAAGACTGAAGGAACATGATGTCTTTAAAGAAAAATAACTTTTTTAGCACCTTAGAAAACTAAGTCAGTGGGCAAGTTTATGATTTAAATTCAGCTTATTTAGTCCCATCAAAGATACGAAGTCCAAACAGAGAAAAGAAAGAAAGAATTGTAGCCACCCTAACCCTTTCTTTCTCAAAAATAGGGCAGGGGAGAGAAAGACAGCAGAATATGAGCAAGAGGAAACAGTGGAGAAGATGGTGAAAGAAAAAATAAATTGAAGAAAAGATGTTAGTGGGATGAATTACACCTGATGATTGTTTGATGTTGGGGTGGGTCTTCATCCTCAAAGATGAAGAATTTAGGGATCCCTGGGTGGTGCAGCAGTTTAGCGCCTGCCTTTGGCCCAGGGCGCGATCCTGGAGACCCGGGATCGAATCCCACGTTGGGCTCCCGGTGCATGGAGCCTGCTTCTCCCTCTGCCTATGTCTCTACCTCTCTATCTCTCTCTCTTTCTCTCTCTCTCTCTCTCTCTCTCTCTGTGTGTGTGTGACTATCATAAATAAATAAAAATTTAAAAAAAGATGAAGAATTTAATTCCAAAGTATATTCAAATAACCAAAATGATCACCAGAAAGGTTTCCATATGCCTGGCTATCATCAGTGAATGACATCATGATGAGTAGCCTAAGGGATGGGGCCCCCTCTACTGATTCTCTAATTGCACTTATTGATTACACCCAAAATTGCTTACTTGCTGATGGGAAGGAGGCTCTTTGGAAATACCAAAGACTTCTGCGCATGTTTGCAGAGCAGCACTATGCCTTCAATCACTGTCTGGGGAGATGGAAACTTCACATTAGAGTTTGCAATAACCATAGACCCTCGCATTTTCATTACAGTTCAGAGGTCATGGCGGAGCTATTGGGTTTTGCTTCCTTTAGGATATATCTTGGGACTCAACTGTCCCACCCCTTTTCCCATGATGTTTAGGACTATCTCACAGATTAGAAAACCCCAAGCCTTAAATAATACAGAGAAATCACCTGCTCTGGAGTTGAATTTTGCACACTAAAATGTCCCCCCCCCCCTAAAAAAACACGCTTAGTAAAATCTCTGACATTTGAAATCCCTTGAAGGGAAGAAGCCAGTGAAAGGTCGAAACTGGTGTTTAGCTGCCCTTTTGAGAAAGCAAACCTAGTTTGGAATGTGATTGTATGAAAGTACAAAAGAGTCATGTGAAGACTTTCCCTGAGAGCAGAGTTTTGAAAAGGGAGAAACTGACTGAGTATACACTACATTGCAGGCATCAAGGTTGGCAGGTCTCATCCATTTCTCCCTTTAGTCTTTTATTCTCACAATATGCTTGTTAGATAAGTATTAATATCCCCATTTTATACATAATAAAGGTAAAATTCAGAGATTCGAAGAAATATGCTCATGATAATAAAATTGGCCAACTATGAACAGAGATTCAAACTTGTATCTTTCTGACAACAAATTCCTTGCCCATTCCACTACACTCTAGTGACAGGAACTCTGTATCAAAGTGGACAGGTGGAACAATGTCCCACATAAGAAGGGATTGTTTTAGGAGGACATATTGGCCCCCCCTTGATTCCCAGTGCCATCCAGCATGGCTCTGTGTCTGGGCACTCCTTTCCATCTCCTCTTGGCCAGCACTTAGAGTATTCTAACTTGATCTAACTGGCACACAAGTGAACTCTTTCCTACCAGCTCCACTAGCTTTCTGGTCAAAGGCAGATAAGGTCTCTTTTGTGATTTCAGAGAATACTGTACAATCCCCTTTCATGTTAAAATTACACATTGTCCTTCCGTACAACAGGGTCAGATGATAGGTTACCATCATAATAACTTGGTTCAAATCCCAATTCCAAAACATCCTGGATATATTACCTTGGGCAAGTTACTTAATTCCTTTAAATTTTCAGCGCTCTCATCTTTAAAACAAGGGTAACCATAGTGCCTATTCTTAGGACAGTTGTCAGGATTAAATGAATGAGCCCATGTCCAGCATTGAATGAAAGGTGTAGCACATTGGAAGAACTTAAGAAACATTCTCTATCTTTATTGTGTATCTCACAGAGCACCCCAAGGATAACAATATTGATCTGGTCTCCTTTGCATAGGGTTGGTATGTAAAGAGTAGCTAGCAAATGTGAATGATTTGTAAAGTGAATGATTATGGAACTCTGGACATGATATTATTTTTGTATAGTGGACTTAAGATCTTTTCTTGAGGGCATCTTTACTCACTGTTGCATGCGATAGGCTGATAATGAACTCCATGAATATGGCTAGATTGTTCTTGAAACGAAGAGAATATAAGTCATTGAATAAAACTAAATTCAAACGAAAGCCAGAACAGGCTTACTTACAAAGAGACTAGATCTAAGTCTGGAGCAAACTGTAAAAATAACCATAGGCAAACTTATCTTTGATGGACAGCAAACTATCCCACAGGTGTCTCAGAACTCTAAAAATTTCCCTTATGACTAAGGAATTAGGAAAGCTTTCAAGGAATTTTTTACTGAGTTATTAAATTTTTAAATAGATACCACCACCAATTTTGTTAGCTCATAGGACACAGTATACTTAGTGTGCTTTTGACTTTGACAATGTTTCCAAACCTTAAATGTGATGCATTGCATCTAAATATCTTAATCAGCTGAAATGAAATTACTTAAAATTCCCCCTAGGATCTATTTCCTAATGGCTTTGGAACTAAAATTAGCTTTAATTCAATAGGTTATGTGATCATCAATTTTCCAAAGAGAATGAGGAGAGAGGTTGAGGAAGTGAGGAGGAATAGACCAACTTTAGGATTTGCTGCCACATGACTTCACGATAGAGTTTCTGACGTTGGGACCAACCCTGTTTCCACTAAGCCTGATGACTTCCCCAGGCCAGAGTGCCAAAGCTCTTTAAGCTTCAGGTTTATAGAAGGCTTATCATTGTGATCATGAATCATAGAAGCATAAGTATGGAAGCATGTCCCAGTGGAATCCAACTGGATTAAAGAAACAAGTAGATCTGAGGCATGTTTGTATAGCTGCATGCATTACTCACAGCAAAGGACCGTCTAGGCTTAGGATAAGCCTACACTAATTTGGCAGTGGTGTTGAAGCATTCTTAAAGTTGCACAGTGCTAGCTACCTTGTAAGATTAGTGAAGTAGTCATCACTAACCAAATCTTTTTATACAATCATTTAAATATGGCATATCTGTGCTTGTCAGAAATCTCAGCCTTCCCAAGTCTGAGATAACTACACTGGAAAGTATTAATAGGAAAATTGTCATAATACTGATTATCATCTTGATCAGTACAGCTTGGCCAGGATTTGTTTTTTGCGGTCCTGAACTGGAGAGGTTCAAATATCAAAGAACTGGACTTTGCAGCACATCCTGCATAAACATTTATAATATCCTGACAGGTTTGATGCAAGAGGAGCCCACAGGAATATGGAGAGCATCAGAACTAAGGAGGAACTTACTACAAATGGCAGTCCTGGAAAGAGAAGCTGGGAGGTTCAGATGGCAGTAAGATTGGGAGAAGAGAGGTAGTTATAATCTTCATTCTTTCTTAGGTCAGGTAGACTGGAAATAGCAGCAGGAAATCTGCACTTTGGGCTGATGCTCCAGAGTTGGATTGCTGTTGCTCATTATTCTGGGAAATCTATCCATATACAACACGGCTCTGAGTAGTAGCCAAGGGTGATCAAATGAGACCCAAGCCAGGGAAAAAGGACTGGCAAGAACTTGGTTGGGCATCGTGGCCCCATTATAGGGTTTATAGTATCTATTTGTAGATGTCCAGCACTTATAGTTGTATCTATTTATAACTAAGAGAAGGACAAGAGGCAGATATCCAGGCTTAAGAACAGGGACCTTGGCAACCTACAGATACATGCTGAAGACTACTTGGGTATCTGTGGTTCATCCTTGACACTCTAAAACACCCACCTCCAGAGTCCAACTGAAAGAATAAAAGTATCCTTGAGGCCACATGAAAGGTTGTATTTATGACTAGACCTCTGGATCAGTGACTGTCAGATTACAAATTCTCACCTCTAGTTTGGGAATCACCTAGGATAGAAGACATTGTTTTTATGCATCCTCCTTCTAGGAAGTCCTGAGAAAATCCAGATGACCTGAAGCCCCAAGAGGACTAAGTACAGGCAGACTTGGCCTCTTTTATTTGATAAATTACAAATTCTGATGACTTTCTCTCACTTTCTTCCATAATACTTCTAAGGATAATGGAATTCATCAGCTTAAAGTAAGCTGCCCTCCATATGCTATAGTGGAAAGAACACAGACATTGCTGGGGATCCCTGAATGGCTCAGCGATTTAGCACCTGCCTTTGGCCCAGGACGTAAACCTGGAGACCAGGGATCGAGTCCCACGTTGGGGTCCCTGCAGGGAGCCTGCTTCTCCCTCTGCCTGTGTCTCTGCCTCTCTCTGTGTGTCTCTCATGAATAAATAAATAAAATCTTAAAAAAAACCACAGACATTGTAATCAGGTAGATCTGGGTTCAAGTCCTACCTCTGCTACTTACTGGATGGGTAATGGAGCTGAGTTTAATTACTTTCCACAATCCATGCTGTATACAGATAAAATGCATTGAGGTTTAAATGAAGAGAAAATTATTTTCTCATCTGAAGAATGGAAATAACACTTATTTCCACATTACATATGACAATTAAATTAAGCAATATAGTTATAGGGATAATCAATAAATATGAATTTTCTTTTCCATTATCCTGTACTCTATATAAAAATATTTTTGTGAAATTTTCATTGGATTCAACAATAGACCATGTTTTGACTTGATTTGAATTCCAAGATAACTGATGCAATACAAGTAAATGATAAGATGAAAATTCCTCAACAAAATATTAGCAGATTAAATCTAACAATATATAATAAGAATTATACATCAAAAACAAATGGGATTTATTCCAGGTATGCAAAACTGGTTCAATGCTTGAGAATCAATTAATATAATCAATCATATCTATAGGCTAAAGAATAAAAATCACATAATCATATAAATAGTTATAGAAAGGCATTCTACAAAGTCAATTTTTTATACATGATAAAAAATGCTCAGCAAACTAAGGAGAAAGAGGAACTTGACAATGAACATCTACCAAAAAATAAAATCTATAGCCAGCACAATACTCAATGGTGAGAAACTAGAAGCTTTCTTGCTAAGATCAGGAGCATATGAAGAATTTCTCTTCTCTGTTTTAATATTTTACTGGGAGTCCTAGCTAATGGAACAAGACAAGAAAAGTAAATAAATGATATACAGACTAGGAAGGGAGACATAAAACTCCCATTATTTCCAGATGACATTATGGTCCATAGAAAATCCCAAAGAATCAACATAAAAACTCTTTTGACTTAGTAAGTGATTATAGCAAGATTGCAATATACTAGATTATTATACAAAAGTCAATCCCTTTTCTCATATACCAGCAATGAGCAATTGGAGTTTTAAATTAAAAATACACCACTGATTTTAGTATCCCCCCCCAAATTAGTATACTTATTAGTATTAACCTAACAAGACATGTGGAAAACTATGAAACTCTGTTGAAAGAAATGAAAGAAAAACTAAATAAATAGAGATATTCCAAATTCATAGATGAGGAAATTTACTCTTGTCAAGATGTCAATTCTTTCTAACTTGAACAAAGTTAAAGGACTAATACTATACTATAGAGCTACAATAATCAAGAAAGTGTGGAAGTGATGAAAAATATACAGGTAGATCAGTGAACAAAATAGAGCTCAACCTATATAATCAATCTTTAACGAAGAAGACAAGGCAACGCAGTGAAGCAAAGATAGCCTCTTCAACAAATGGTTGCAGAACAATGTGACATCCACATGCAAAAAAATTAACCCACATAGACTTATCACCTTCAAAAAATTAACTAAAAGGAATCATTTTAGTTAATTTCTGCTCAGATCCTGATCCCAGGGTTCTGGGATCAAGCCCCACATTGCACTCCCTACTCACCGGGGAGTCTGCTTGTCCTTCTCCCTCTGCCCATCATGCTGGCTTTCTTGCTCTTTCCCTCTCACATACTCTCTCTCTTAAATAAATAAATAAATAAATAAATAAATAAATAAATAAATAAATAAAATATTTTATTAATTATTAAATATTTATTAAAAAATAAAATATTTTTTAAAAAACTGCTAGAGGAAAACATGAGAGAACATCTACATGACCTTGGATATGGCAATAACTTTTTAGCTACAACACCAAAGGCATGATCCATGAAAGGAATAACTGATAAAGCTGAACATCATTAAACTAAAAAACTTTTGCTCTGCAAAAGACACTATCAAGAGAATAAGAAGGCAGGCTGCAGACTAGGAGAAAATAATTGCAAAAGACATTTCTGATAAAAATTGTTCTTCAAAATATACAAAGAATTCTTTTTTAAAAAAAGATTTTATTTATTCATGAGAGACACAGAGAGAGAGGCAGAGACACAGGCAGAGAGAGAAGCAGCCTCCATGCAGGGAGCCCTATGTGGAACTCGATCCTAGGACTCCAGAATCATGCCCTGAGCTGAAGACAGATGCTCAACCGCTGGGCCACCCAGGCCCCCATATACAAAGAATTCTTAAAACTCAACAATAAGTAAATTAACACCTCAATGTAAAAAAGGCAAAAGACTGGAAGAGATATCCAAAATATCTCTTCCAAAGATATCCAAATGACAAGTATATGAAAAGATGCTCTGCATCATCTGTCATTAGGGAAGTATAAATTAAAATAATGAGATACTACTACACACCTCTTAGAATGGCCCAAATCCAGAACACTGACAAGCATCAATTGCTGGCACAAATGCAGGGCAGCAAGACCCTCATTTACTGCTGTGAAAATGCAAAACAATACAGCCACTTTGAAAAACAGTTTGGCAGGTTTTGTTTTTTGATTCTTTTGTTTGTTTGTTTACTTTGGAGGAAGTTACAAAGAAGATACGACCGATGGCTGACAAATGAGCTGAACCTAGACAACTGAAGGCTCCTCATGCCCTCCCCTGCCCTTGGAAAGTACATTCTATCCACAGTTCCCACAGTGGGAGCCATTTTCAAAGACAAAGCCTTGAGAGAACAACGTGTTGTTGAGAGCTTCTGGATGGTATACCTGACTGAATCATGTTAAGGCCTTGATAGAAACTTTTAGGATTCTGGCAGGTGGGTGTGGAGATCTACTCATCTTGTAGCCATCTTGTACCAGATCCCTTGTTTATTAAATCTGCCATTTATCAGCCTGGAGTGGCCTGCTTCTTTCTCCTGCCTCTCCTTATCCACCACAGACAAGGGTCAGTTTCAAATTTCACCTGGGAAGCACCCTAGATTGTAAACTAACGCTTACAACTAAACATACTCTTAGCTTGAGATCCAGTAATTGCCCTCTTTATTATTTAACCAAATTAATTTAAAAATATGTCTGCACAAAAGCCCGCACACAGATATTTATAGCAACTTCTTTCATAATTGCTAAAATTTGGAAGCAACCCAGATGTCCTTAAGTAGTTGAGTAGATAAAAAAACAGTGGTACATCTACACAATGGAATATTTTTCAGCTACTCCCCTGCCAAAAATAAATAAAGAGCTATCAAGACATTAAAAGACATGTTGGAATCTTAGGAGCACATTGATGGCTCAGATGGTTGAGTGTCTGACTCTTGGTTTTGGCTCAAGTCATGACCTCAGGGTCATGAGATTGAGTCCCACATCAGGCCCTATAGTGCGTGTAGAGTCTGCTTGGGATTCTCTCTCCCTCTCCATATGCCCCTCCCACCCACCTCTCTGGAAAAACAAAAAAACGTGGAGGAATCTTAATGCCTATTACTAAGTGAAAGAAGTAAATCTGAAAAGACTATATATTGTATGATTCCAACTATTTGACATTTTGGAAAAGGCAAAAACTCTATGGAGACAGTAAAAAGACCAGCGAGATAAAGAAATGGATTAAATGTCTACCTGGCTATGAAGGATTTCTACAAGTTTAATAAAAGAGTAGGATATGGTCACAAATAATACTACTAATAAAAGTACAAGGTGCTAAGTTGCACAAACTGCACTCATTGAAATGCACGGGGGGTTGTAAGACAGGGGGGTTACTTTATCACAGGAATTAGGACAGGCTCCATAGAGGAGATGCTATTTAAGCTTAAGGCTTGAAAAGGGAGCTGAAATTGGACTTTCAGAGATAAGAAAACAAGGGCTTTTTAGGCAATCTGCTGTGCCTTCTTTGGAAGTAAACCTTATATCACAAAATTCTATTTAAGGTCTATTTAAGAGCTGCCCTCCTCTCATCTTTCTATGGGAAAGCTGAAACCCCAGGGAGGGGGATTATCCCAGACTCACAATGTTTGGTAGTGGCAAGTCCAAGCTGAAAATTCAGACAGCTGAGCTCCCGTGCCAGAATTCATCTGCTTTCTCATAAACACTCGCTGAACGTCAAGTGCCTGCTTAATGTCCTGTTTAAATATTCATCTTACACATGTCTAGTTAGCACAGTTGAATTACAACAGAACCTGACCACCAATAATTTCATTTGCATGTAGGATAAACATGGGTATATGGCTGATGCTAGAGTCTGGTCTGAGTTGAAATTTGTGGCCACTTACATAATTTACATAAAACTCCTGTGACTGCTTCTTTATTAATACTGATACTGAGATTAATTCCATACTCAGCTATTGCTCCAGTAAATATTCTTTATCTGATTCCACCAGTATATTGCATCACCCTCACTCATACTAGCAAATTAGACACCTAGAAGTTACTCATGTTACATTGGTACTTTAGGACTAAATGATTGGGTGGATGCATGCATCTTTTGGGTCACTTATTAACAAAAGAGAACTGTGGCCCTCAAAGAAGCAAAAGGATCAACAGCCAAGCCTAGGGAGGAAAAAAATCTGAGATTCTGGTGTTCTTAAAGATTTGACAAAAAAAAAATCTAACAGATGAGGAGACAAGTGAGGAGTCTTGGTAATCTGACAAATCAGGAAAAGAGCTAATTGGGAGAAGAGAGGCAGACAAGGCTCCAGACCCAACGGTTCTGGGCAGTTGAAGTAGGAAGAAGCAATATGGGACTTTGCCCTTCAAAGACCATTATGTATGAAGCAAAACACATTTTGTTTCCTCACCTTCTTCTGCTGCTCCTTTTCCAATCCTGATGGAAGCCACATTAATAATTGTATGTGAGTGCACATTTCCAAGATCTATAAGGAACTTATTAAACTCAACAGCAAAGAAACAAACAATCCAATCATGAAATGGGCAAAAGACATGAAGAGAAATCTCACAGAGGAAGACATAGACATGGCCAACATGCACATGAGAAAATGCTCCGCATCACTTGCCATCAGGGAAATACAAATCAAAACCACAATGAGATACCACCTCACACCAGTGAGAATGGATAAAATTAACAAGGCAAGAAACCACAAATGTTGGAGAGGATGCGGAGAAAAGGGAACCCTCTTGCACTGTTGGTGGGAATGTGACCTGGTGCAGCCACTCTGGAAAACTGTGTGGAGATTCCTCAAAGAGTTAAAAATAGATCTGCCCTACGACCCAGCAATTGCAGTGCTGGGGATTTACCCCAAAGATACAGATGCAGTGAAACGCCGGGACACCTGCACCCCGATGTTTATAGCAGCAATGTCCACAACAGTCAAACTGTGGAAGGAGCCTCAGTATCCATCAAAAGATGAGTGGATAAAGAAGCTGTGGTCTATGTATACAATGGAATATTCCTCAGCCATTAGAAATGACAAATACCCGCCATTTGCTTCAACGTGGATGGAACTGGAGGGTATTATGCTGAGTGAAGTAAGTCAATCAGAGAAGGACAAACATTATATGTTCTCATTCATTTGGGAAATATAAATAATAGTGAAAGGGAATATAAGGCAAGGGAGAAGAAATGGGTAGGAAATATCAGAAAGGGAGACAGAATATGAGAGACTCCTAACTCTGGGAAACGAACTAGGGGTGGTGGTAGGGGAGGAGGGCGGAGGGTGGGGGTGACCAGGTGGCGGGCACTGAGGGGGGCACTTGACGGGATGAGCACTGGGTGTTATTCTGTATGTTGGCAAATTGAACACCAATAAAAAATAAATTTATTATTTAAAAAAAGATATCTCAAACCAAAAAAAAAATAAAAATAAAAAAATAAAAATCAGAGTTGGTTGTAGCTCTTTGATTCCCTTTTCTTTCAGTTTGTTTCTTTATTTTAAATTTAATTTTATTTAAATTCAATTAATCAACATATAATGTATTGTTAGTTTCAGTGGTTGAATTCAGTGATTCATTAGTTGCATATAATACCCAGTGCTCATTACATCACGTGCCCTCCTTAATGCCCGTCACCCAGTTGCCCTACTCCAATCCCACCTCCCCTTCAGCAACCCTCAATGTGTTCCCTATCTTTAAGAGTCTCTTACGGGTTTGTCTCCTTCTCTGATTCCCTTCTGCTGCTGGTCCTTTCATTCTAAGGATCCTATTGGGGCAAAATCCACGATACATGTTCAGCACAGCAATGAAACAGAGGAGCTGGTTTCATGGTCACCTGATACTTTAACAAAGAGTGCTCCACATAGTTCAGGTAGTTTTATCAGAATTCTCTGCATTGGGTTTTTGTGCTACATCTCAGCTAATAACAAGGCACTCCTTATGTCTGTTTTCCTTATGCCCTGTAAGTATGTCTTCCTCAGCAATGCATGGGGAGAGTGGCAGTGATCCAGGCATGATGTGGGTATTCTGAAAATCCCAGGTCGTTGTAGTACCAAGCTACTCTAAAATCTATCCCCCCTTTTTTCCCCTGATGATAGAGAGAACTAGATTTAAATCCCAGCCCTACAACTTCCTAGAAATATAAATTTGGGCAGTTTCTTATGTAAAATAGGGGCCAAAATAAAAACTAGGGTTGTTTCAAAAGTCAAATGAGCTAGTAGAAGCAAATCTGGTTTGTAAACTGCAAATTAATGTGCAAATATGCAATGCGATAGAAAGATCACTGACTTTAGGGTCAGAGAGGAACTGTTTTAGGTACAGAAATTTCTCCTTAGAAGCTTACTTAGCTTATGTGACCCTGAGCAACTTGGTCTACTATTCTGAGTTTCAATGTCCACATCTGTGAAATGGGTTGAATAATACCTCCCTCCAAAGGCTGAGGAGGGCTTAGATAATGTTTATAAAGTATCTGAAAATCATAGTCATTTCATTAATGTTTCTTTTTATTACTGTAGATCTTGTTCTTATTAAATTTTTTCTGCTAAGTTATTATCGAACTAGTCTGATGAACAGTAACAACACAGAGATTATGCTTCTTTGGCAGAGGCTGTCTTTGGAAGAGACTGTCTTCTCACTTTGCACCAACATGAAGGGACAAACAGGATTAGGCCTACATCTTTGAGGTGCAAGGGGAGAGACCCATGGAGTGGAGTCCAGCTCTGTGCCAGCATCACCAGAAATCTTTCTTCCCAAATCAAGGTGTCCCTTGACATCTTTGCATGGAAGTGGCCTCCACAGCAAACCACAGAACCTCTGGAGGGCTAGAATCCTCTGTCCTCACTCCCAAGTGACCATGCTGCTATATTGGGCCTTACCATGGACCCAAAACCTTTTAGCACTGGCTGAGTCACTGCTGGCCAAGCAATTGGCTCAGAGGTGAGAAATGTCCAACACATAAAACATGGCCAGGGCTCAGCAATGCTGGCTTCACTCCTTATAGGGATTACAATTCCATGAAATGAGCATCATGCATGACGATTTGACCTCTCAGCATGAAGAACAGAAATTGGTCACCAACTCCAACCCCATGACCTGGAGCCTGATAGAGATAAGTAGACACACAGTTTTCTCTCTCTCACTCTCTCTCTTACTCTCTCGCTGTTTCCCTCTCCGCTTGCTCAGGGAACCAAAAAGACAATTATTACCCAAGAAATGAAATAACTTAGCTCATCTCAAAACTTTTTTCATTAATTCATCAATCAAAAAAATTGATCAATCACATGCTTATGATCTAAGTGCTCAGCTCAATGTTACAAAGGTAAAAACAGCTGCTTTCAAAGAACTAATAATCTAGCTTACATTTTTGCTTAAAATTATTCACCAGACAGCCTTTTTTTTTTTTTTTTTTTTTGCTTTGCTTTATTTTTCTGTTCATGGACTTATTCCTCTTAATTTAAACATTAGGTGACGTGTTACCTGAACTCTTTCCCAGGGTTATAAAGAGTGAAGACAAATTATATTTGTCTATATATAATCTTCCAAATCAAGGCTCTAGGTCCCTGTTCTGCCACTATCTGGTTATAGGAACTTGAGCAAGTTACTTCTATCTCCAGACCTTATTTTCCTTATCTAAAAATTTAAGGAAGATGGCGGAAGAGTAGGGTCCCCAAATCACCTGTCTCCACCAAATTACCTAGAAAACCTTCAAATTATCCTGAAAATCTATGAATTCGGCCTGAGAAGTAAAGAGAGAACACCTGGAATGCTACAGTGAGAAGAGTTCGCGCTTCTATCAAGGTAAGAAGACGGGAAAAAAGAAATAAAGAAACAAAGGCCTCCAAGGGGGAGGGGCCCCGCGAGGAGCCGGGCTGGGGCCGGGGCGAGTGTCCCCAGGACAGGAGAGCCCCGTCCCGGAGGAGCAGGAGCTGCACCGACCTTCCCGGGGGAAAGGGGCTCGCAGGGAGGTGGAGCAGGACCCAGGAGGGCGGGGATGCCCTCGGGCTCCCCGGGACAGTAACAGAGCAACTGCGCGCCCAGGAGAGTGCGCCGAGCTCCCTAAGGGCTGCAGCGCGGGCGGCGGGACCCGGCGGGACCCGGAGCAGCTGAAGGGGCTCGGGCGGCGGCTCCGTGGAGGGGCTGCGGGGCGGGAGCGCGAATCCACCAGCGCAGGCTCCGGAGCACAGGGCGCCGGGACACAGCCCAGGATCCGGCCTCCCCCGGGGACAGGCAGAGACCGGGAGGGCCCAGGACAGCAAGGACGCTCCTGCCCCAGCTGAGCAGATCAGCGGCCCCGCCCGGAGCCTCCAGGCCCTGCAGACGGAGAGCTCCGGAGTTCCTGCGGGGGCTGAATCCAGGTTTCCAGAGCTGCCCCGCCACTGGGGCTGTTCCTCCTGCGGCCTCACGGGGTAAACAACCCCCACTGAGCCCTGCACCAGGCAGGGGCACAGCAGCTCCCCCAAGTGCTAACACCTGAAAATCAGCACAACAGGCCCCTCCCCCAGAAGACCAGCTAGACGGACAAGTTCCAGGGGAAGCCAAGGGACTTAAAGTACACAGAATCAGAAGATACTCCCCCGTGGTTCTTTTTTTTTTTTGTTTTGCTTTTTGATTTGTTTCCTTCCCCCACCCCCCTTTTTCTCCTATCTTTCTTTTTCTTTCTCTTTTTCTTATTTTTGTTTTTTTTTTTTTTCGTTTTTTTTCCTTTTTTTTTCTCTTTCTCTTTTCTTTCCTTCTTTCTCTCCTCTCTTTTTCTCCTTTTCCCAATACAACTTGCTTTTGGCCACTTTGCACTGAGCAAAATGACTAGAAGGAAAACCTCACCTCAAAAGAAAGAATCAGAAACAGTCCTCTCTCCCACAGAGTTACAAAATCTGGATTACAATTCAATGTCAGAAAGCCAATTCAGAAGCACTATTATACAGCTACTGGTGGCTCTAGAAAAAAGCATAAAGGACTCAAGAGACTTCATGACTGCAGAATTTAGAGCTAATCAGGCAGAAATTAAAAATCAATTGAATGAGATGCAATCCAAACTAGAAGTCCTAACGACGAGGGTCAACAAGGTGGAAGAACGAGTGAGTGACCTAGAAGACAAGTTGATAGCAAAGAGGGAAACTGAGGAAAAAAGAGACAAACAATTAAAAGACCATGAAGATAGATTAAGGGAAATAAACGACAGCCTGAGGAAGAAAAACCTACGTTTAATTGGGGTTCCCGAGGGTGCCGAAAGGGACAGAGGGCCAGAATATGTATTTGAACAAATTCTAGCTGAAAACTTTCCTAATCTGGGAAGGGAAACAGGCATTCAGATCCAGGAAATAGAGAGATCCCCCCCTAAAATCAATAAAAACCGTTCAACACCTCGACATTTAATAGTGAAGCTTGCAAATTCCAAAGATAAAGAGAAGATCCTTAAAGCAGCAAGAGACAAGAAATCCCTGACTTTTATGGGGAGGAGTATTAGGGTAACAGCAGACCTCTCCACAGTAGACCTGGCAGGCCAGAAAGGGCTGGCAGGATATATTCAGGGTCCTAAATGAGAAGAACATGCAACCAAGAATACTTTATCCAGCAAGGCTCTCATTCAAAATGGAAGGAGAGATAAAGAGCTTCCAAGACAGGCAGCAACTAAAAGAATATGTGACCTCCAAACCAGCTCTGCAAGAAATTTTAAGGGGGACTCTTAAAATTCCCCTTTAAGAAGAAGTTCAGTGGAACATTCCACAAAAACAAGGACTGAATAGTTATCATGATGACACTAAACTCATATCTCTCAATAGTAACTCTGAATGTGAACGGGCTTAATGACCCCATCAAAAGGTGCAGGGTTTCAGACTGGATAAAAAAGCAGGACCCATCTATTTGCTGTCTACAAGAGACTCATTTTAGACAGAAGGACACCTACAGCCTGAAAATAAAAGGTTGGAGAACCATTTACCATTCGAATGGTCCTCAAAAGAAAGCAGGGGTAGCCATCCTTATATCAGATAAACTAAAATTTACCCCGAAGACTGTAGTGAGAGATGAAGAGGGACACTATATCATACTTAAAGGATCTATCCAACAAGAGGACTTAACAATCCTCAATATATATGCCCCGAATGTGGGAGCTGCCAAATATATCAATCAATTAATAACCAAAATTAAGAAATACTTAGATAATAATACACTTATACTTGGTGACTTCAATCTAGCTCTTTCTATACTCGATAGGTCTTCTAAGCACAACATCTCCAAAGAAACGAGAGCTTTAAATGATACACTGGACCAGATGGATTTCACAGATATCTACAGAACTTTACATCCAAACTCAACTGAATACACATTCTTCTCAAGTGCACATGGAACTTTCTCCAGAATAGACCACATGTTGGGTCACAAATCGGGTCTGAACCGATACCAAAAGATTGGGATCGTCCCCTGCATATTCTCAGACCATAATGCCTTGAAATTAGAACTAAATCACAACAAGAAGTTTGGAAGGACCTCAAACACGTGGAGGTTAAGGACCATCCTGCTAAAAGATGAAAGGGTCAACCAGGAAATTAAGGAAGAATTAAAAAGATTCATGGAAACTAATGAGAATGAAGATACAACCGTTCAAAATCTTTGGGATGCAGCAAAAGCAGTCCTAAGGGGGAAATACATCGCAATACAAGCATCCATTCAAAAACTGGAAAGAACTCAAATACAAAAGCTAACCTTACACATAAAGGAGCTAGAGAAAAAACAGCAAATAGATCCTACACCCAAGAGAAGAAGGGAGTTAATAAAGATTCGAGCAGAACTCAACGAATCGAGACCAGAAGAACTGTGGAACAGATCAACAGAACCAGGAGTTGGTTCTTTGAAAGAATTAATAAGATAGATAAACCATTAGCCAGCCTTATTAAAAAGAAGAGAGAGAAGACTCAAATTAATAAAATCATGAATGAGAAAGGAGAGATCACTACCAACACCAAGGAAATACAAACGATTTTAAAAACATATTATGAACAGCTATACGCCAATAAATTAGGCAATCTAGAAGAAATGGACGCATCCCTGGAAAGCCACAAACTACCAAAACTGGAACAGGAAGAAATAGAAAACCTGAACAGGCCAATAACCAGGGAGGAAATTGAAGCAGTCATCAAAAACCTCCCAAGACACAAGAGTCCAGGGCCAGATGGCTTCCCAGGGGAATTTTATCAAACGTTTAAAGAAGAAGCCATACCTATTCTCCTAAAGCTGTTCGGAAAGATACAAAGAGATGGAGTACTTCCAAATTCGTTCTATGAGGCCAGCATCACCTTAATTCCAAAACCAGACAAAGACCCCACCAAAAAGGAGAATTACAGACCAATATCCCTGATGAACATGGATGCAAAAATTCTCAACAAGATACTAGCCAATAGGATCCAACAGTACATTAAGAAAATTATTCACCATGACCAAGTAGGATTTATCCCTGGGACACAGGGCTGGTTCAACACCCGTAAAACAATCAATGTGATTCATCATATCAGCAAGAGAAAAACCAAGAACCATATGATCCTCTCATTAGATGCAGAGAAAGCATTTGACAAAATACAGCATCCATTCCTGATCAAAACTCTTCAGAGTGTAGGGATAGAGGGAACATTCCTCGACATCTTAAAAGCCATCTATGAAAAGCCCACAGCAAATATCATTCTCAATGGGGAAGCACTGGGAGCCTTTCCCCTAAGATCAGGAACAAGACAGGGATGTCCACTCTCACCACTGCTGTTCAACATAGTACTGGAAGTCCTAGCCTCAGCAATCAGACAACAAAAAGACATTAAAGGCATTCAAATTGGCAAAGAAGAAGTCAAACTCTCCCTCTTCGCCGATGACATGATACTCTACATAGAAAACCCAAAAGTCTCCACCCCAAGATTGCTAGAACTCATACAGCAATTCAGTAGCGTGGCAGGATACAAAATCAATGCCCAGAAATCAGTGGCATTTCTATACACTAACAATGAGACTGAAGAAAGAGAAATTAAGGAGTCAATCCCATTTACAATTGCACCCAAAAGCATAAGATACCTAGGAATAAACCTAACCAAAGAGGTAAAGGATCTATACCCTCAAAACTATAGAACACTTCTGAAAGAAATTGAGGAAGACACAAAGAGATGGAAAAATATTCCATGCTCATGGATTGGTAGAATTAATATTGTGAAAATGTCAATGTTACCCAGGGCAATATACACGTTTAATGCAATCCCTATCAAAATACCATGGACTTTCTTCAGAGAGTTAGAACAAGTTATTTTAAGATTTGTGTGGAATCAGAAAAGACCCCGAATAGCCAGGGGAATTTTAAAAAAGAAAACCATAGCTGGGGGCATCACAATGCCAGATTTCAGGTTGTACTGCAAAGCTGTGGTCATCAAGACAGTGTGGTACTGGCACAAAAACAGACACATAGATCAGTGGAACAGAATAGAGAATCCAGAAGTGGACCCTGAACTTTATGGGCAACTAATATTCGATAAAGGAGGAAAGACTATCCATTGGAAGAAAGACAGTCTCTTCAATAAATGGTGCTGGGAAAGATTGGACATCCACATGCAGAAGAATGAAACTAGACCACTCTCTTGCACCATACACAAAGATAAACTCAAAATGGATGAAAGATCTAAATGTGAGACAAGATTCCATCAAAATCCTTGAGAAGAACACAGGCAACACCCTTTTTGAACTCGGCCATAGTAACTTCTTGCAAGATACATCCACGAAGGCAAAAGAAACAAAAGCAAAAATGAACTATTGGGACTTCATCAAGATAAGAAGCTTTTGCACAGCAAAGGATACAGTCAACAAAACTAAAAGACAACCTACAGAATGGGAGAAGAGATTTGCAAATGACATATCAGATAAAGGGCTAGTTTCCAAGATCTATAAAGAACTTATTAAACTCAACACCAAAGAAACAAACAATCCAATCATGAAATGGGCAAAAGACATGAACAGAAATCTCACAGAGGGAGACATAGACATGGCCAACACGCATATGAGAAAATGCTCTGCATCACTTGCCATCAGGGAAATACAAATCAAAACCACAATGAGATCCCACCTCACACCAGTGAGAATGGGGCAAATTAACAAGGCAGGAAACAACAAATGTTGGAGAGGATGCGGAGAAAGGGGAACCCTCTTGCACAGTTGGTGGGAATGTGAACTGGTGCAGCCACTCTGGAAAACTGTGCGGAGGTTCCTCAAACAGTTAAAAATAGACCTGCCCTACGACCCAGCAATTGCACTGTTGGGGATTTACCCCAAAGATACAAATGCAATGAAACGCCGGGACACCTGCACCCCGATGTTTATAGCAGCAATGGCCACGATAGCCAAACTGTGGAAGGAGCCTCGGTGTCCAACGAAAGATGAATGGATAAAGAAGATGTGGTTTATGTATACAATGGAATATTCCTCAGCCATTAGAAATGACAAATACCCGCCATTTGCTTCAACGTGGATGGAACTGGAGGGTATTATGCTGAGTGAAGTAAGTCAGTCGGAGAAGGACAAACATTATATGTTCTCATTCATTTGGGGAATATAAATAATAGTGAAAGGGAATATAAGGGAAGGGACAAGAAATGTGTGGGAAATATCAGAAAGGGAGACAGAACGTAAAGACTGCTAACTCTGGGAAACGAACTAGGGGTGTTGGAAGGGGAGGAGGGCGGGGGGTGGGAGTGAATGGGTGACGGGCACTGGGGGTTATTCTGTATGTTAGTAAATTGAACACCAATAAAAAAAAAAGGGGAGACAGAACGTAAAGACTGCTAACTCTGGGAAACGAACTAGGGGTGGTAGAAGGGGAGGAGGGCGGGGGGTGGGAGTGAATGGGTGACGGCACTGGGGGTTATTCTGTATGTTAGTAAATTGAACAATAAAAAATAAATTAAAAAAAATAAAAATAAAAATTTAAGGAGGTATATTAGATATCTTTAAGCTCCTATCCAGGATTAAATTACTGATCCTCTTCTGCAGGATCAGACCTCCTCCCTCTCTTCTCCTCCCCATCAAAAGCTAATTTTCTGAATAGCAGACAAAAAATGCATTTTAAGAATAATTCTGGTTGCAAAGCTGAGAATTTGAAGATTCAAAGTAGCAATACTAATAAGACCAACAACATTTCATACAAAGTGTTTGAACAGTGGTTTATCCCCTTCAGAGTACTACAATATTCATTGACCCATTCTACCCATGATGAACCAGAGTAATACATTTCATTAGTGACATGCAGGAGAAGCCAGCCTGCTGTAAACGGAGAGTCATAAAACCACTATTAAGTGTATATTAAAATTCTAACTGTGCCAGCTACTGCAGACAGCCATAATTGGGTTTTACTTTCCTTCTGTGCCAAATGTTGCCCTTTGCATATGAGACCAGACAAGGCGGAACAGAAAAATCCATAAATACTTGGACTTCGCTGCAATCTCAAAAGGTTATTAAAAAAAATCACTAAAACAAAAGCAAAGCTGTTGATTTCCAGAAAGTCCCTCTCCCCTCTGGGTCTCCGTTTTCTCCATCTATAAGTTGAGGGTGAAGTAAACCTCTTAGGTCTCTTCTTGTTTTTCTGTACTAAAAGCTGTATCACTCATGCATGATCTAAGCAGACTCCTATATCTCTCTCCCTGCCTCCCAGCCAGATAAAGAGAGGGGTGAAGGGCAGCCTGCATTTTGACTATGGCCACACCAAAAAGTCAGGAAGAGCACTGTCATTAAGTAGAAAGAGTATTAGAGGGGCTCGTGGGTGGCTAAGTCGGTTAGACATCTGACTCTTGATTTTGGCTCAGGTCATGATCTCAGGGTCGAGAGATCAAGCCCCACATTGTGCTCCCCACTCAGCACAGAATCGGCTTGGGATTCTTTCCACCTTCCTCTCCCTCCTCCCTGCACTCCTCCCAACTCAGTTGCTCTCTCTCTCTCTCTTGCTCTCTCATTCTCTCAAATAAATAAAATCTTAAAAAAAAAGAAGAGCATTAGATTTCAGTTAGGAGTCCTGGATGTTTTCATTCAACCCTGACATGGACTGACTAATAATACCAAGCATGGCTTATTGAATGAGGAACAGCTTCTGCATGCCAGGCTTTGTGCTCTCACTACCACTTTGAGAGGCACATAGTATTAGCCCCATTTTAGAAATGAGGAAACCATAGCTCAGAAATTCTAAATAACATATTCAAGAACCCAGAACCGGTGAGCAGCACAGCCAGAATTGTGTACATCCCCTCCTTTTAAGGATCATTTGTTTGTTTTTTTTTTCTCTTCTTCAATTTCTCCCTGATAGAAAGGAATTATTGGAACTTACTTCATGTTGAACCTACTTTATCAGAAAGTTAACCATTAAATCAGCAAAAAATAAGAAATAACATTGAAGGGGATCCCTGGGTGGCGCAGCGGTTTGGCGCCTGCCTTTGGCCCAGGGCGCGATCCTGGAGACCCGGGATCGAATCCCACGTCAGGCTCCCGGTGCATGGAGCCTGCTTCTCCCTCTGCCTGTGTCTCTGCCTCTCTCTCTCTCTCTGTGTGTGTGTGTGTGACTATCATAAATAAATTTTAAAAAAATTAAAAAAAAAAGAAATAACATTGAAGAAGCAGCTTATAAATCAAGGAAAAATGGTTATGTCCTCCTAATTGAAATTAAGTTCCCAGAAACCTAGCTACATCCTGTAAAGTCCTCATTCCCTGAGAGGCATCTAATAAAAATTCACCGTTCTGAGGTTGGGGCACAGGACAGGACCACTGCTGCTGAGAACCCCAATTTCCCTGCCCCAGAGCTGCTCCCACCAGGTGGCAGGCAGGTTTAGCAAGATGCACTGCTCCCCTGGAGCTGTCTGGTCCTGGGGTTCCAGAATTATCTCAGTCTGGCTCTTTCTGAACCTGAACTAGAATGAAGTTGGATCCGGCTTTCTTGCTCTAAGTAGCATTCCCAGAAAGAGGCACGCTTTGAACTTTCTGGGGAAACAACAACATATAGGAGCTCTAAAGGGAAAGGAGCAACAAATCCACACATTTGTTTAAGGTAGTAGCTGGACAGCTGTAAAACTTTCACAGTCTTCTCTCTGCTGGCTTTTGAAAACATTAAGCACCACCTTCTATTTTTTTTATAAATTTATTTTTTATTGGTGTTCAATTTGTCAACATCTAGAATAACACCCAGTGCTCATCCCGTCAAGTGCCCCCCTCAGTGCCTGCCACCCAGTCTCCCCCAGCCCCCGCCCACCTCCCCTTCCACCCTCCCCCGCCTAGTTCGTTTCCCAGAGTTAGGAGTCTTCATGTTCTGTCTCCCTTTCTGATATTTCCCACACATTTCTTCTCCCTTCCCTTATATTCCCTTTCACTATTATTTATATTCCCCAAATGAGTGAGACCATATAATGTTTGTTCTCTGAGTGACTTATTTCACTCAGCATAATACCCTCCAGTTCCATCCACGTTGAAGCAAATGGTGGGTATTTGTCATTTCTAATAGCTGAGTAATATTCCATTGTATACATAGACCACATCTTCTTTATCCATTCATCTTTCGATGGACACTGAGGCTCCTTCCACAGTTTGGCTATTGTGGACATTGCTGCTAGAAACATTGGGGTGCAGGTGTCCCGGCATTTCATTGCATCTGTATCTTTGGGGTAAATTCCCAGCAGTAAGCACTACCTTCTATTTCATTGCTTGACTCCTGCGATGGTGATGATGTAAGCATCATTTCAGGTCCTGTGAGAACTGATTAGTATGGCTCTTCCAGAGTTTACCATGGTTTCACTTGAGCTCTGCCATTTAATCACTACAAGGTGTCTCTCATACAGAAGAATCTCCCCGTAACTCTCCAAAATATCTGTCCAGTGTGAAGTTAACATGCACAGGAGTGACCCATTTGCTCCAAGGCTTATATTTAGTGAATGACCGAACAGCCCAAGAAGCCAAGCCTTCTAACTCCATGCACCTGCACATTATTCCCTGAGCCTGCAGCTCCTCACCTGCAGTGTCTGATGACATGCCTCCTTTGGTGCAGTCTGGGGATTTTGTGCTGCAGGAGGCTTCCACAAGTCTCCTGAAAAGGAGGATATCCACTCCCTCTTCCTGTTACAGGATTTGTGTCCTCTTAGTTGCCTGCGTTCTTGGTCATGCCACATCGAAGAATGAAGAGGTAGACCAGAAGAAGAGTGGTGGGCAGGAAAGAAAAGTTTACTGAGCAAAAGTTTAAAGCTCCACGAGAGGGAGAAGGACCTGAGTAGGTTGCCCTTGAAGTTTCTAAGTTTAGGGGATTTTGTGAGCTCTTTTGTGGAACTTTCTTAAGCAACCGGGGTATATGCTGAGTAGCGCCAATCAGGGCTTTGGTCACATATATGACTATCTATTAGGTTAATGTCCAGAGGTTGATGGTCCTTTTTTTGCTGACGTCTGGGGGCTTAGGTCTCAACTGCCCCTTGCCCGTGATATTGACAAATGCTTTTGTGGTTAATTGTCTTATTTTAGGATGTTTTGCAGAAGTCATTTCTGCAAGGGCTGCAAAGCAGAATGTCAGTGTGGTCCTATCTAAGCTGCAGAACAGTCTATCGGTGCTGTTTTATCTTAGCTGTCCTGCCTCCATATTTTCTTGTTGGGGACCCAGGCCTGGACTACCTAACTGTCCAACTCAACTCCTAACACTCCAAGACCAGTCATCATGAACCTTACTGATGCTATGAGATTTGCATTCTAGAGATTCCATGGAGGAAAACTGGAAGGATGCAGCCTCCTCTGTGACCATACTAGCCTTGGGCTACCTACTTCTTGACTTCTTTTACTTAGAAAAGAAATAAATACATATCCTGCTTAAGCCTCTAATTTGGGGCTGTCATTCACTACTTAACATGAACCTAATTGATACAGTTGCCTCGCAGGATTCTTTTTTTTTTTCTTTTTTTAAAGATGTTATTTATTTATTCCTGAGAGACATGGAGAGAGGGGCAGAGACATAGGCAGAGAGAGAAGGAGGCTCCCTGTGGGGAACCAATGCAGGACTCGATCCCAGGACCCCGGGGATCACGACCTGAGCTAAAGGCAGATACATAACCACTGAGTCACTCGGATGCCCCACCTCACAGGATTCTTACCAGGATTAGGAGAAGGGATCAATGTCAACAGATGTCAAATGTAGAGAGAATGTATTTCCTTCTCATCTGAGTTCCTACTGTGTATCTATACCTGCGGGTATGTGTACGCATGTGTGAGGGTCTTTGATAAGCTATTATGTGATATTTGACCACCTCACTGTGACTTTTAAAGGGCAGAGACCTTGCATTATTATTCTTTGTGTTACAGATGCCAGGCTCATTGTCTGCAACAAAGCATCTTGTGAATTGAAAGTATACCCCAAGGGGCCATTTAAAGTGTAAGAGGCAATGTGAAAGCAGGGAGAGAAAGCAATCATTGTTATTTTAGTGTAAATGGCACCCCCAGGAGCTTCCTGGGTGAAATCCCAAACTGCACCCCCCCACCCCCAGGGTAAGGAGAAATCTAAGAAAGAGGCAGACCATTCCAGGTTGGTAGGTGGCCACCGTAATATGCAGGGGAACTTACATAGGAGGCTCGTCTTGGGCACACAAAATAAGATGATCACCATCGTGCACCAGAATCTTAAACATTTGTGTAGAAATCTTATCTAGTCTAGTCACATAAACCTCCCAGAGAGTCTCAACAACAACACATTGCTCTCTCAAGGCTTCTTCCTTGAAAATGGCTCCCATTCTGAAGGTGAGTGACTACTGTCCAAGGACAGGGGAGGGGTGAGGAGCCCTGATTACCTGGTGCCAGCATGGGGGTCAATCTGTGGTCACATCCTCTCCATGACTTCCCCCAACATTTAGGATTCAGCAAAGCGAAACAAAGAAAATCTAAAAGGGACAAAGTATCACATTCTCAATAATTTCTGGAACTTGGGAAGGGTTACTGTGACTGCATGAATAAATGCTATGCATTTAGCCTCAGTAATTCAACTGATTATATTTCAAATGTCCATTAGTAGGGATCCCTGGGTGGCGCAGTGGTTTGGCACCTGCCTTTGGCCCAGGGCACGATCCTGGAGACCCGGGATCGAATCCCACGTCGGGCTCCCGGTGCATGGAGCCTGCTTCTCCCTCTGCCTGTGTCTCTGCCTCTCTCTCTCTCTCTGTGACTATCATAAATAAATAAAAATTTTAAAAAAATGTCCATTAGTTATCTAATGCAAGCACAAGTAACTTGTGACTAATTACTCTTTCTTCTTAACACAGATCAAAGGAGCAACTCTACTGTCCAAAATACCCTAAGCTGAGAGAAGAACATTCCAGTAATCATGTAAGGCCCACAGATAGCAAGACAATAAAGGAAATGACACACACTTTGAAGAACAACCCTACATGTATGGAAAGAATACACGGATGCCTAAGCATCAGAAGCAGAATTTTGATAGGCCCTCAGGATTAAAGAGATAGATGTCGTACGGCTCTAGACTCAGGGAAATCAGTCTGATGTGGACATCAGCATGAAAATGAATAACCACATATAATAAGATTAACTGTTGTACTGAATAGATAGGAAGCATAGCAAACGTGGCAAATATATTTGCTTGATAAAGGAAGATAAAATCTCATAGAGTTACATTTGAATTGAAATTTATATAGTGCCTAGAGTTGACCTGGTGGACAGAGTAAGGGAGGCCATACCAGGAAGAGAAAACATTGTGTGGAAGTTTGGTTTGGATAAAGTTTGGCTTGTACATAAGGGATTTGAAACAGGTTTGCACATAGAGGGAAACAATGAGTTATGGAGTTATCAAGACCATAGGGTCCTCCCCGTTGCCACCCAGTTACCCATCCCAGGTGAACTTTTTTCCTTTAGGCTAAGACAATCTCCAGAAATCCATAGAGTTGAGAATTGAGGGGTTTCTTCATTATGTTAACCACTCATCAACAAAGGGAAGTGAAAAAACTCAAATCAAGATTTGATCAAGATTCCTTCCTAAACCTACAATGGAGAAGCCCCAGTGACCAAGAAGCTCTGGTATGTTCACAGAGACCTAATTTTCTTTACTTCTTTAGAAGTTCATGATGTATTGTCCTTCCCATTCTTAATGTTTACCAGGCATGGAGAGTCAAGAAAAGCTAAATACCAGGAGCCCAGAGCAAACAGGGAGGTGGCACATCAAAAAACAGTATTTACTTTTTAACTTTCCAATAACAAAAATATTGGAAAATATCATTCCAATGATATTTGAATGACATTTTTTGAACTGCTGTCCTTCAGGATAAAAAATGATAATAATATTTACTTACATGTTATGACAGATTCAAAGACAGAAGAAAAAGAATGGATGAATTCACAAAAGGCATGCAGAGAAGAAAGTGGAATCCAATAACCAGCCCAGAGAATCCCTCATTTTGACATCGATGACTTTCCCCAACTCTACTTATGCCACACTATACTTTAAATATGGTATGAATCTTCAATCTTCAGGTTTCGAAGGGAATTTGAATTTCAGGCATTAATCTACTAAAAGTGTCAAATATAAAATATTGGCCAAAAGACAAATGAGCATATAAACACATGAGAAAGATAACGAGTCAAAGGAAGAAACCTTGTTTTTCCTACTCTTTATAAGTTTGATGAGTGTATACAAAAAAATTATAGAGTAGAGTTCTGGAAAAATATTATGGGGTAGTGGGAATAATTTGGAGAACAAAGGCAAAAGAAATGTAAAAAATATTAAATTGCTTTACAACTTCAGCCCATTGACTAGTACTTAAGACAGGCAGAGTAACCCCCTCAAGATGCTCAGCTGTTTCTTTGCTAGAGGCAAAAGGCAACATTCTCTTGACATTAACCTGATCTCCAGGACCCTATAAGTCTTCTTTAACATATAAAAATCCCTTTGGAAACTTCCTTTATCTCTACTCCCACTAAAATAATATGTTAGCAATCATCCTCCAAACATATGGCCCAATGATACACATCCAAAGGGTCTCAGTGTTAGGAGTGAGACTGACAGGTAGTCCAGGCCAGGGTCCCCAAAAAGAAAAAAAGGAGTCAGGACGACTAAGATAAAACAGCACCGACAGCCTGTTCTGCAGATAGGACCACACTGACATTCTGCTTTGCAGCCTTTGCGGAAATGACTTCTGCAAAACGTCCTAAAATAAGACAATTATCCACAAAAGCATTTGTCAATATCATGGGCAAGGGGCAGTTGAGACCTAAGCCCCCAGATGTCAGCAAAAAAAGGACCATCAACCTCTGGACATTAACCTAATAAGTAGTCATATATGTGACCAAAGCCCTGATTGGCACGACTCAGCATATACCCTGGTTGCTTAGGAAAGTTCCACAAAAGAGCTCATAAAAACCCCTCTTGCTGATGTGATGTGGGCCAAAATCAAATGGTTCAAAAAGAATTCTTGAAATATCTTTGGTGCAAAAAAAAAAAAGGTGATTCTATGAAAGCATGAGGACAGGACCCATGGGCAGAAGGAGCTGCCCTGGGATTGTGAGGAGGGACTGGTTATATCCTTTCAAGCTGAGAGGGAGTGAGGGAGCAGAAGACTTGAAGGAATTTGGAAGGCTGTGGAAACCTTGAGGGTCTAACTGCTATTATGATAAGGTCATTTACTACTGTCGAGTAAAACCTTAGTCATGATGTTACAGGAGTTTTGTCTCCTTAGTGCTCCTGGCCCACATCACATCAGCAAGAGTATCATTCCCCTGCTATGTGAGACCATAGTCTTCTGCTATCTACTTTCCAATATCAATAAATGTTTTATAGATTTTTGTTCAGTTTTCTAGCTGCATATGGCAGGATTTTCGTTTCAGACCCTAAGAGAGCCATAATATAACTTTGAATACAGACCCATCTATGAGCTACAAAGTGAAAATAGCCAGGGAAATCCCACAATCATCCCAGATTTCTGTCCAGAAGCACATTTTGGACCATAGTGCAGAGCGGCAAAACCAAGCTGAACCAGGAGATCTTTTCTAAATTGAGACAGAGATTAGATTAGAGTCCAGGGAATGAGGCAGCTGGAAAATGCAAAAGTTTTAGAGAGGAGTGTGCTATGGAAAAAAACCTCCAGAAGTCGGCTTGCTGTGTCCTTGAGGCTTTGCTGAACACCGAGCTGTGCTTGCATAAGCCTGTGCTGCACACAGCCAAGGAAAGTGTGACTGGGGAGTCATAAGCTAAACAATTTCCAAATGATACAAAAAGTGAGAAGACAGTGACTTCAACCAGCTGGAGAGGAAAGTCCCCTGACCACCTGGGGCATTCAGAATAGATCTGCAGGGGTTACACCTTAATAGAAGAACTAGGAGTCTATGCAGGGTGAAAATACCATTCAAGAATGCAGACAAAAGAAAGGCTTTCAGGCAAACCAAATGTGAGATCATTTGTCTCCAGAAAATCTGCACTCCAAAAAAATATTAATGGAAATCTTCAGTTAGAGAGAAAATGATATCATATAGAATCTTGGGTCTATTAAAAGGAATTAAAAGTGCCAGAAATGATAAATATGTATGTAAAATATAAATGAAAAATTTTAATTTCCTAGATTACTAATTTTAAAATAATAAAATGCATTATGAGTATCATAGAAGTAAATACATGCATATAAGTATACATAGAAGTAAAATGTATGAAACTAAAACACAAGGGATGGGAGGGAAGAAATGAAAGCATGAAGTTTTAAAGCTCTTACATTGTGCTCACTTCAGCAGCACATATACTAAAGTTCTTACATTTTGAGGGAAGTGATAAACAATATTACTCAGAGGGTGACTGCTAGAAATTAAACATGCATAAATATATTTATATGATATTATGTATGACATTGAGGTAAGCAAAGAGATCTTAGATAAAAATATAAAAAACAAGTTTAAAATTTCGGTTTTTCCAAAAATTCCTTTTTTAAAAATGGAAAGATCGTCCATTAACTGGTTGAAAACCATCTATATATACATACATGCCTATCCCATATCACATAAAACTCACTGATATAATCATATCTATAACAACATATATAGAACTCCTGTCCAGAGCACCTGGGTGGCTCGGCCAATTAAGCATCTGCTTTCAGCTCAGGTCATGATCCCAAGATCCTGACATTGAGCCCTGCATTGGGCTCCCCATTTGGCAGGGAGCCTGTCTCCCTCTCCTGCTTCACTTGCTTGTGCTCTCTCTCTCTCTCTCACTCTCATTCTCTGAGTCAAATAAATAATTAAAATCTTAAAAAAAGAACTCATATCCAAAATTTATAAAAGCAATTACAACTTAATTTCAAGATAAACACCCAATTTAAAAAGTAGACAAAATTTTTGCTTTGATACTTCACAGAAAGTTTGCAAATGACCAACATATGCCAAAATATGATTAACATTAGTTATCAAAGAAACATAAACTGGCACACGTGGGTGGCTCAGTCAGTTAAGCATCTGCCTTCAGCTCAGGTCATGATCTCAGGGTCCTGGAATTGAATCCTAACATTGGTCTCTCTGCTAGGCGGGGAGCCTGCTGCTCCCTGTCCCTCTGCCAACCTCCCACCCCCACACACCACTTGTGTTCTGTCAAATAAATAAAATCTTTAAAAAAAATAAATATAAATCACAATTAAATGCCTCTATACCTCCATTTGAATGCTGAAATTAAAAAGAGTAACTATACCAGTATTGACAAAGATATGGAAAAATTAGAACTTTTATATACTGCTGGTGGTAATGTAAAATGCTACAACCACATTGGAAAACATTTTGACAGTTTCTTATAAATTTAAGTGTATCATTTACCATAACACTCAGTAATTCCATCCCTAGATGTTTACCCAAAACAGATGAAAATCTATGTCTTCTCAAGGCCTTTTACATAAATCAACAAATGATGGATGAACCAAGTGTCAGACATCCATACAATGGATTAATTCTCAGCAGTAAAAAGAATGACCGACGTATCTCTACATGCAACAGCATGGATGACTCTCTCAAAAACATGCTAGTGAAAGAAGCCAGAAATGATAGAATGAGTATTTTGTGATTCCATTTATATGAAACTCTAATAAGATAAATCTAATACAAAATTGGCAGAAAGCCAATTAGTGTTTGCCTTGGGCCAAGAATTGGAGACGTCAAAATTGTCTAGAACTTTCTAACATGATAGAAATGATGTATTTCTTCATTGGGGTAGTAGTTCTATGGATCTGTGCATTTTTCAAAACTCATAGGAATGTATACATAACATAGGTGCATTGTGTATACTGGTATATATAGTTGACCCTTGAACAACACAGATTTGAATTGCATGGGTCTACTTATACGTGTTTTTTTTTTTTTTATAAATGCAGCACAGCTCTCTTAATATATTTTCTCCTCATGATTTTCTTAATATTATCTTCTTTTCTCTATCTTGCTTTATTGCAAGAACGCAGTACATAGCACGTTACATGTGTTAATCAACTGTTTATATGATCAGTAAGGCTTCCAATCAACAGTAGGCTAAAAGTGGTTAAGTTTGGGGGAGCCAAAAGTTACATGTGGGGTTTTTGACATGTGTATTGTTTAAAGATCAACTGTAATTTACAACTCAACAAAGTTGATTTTTTTTTAAGTACTAGCTTCCTTTCCCATCTTCTACTTCAATGTGAAGGAATTATGTTCTGCAGTTAGAATTTGACTTTATTGCCCCTTCCAGATCATGGGTTAACTTTTTTCTTTTTATAAAAATATCTGAATGTGAAAAAATTATCTCAACCATTCATCACTTAAGTCAGAAGAGATTTATCCTACCGGAAATTCTGTAATAAGAATACTGTGCATCTTAAACAATTGGTACCATGGGCAAACCATTATGATCTCAGCAAAATTGTCACAGGGCGGACATTCACTCAACAAAGGTGAGGTGAGGCAGGGGAACTCTGAGGCTGGTGGTCTGCTGTGGAATGACACACCAGCCTTTATATTTCTGATCCCAGCTACTCCAACCAAGTAAGAACAGTTTAAGAACATTTTTAAGAACAGTTTCATTTTATTCTTTTCTCAGAAACTAGAAGGCTAATGGAAAAATCAGGCCCTAGCTATTTGTCTGTGGATCAGTCCAAGTTGATCAATGACATCAGTGGCTGCTCCAATGGCATTTTCAATTGCTATCAACTAAGAAAGGAAAGGAAAGCTCAATATTGACTGAACTTCAGGTTTCAGAGAAATCTAGAGTTGGCTTCTGAGGTTGCAATCTTCATGGCCATTCTAATAATAGGCTCTAAGGGAGACACCAGACAGTATTATCTGTATGTTGCCCTAAACACATGAAGAGCCAGGAAGAAGGAACAATTCTATTTTTTTAATCCATGGCTGAGACATCTCACTATCTCTGTTGACTGAGAAAGCACATTTGTCTAAAATAGGACAGACGGTAAGGTTTAGGCATCATGCACAGAACAAAGACTTCCACAAACACATACCAACCATGCCTAAGGTACTAGAGGAAACAACATATCATTCCCCTTTTTAAATTCCTTCAAAGAAGACTTGCCAAGAAAGGGTAAAAGAGCTAGCTTCAAGTTCTTGAGAGGCTGTAAAAGATGTATATTAGTGAGGTAGAATTTAGGACCAGTGGATAGAAGTTCTCCTAATAGAAATTTTGGCTTGATATGACATTTCTAACCTAGAAGCTGCCGAGTAATGAGATGGATATGCAGTCATCATACATCTTCACACTGAAATGGAATGATATCCGGGGTGATCTTGTGAGGAAGATTCGACTAGGTCACAGGTCATTCCCAAGTATGATTCAATAATTCTTGCCTCAATTTTGAAGATTATATAATTTTCTTAAAAACCTTTGAGAAAGATTGGATAATAAACACAAAATATTGCTCATGCCTAAATGATTGCAATTCCCATTTTCTCTCTGTCTCCTGTATAAATTTATTTGACATTTTATACTACATGGACTTAACAACATCTCATTTAACAAATAGGAACCTTCCTTCTGCATTATTCTCTGACTCTAATGATATGCACAAGTCAGAAACCAACAAATTTAGTTTACTTGTGAAATGCGCCTGGGCTATGTTTCAAGAGAGTCCTTGAAACACACCCATGGCATATCTTGGTTCAGCAAATACATGTGTCTCAGAGGGAGGTGAACAATTGCTTCTGTTCCTCAAGAGACCCTAAGAACTTTCCTTCTGCATTATTCTCTGACTCCAATGATATGCATAAGTCAGAAACCAACAAATTTAGTTTACTTGAAATGTGCCTGGGCTATGTTTCAAAAGAGTCCTTGAAGCACACCCATGGCATATCTTGGTTCAGCAAATACATGTGTCTCAGAGGAAGGTGAACAATTGTTTCTGTTCCTCAAGAGACCCTAGTGATTATTTTTCCTGTCAACTGAAAGACCTAAGTTCTTTTCTTTTCTTTTCTTTTTATTTATGATAGTCACAGAGAGAGAGAGAGAAAGAGAGAGGCAGAGAGACAGAGGGAGAAGCAGGCTCCATGCACCGGGAGCCTGACGTGGGACTCGATCCCGGGTCTCCAGGATCGCGCCCTGGGCCAAAGGCAGGTGCCAAACTGCTGCGCCCCCCAGGGATCCCCGACCTAAGTTCTTTTCATTCTGATCTTGGAAGTTCTTTGAATTCTTCAATTTCTCAAAAATGGCTTCAGTCTCATTTCTTCTAGGAACATTTGGGAGAAAGGCAATTACAGGAGACACCATTTTTTGTGAGGAATAATGTGACATTGTCAGTAGAGTGAGCTGTGCTCCCAGAGAGAATAGCACCAGAGGAAAAATCAAGTTCAACAGCATTCTTCATCTTCAGAATTATCCCTCTCCCAAATAAAAGGACGACAATTTTGCATAATCAAGTTTAAAAGATGTTTTTAAATGTTGATCAAAATTCCAAACATAAGGACATATGTTTATGGATCTGAGTTTATAGGCTGGAAATTGAAGTACAAAGTCGGTCAATGCCAGCTCTTGTCATGCTCCTTGAATTCTGACTATCACAAAGATCTGACCTAAGAGGTGTTTTATGGTGAGGATTGGTCTTCTTATTCCTGATAGGTGATATTAAAGGATGGCCACTGTCCTTAGCCCTAGTCAGGTCTCTTCAGCTCACAGTCCACATCATCCTACTCTCCCTTACATTAAAAGAAAAGAGAAAAATAATGGCACCTGTCTCATTCTTTTGGTGAAATTTTAAAATGAAGAAACAGATGACAAAAAGTAAGATAAAAGAAAATAAAGAAGCCTATATTGCTCTATGAAATGTGTTCTCTTTCCTGACAACTTTTGCATCAAAGCCGTTTCCTGATCAACCCAGACTCTCCTTAATTCCAGAAAACACAGTTGTACCCTCACATTTTATTTTTTTTAAGATTTTATTTATTTATTTGAGAGAGAGAGAGAAAAAAAGAGAAAGAGAGAGAGAGCATGAGTGATGGAGGGAGAGGTAGAAGGAGAGGAAGAAGCAGACTCTTTGCTGAGGAGGGAGCCCAACGTGGGTCTCAATCCCAGGACCCCAGGCTCACAACTTGAGCCAAAGGCAACCACGTAACAGACTGAGCCACCCAGGTGCCTATACCTTCACATTCTAATGTAGGTAATCTAATACGTAAAAGAGTGGGATTTAAACCTGAGAATACTCATATTTGATAGTTTAATTATTACCTTTATATTCGCTCATTTAATTTTCAAAATAATTCTATAAGTAGGTTTTATAATATTGCCAATGCAGAAAGAAGACTCGATAAGACCTCACAGCTATTAATAGCTATTAAAAGCATCACCAGGGCAGCCCCGGTGGCTCAGCGGTTTAGCGCCGCCTGCAGCCCTGGGCATGATCCTGGAGACCCTGGATCGAGTCCCGCATCAGGCTCTCTGTCTGAAGCCTGCTTCTCCCTCTGCCTGTGTCTCTGCCTCTCTCCCTCTGTCTCTATGAATAAATGGGTAAAATCTTTAAAAAAAAAAAAAAAAAAAAAAAAAAAAAAAATAAAAGCATCACCAAAATAAAATAAAATAAAATTATTTTATAAATAAAATAAAATAATAAAATAAAAGCATCACCAGAACCAGTCTTGAGTGTTTTCCTAACCCACCTTCCCTGTCTTACAACCCTGTGTAAAATTACAGTGTAAAGAATCAGGTAAGAGGACTTTCTTTCTCATGTGTCCACTTTGCTCATTTGAATCAGTACATACTCCCTATAGGAAGTTTTCCAGCATTTCTCTACACTCAGAGACTTTTATAAAGGTAAATAACTCAATAAGTAAGTAATTCTAAGACTCATTTCGGACTAAAAGGGATTCCTGATGTCATCTAGAGTTCCTATTGCATTTTTCAAAGTGTCCTGCGAAGTCACCAGCATATAGGTTAATAGGTATTTGTTTCGTTTGGAAGTTTGGTAGCAGCCAAGAAAATTGAGTCCAAGTTAAAACCCTTCTATTTATTATTCATAAGTTCAAATGGCATCTTTTGTGGTTGGCAGGACATGAAACTCATCCTGGTCTCTCTTTTAAAATTCTGCTTTTTATTTTCATTTCCCTAAAGAAGTCAATAAGTTTGAAGTTAGCAGATGGACAATAGCTTAGCTAATGATCACCTGGTCTGAGAACTAAAACCTTCCTCTCATCCTGCAGAATTATTTCACTTGAAATTGAAATGGATTTAACTATTGCAGACCCTCAGGGCTCTGCTGGAGATCCCACATTTCCCCAATCTTCCGGCATAGAAGGGATCACAGTCTGCAAGCTGCAACTCTTTTAAGGTGATTCAAGAGGGAGGAGGAGTCCTACACAGGTGACAGTTTCATATTGGCTGACCTGACAGATGACATCCCCATTAATGTCATTAACACTGAGGAGTATCTGCCTCCAGATACGCACTCTTGCTGGATTCCCACTTATCATTGACTTCTTTCCTCCTTTTCTAAAGAATTTCAAAATGCTCAAATTTCTGAAAACCTTGAAAACAAAGAATGTTTAGAGATAGAGCTTTCCTTCATATACTGGTATTGCGATGGCCTGTCAGGATCCTTGACCACCCCCCCAACACCCACACACCTACCCTTAGAAATTGAAACTAGTTGGCTTTCACTTCAGCCTGGCCTGACTTCGGGATCAATACTAGAAGTAAGCAGGAAGGGAGGGGACACAGTCGAGTGCGGTGATATTTGCTATGGAGCAAGTGGAAACAGCTCATTTGCCCAGCTTTTTAGGCCGTGTTCTTTATTCTTCTCCAAATCAATACATGCCTTGACCTTCTTGTTCATCCAGGATTAAAATCCTATCCTGAATCCCAGTTCTTTCCGAAGCCTTTTGCTGC
This sequence comes from Canis lupus dingo, assembly GCF_003254725.2. Lineage (NCBI taxonomy): Eukaryota > Metazoa > Chordata > Mammalia > Carnivora > Canidae > Canis > Canis lupus. Next base: position 13,551,836 of record NC_064259.1, on the reverse strand, counting down.
CTTCACTACCCATTCTTTCTCTCCAGGCATGATGCTTTCTGTCCCTGAACAATGCATTTTTATGAATCCATCTTCCGTATCAGTTATCATGCAGGACAACTTCTGCACAATTCCAAATGAGTGATTTTTTTTGTTTTACTTTGTCCAGCACCCCCCTGTCTTTTCCTCACTATGCTCATCACCTAATTTTCAACAAAATTTCAAATTCATGTCCTTACATGCCTGAATCTAGAAAAATGGAAATAATTTCCAAGAAATGGCTCTTCTCTTCCAGAGTTCCTCAAATGTCAGCCGAGATTCAAATGAAAATTCTGGGCTGAATTTTCAGTGAGATATTTAAAGGATGAACATTGGAGTGTAACACAGGCGCTCCATTCAGGGAGGCCCTTCATATTGACCCTGGGGCATGGGTAAAAAATGAGTGGGTGTGGTCCTGCCTTTTCCCCATAAATCACTTTGCCACGAAGCAGTCTCTCTGTTCAATACTTGAGTGGAATAGGATGCAACATACCATTTTCATCCTTGACCCTTTCAATCAACTGTAACGATTAATTTCCAAAGAACTAAACAACAAGCACTAAAAAAAAAATGGTCTTAAACATAACAGGGATATAGATCCCCTTAATGGAAATATATATTTAACCTTGAATGTTTAATCTCTGAACTGTTCAATCAACCTCATACTCTCCACCTTGAAATGCATTGGGCCTTGGAGATTATTTGATTTTGGTTTAGGATATGAACTTGTACCACACACCCAGCAGAGAGCTGCTCTTTCTCTCCTGGGCATGGCCAGCCACCCTGGGCCTCCTTCCTTTCTGAGAGGGTGGATTTTTGTTTTGTTTTATGTTATGTTTATTTTATGGACTGAGAAAATATCAAAGCAGGGAGAGTTCTTGGAGCTCTTTAAACAGGAACCTTCTTTTCACAGATGAGGAAACCAAGATAAGGAAAAAGTGATAGGTCAAAAGCTACCCAGCTAGAACTCAGATCACTCAACTCCTAACTCATTAAGTCATTATGTAATTAAGTTACTGAGTTTCTATCCTGTGTCAAGCACTGCACTGGGTTCTGTAAGTACAAAAAGCACAGTCCTTGCACTCCAGAAGCCCGGGCACCCCAGCGCCTCCCTAAAGCTCAGACCCAGAGAGCTACCATTTTAGATATTTGTCTTCACTCAGACTACAATTTCATAAGAAGCTTCTGGAGGCTTTTTTTAAAAAGATCTTTTTATTTATTTGAGAAAGACAGAAGGAGGACAAGCAGAAGGGACAGGGAGAGGGAGAGTCTTAAGCAGACTCCATGCTGACCATGAAACCCAACTCGGGACCCGATCTCATGACCCTGAGATCCCAACCTGAGCTGAAACCAAGAGTCGGATGCTTGGTGCCACCCAGGTGCCCCAAAGCTTTCATTTTTGTCAGCCTCTGAGGACAATTTCACTGGACTAAAAGGTGAATGCCTTTTTACCGACCTAGTGGGCTGAAATCTTGAGATAATCCACCGGACCACTCTCAGCGGCTCTGTGGTCAGTGAGGAGGATTTACACTGGAGCATCTGCCAAACTCAGATTGAGAGACCCTCCTCCTTGCTCCCCGGGCACCATGTGTTTGCTGGGTGTGTGTATGTCTCCTGATTAGATTTGAACTTCCTGAGGATGATAATTATGAATTCTACCCACAGTGCTTAACATGGTGCCAGGCACATAGTAGCATTATACTAAATGATTTTCAAACCCATTAATGATATTCATCTATTTAAATGAACTTGGAATGGGGTTGCCATGGAGACAAGAGCTAATGAAAGGGATTTGGGAGACTGGTGTGGCCAGTGTTCCTGCAGCCCTTCTGAAAGTGTTTGCTGCCCTGCCACTTTTCCATTCCTAGGGCCACTGCATGCAGAGCAGGCGAGCCTGGGTAGGGAGGGCAAGGCCCTCCTCACCTGGGCTCCCCCTAGTCCACATCTAAGGCCCAGTGCAGCACTTTCCTTGTGCAGACCTCTCCCCACCGGGCCTGTGGAATCTGAAGCTGGATGTGGTCATCCTGAGTGATGCAGATGGAATGCCATAGAAACAGAAAAGTTATCACATTGTGTCAGCTTCCACTTCATGTTCATGGGGGGAAAAATGAAAGGTTTTCAAGCATAAAAGAATTTCCTATTCCAACTACTCAAAAAAAGAAAAATGCCTCACAAATAGCATCTTTCTTTGGACATCAAATTGCTCTGCTGACAGCATTTTTAATCAAAAAGTCCAAAGAAGAAAGATGAGGGGAATTTACAAAAAGCATCCAGAGAGGATAAATGAACACATTCACTGTGTAGGTGAAGTGTCAGTGGGGACCCATACATCTGCTCTGGAAGTTCTCAATCTTGTCATCAGATCAGTTCATCTGAGTCCATGGATATGATGATGTGAGTAGCATTGGGGTTCCTTGAGACATGTGCTGTCACCAAGAGGATTCCAGCTGTGCAGACTGATACATCTCTACTGCACCCCCCCTCCGCCCCCCCTCACCTGCAGTACACGGACAGATGACAGATAGACACAGAAGGAGACAGTGGCCAAAAAGGGGCCTTGGACAGCAGCCCCTACTACCCAGATGCCTGTGATGCTACAGGGACTCACACAAGCCCTGGTTTCTTGATAACAACCAAGTTAAATCACCATCTAGAAACTCAGTTTTGCATCATACTTGGCTTCCTACGTCTCTGCTTGTCATGAGAAAATTCTGAGAAGAGAGAGGGTCTCTATTTACTATAAAACTTTGGCATTTTAGGCTGCAGACCTCTGCTGCCAAGAAGGATAAGAAAAGGAAATAAAGGAGGAAGGAGAGAAGATTCTGTGGCTTTTTGAGCTGGTATTGCTCAATGTGTGAGCTCAAAATAAGAGGAGCATGTTTTGTCTCTGCTTACTTTTTGTCTCCAAGGCTTTTTGTAAGCTTTCCAAAAACTCTGATCTGAAAGTCATGCCATCCTACGAGGGTGAATGCAGCTGCTAGCATATAGTAGATTCTTAATACACAGTGATTGATAGGACATGGCTTGATTGGGTTTACTAATCATAATGCAAATCAAGGCAGAGTTTTTCTTCAAGTCCCATTGAGCAAGCTTACCTCCTCTGGTTCCCTGATTATGTAGATATTATCATACCAAGATTCTCAACAGAGTTAGAAAAACCAACACATAGTGCCCTGTATAGATTAAATGTCACAAGCAGCAACTCTAGGAAGAAGACGATGCATCCTATAAATTACAGTGACCCTTGGCAGCAAAGCATGGCTGACCTAAGTGCACTCACCAAAGAAACAAGCAGCAAACAAAACACCAGAGACCAGAGGTGAGTAAAATACGTGCCCACCTTGACGAGCTCACAGTCTGGTATGGAAAAGGAGGGATAAACGAGATGTATAAGTAAATAACTCTCATAGAATTCAGTATGAAACACAGTGGAGGAGAGCTTAGGTATGGTGGGATGCCAGGTATAGACCAGATAATTCTGTGTATGGTGGTGAGGGGCAGGGGGGTAAGTAGGAAGTGCCATAGAGAGAAAGTAGTGTTTGAGTTGAAACCTGAAATATGTGTTAAAGTAAGAGAGGACATAGAACGGCATGGACATCAGTCAGACTTTCAAGAGAAAGCAGAGGGCACTCCCAAAATGAGACAATTTCAGGAGATTTTATTGTGAAAGGACTATTTCCAAAGTTCTGGGTAAGAGAAATCACAATATCCCAGGTGAGAATACAATAACCCAGGGTGGATATATGCTGCACTATTACCAACCCTTGGCTGGAAAGAACATGCAAGGCCAACTCCCAGAAAGAGACAGTAGTAATTGTTGGACCACTGGTCAAGGAACAATGCCAACCTGAGGCAATCTTAGAAGATGGGAGACGAAGTACAGAATCTAACCTCATTCACTTCCTTTTAACCTCCCTGCAGGGGATGTCATCTTTGGGCAAAAGCATCTAAAAGCCAAAGGGCAAGGAGATCCACTGCTATAGTCCATGCTGGATGGAAGAGGGTAGAGAGTGGGTCTAGAGGCACCAAAAAAAGATGTATGCCCGGATTGAAAGTGAAGTCACAGTATGAGCAATGACTTGATGAGGAATGGGATGGTCTACTCAAGGAAGAATGAGAAGCTGAGCCTATAACCCACAGAGGTGTCAGTGGGAGATGAGACAGCCCTCCCTTCCAAGACCGGGGACATGAACGCTCTCTGCTCCAGTCTTGAGAAGGTAATATTTCATGAGCAGCCCTGAGAGCTCTCAGATCATTGTCCTTGCTGCCCAGTTCCCACTGTGAGCCCCACCACCACTGAGGTCCTCCCTCCCCTCACACCCCATTCCTTGCCACAGCCCCTTCTCACACTCTGAGACCTACACTAGAATCAGTGAAGAGAACCAGGTGGGGGGAGTTTAGTGTCCATTTCAGAAACCTGCTCCCACAGATTGAATTGAGAACCTCAGCAGGAATGACCCAGGCCTGGAAATGCTGGTAAGTCATAGTGAAATGTCACCAGGACTTGCTGTGTTTCATCCCTCAGCTGTAGCCTCTACCCCATGCCGGAGCCACTAGATCTGAAATTTAACTCAACCATGGCTCAAAATCCATCCTGACATCAAAAGGTGGGATTTATTCTGTACTCGAGCTCCCTCTCTGATAACCTGACTCTGGTCCAGGCCCTTCCTAGCTTTGGAGACTGCCTTGCTCAGGAATCTACCTCATGATACCCCAGATCAGGGGAATAAGGCCCAGAAGAGATGTCAGCAGGGAGAGTGCACACAAAATTAAAGTATGTTATAGATGCTATAACACGTCTGGCCCAAGTTAGGCACAAAACTACTACTTATTTTGCATCTTAAGTAGTAGTTCCTTAAAGAAGTGTTTTCCAGCTTACCAATCTAAATTAATTATCATTTTTATACTCTCTAATAGAGCCAAGCTCCTTACCCTCAGAGCCCTTACCTCAGATGGAGTGCCACATGTTGTTATACGGGTTATATACTGCACAACTTCACAGGACACCATCCATATGGACTAAAATATAAACAGCTCCCCTTGGAGTTGTACAGTGCAAAATCTGCACAGCCATACAAGTGGGTCCCTCTCACTCTTCAATATATATCCATTAAAATGATAATTTGACCAGAGTCTATCTCCCTCCCTAGTCTGTGAACAATATGAGGACCATGGATCTCAGTACCCAGGAGACAGTGTCTGGCACATGGTAGGCACTCAAGGTTTAATGAATATTTAATAAATCTTCTGAAACTATAATCTTACAGATTAGAAGCTGAAATTCAAAGAGTTTCAGTAGATGACTTGATTAACTCTTAAAGAGTTGATAAGTGATGGAGTCAGAATTTAAGTCAAAAACATGTATTTTTCATTGTTCCGTGTGGTCTTTAAAATACAGTAGAGGGGCACCTGGGTGGCTCAGTCAGTGAAACATGAAGATTCTTGGTTTCTGCTCAGTCATGATCTCATGGGCCCTGACATCAAGCCCCATATGGGGCTCCACGCTCAGCAGAGAGTCTGCTTGAAGCATCTCTCCCTTTGCCCTTGCCCTCACCCACATGCTCTCTCTCTTTCTAAAATAAATAATTAATTGAATAAAATCTCTTTTAAAAATAAAATACAGTGGGAAGATATATGTTGAAATTTGGCTGGAAGAAATATAGAGATCAGTAAAGATGAGGTCAAGGGAGATGGACACCTTCGCTACCTTTAGGGAGGGCCAGCTTAGCAGGAGCCTCTTGGGTAGTTTGTGAGATCTCGGCCAATCAGAGCAGCCCATCCACCAGCCCTGCTGCCCTGTGGAGAAAGAGGGAACTTCCAGGCAGGTACTAAGAGGGTTACTCTGAGTCCCTGGAGACCAATGATTTATAATTTGATGACAGCCTCTTGCCTGCCTCCCTCATCATTTTCCCACCATGACCTGCCAAGGGCACCGCAGCCTCTAGCCCTCTGTCCCCCAGGCATGCAGCCAGTAGCCATTGCAGGTAAGGGCCTCTGTGAGCACACTGGGGCTGCCCCTCTGCCTTTCCACCTATGTCTGCAGCAAGAAGGGAAGGGCTCTCTTCTCCTTCTAATGCCAGAACTAGCAGGAAGCCCAGTTAGAGTTAATGGCCTGCCAATATGCCCATTACAAACCCCATTTTTCCCCATGTCACTGACTCAGGAGATTAAGATTTGTAGCCACTATAAAGTTGATATACACAATGTCAAAATATTTTCGTTTGTTTTGGGGTTTTTAATGATAAAGAAAAAAGGAAACAATTGTACCCTGAAATTTATGGCACAGTTTTATCAACCTCTACGGTAAACAGTTTGCTTTTCTAAGTGGCCAGCTGCAGACTTTTTGCTCAATAATATGCTCTTGATCTGGTGGGATTTTATATATATCATATATATTTTTTAAGGTGGGAAATGGAATAAATTTCATTTTGAAACCAAATTAGCTTGGCTGACAGCTTTTATATATTTAGACTAGGATTTCTCCCACTATCATTATTGACATTTGTTTAAGATAATTCTTTATTGCTGGGATCTGTCCTATGAAAACCATTACTCAAATTATGAAATCTTAAAATTGCTCTCTATTGCCCATTACCCATTAATAGAGGATTAATTATACAAAACTCAAGTTTTAGGGGGCAGCCCAGGTGGCTTGGTGATTTAGCGCCACCTTCAGCCCAGGGCCTGATCCCGGAGACCTGGGATAGAGTCCCACGTCGGGCTCCTGCATGGAGCCTGTTTCTCCCTCTGCCCATGCTTCTGTGTGTGTCTCTCTCTGTGTCTCTCATGAATAAATAAATAAAATCTTAAAAAAAAAAACTCAAGTTTTAGGTTTAAAAAAACAGTGAGTAGTATTAATTTTATTTGGATCTACCTAAGAATTTCTTTAAAACAGGGATTTGAAACCTTGACATTTGGGCCATATAATTGTGACAGCCTGTCTTGTGAATTATAGAATGTTTAACTGCATACACACACACACACACACGTATTTACTTTTTTGTTTTTAAATAAACAGGGATCCCTGGGTGGCGCAGCGGTTTGGTGCCTGCCTTTGGTCCAGGGCGCGATCCTGGAGACCCGGGATCGAATCCCACGTCGGGCTCCCGGTGCATGGAGCCTGCTTCTCCCTTTGCCTGTGTCTCTGCCTCTCTCTCTCTCTCTCTCTCTCTCTCTCTCTGTGACTATCATAAATAAATAAAAATTTAAAAAAAAAATAAATAAATAAACAGATACATGATCTCTTTCAGGAGCCTGCAGGTACAAGTTATTTGCAGAAAAGACAGTGAATACCTGGATATGATTGTCTCCTGGAATGCTTCCCCTCCCCTCCCTGCCTTTGTTATGCTTTTCTGAAATACTCCTTGAACCTTGAAGCAGTAAGTCTCCACATATGTGGAACTGTACAAGGAAGGGCACATTACTGGTTTGCACCCATCAATCCCCATGCAAGTATATTTCTAAGAAGCCTATTGCACAGTTCATGTTTCATTGTAATAAGAAAGATGGTTAAGTTTCTCTGATTTCTATAAAACTCCTTTATTGAATTGTTCTTTGTAAGTGTTCATTGGCATAGAGTTCCTTAGATATTTGTCCCCAAGGGCAGAGAGCAGGCCACTTTCTGCCCACACAGGCCAGAGAGTCTCTATACATTTAGGAACACTGTCAGCATGTACTTGGACCATGAAGCTCTTGCAAAAACGTCCGTGTTGAATATTAGAACATGTTTTATTCTGATAGGAGTTTATAGGGATGAAGTCATTCTGGCCCCAATCTAATTACTGGCAGAAATAGAAGGAAAGTCAATGAACCAGACACAAGAGACTTCTGTTCCAGTCTTGGCACTGGGAGTTGCCTAGTTATTATCATTTTGGGTAAGTTAAAATCCTACATCATCTTCTGCAGCAGCAGCTTTTGGCTTCTGTCAACAATGGCAATAGTTACATACTCATATCTAACTATAGATATTGTTAAGTAGTCATGGAAAAAAATAGAGGATCTCAGGGATTTATGAGAGGTTGTATACATCATCAGCATTGTTCTCTGGAAATCTTCAGCAGAGTTGATATCAGGTGAAAAATAGACCATGCTGAGCCATTATGCTTCTTTTAGATGTTTGGTTTTGATAGGTCTGAACAACTTTTGAATAAGCCCTCAAGAACCAGGTAGCACAGTGATGAGTATAAATGCACAGGGGAGGAAGTGGAATATGATGGATTTGGAGATATAATTAGGTATCACATCATGTGAAATATTTTAGGTGTGGTAAAGAATCTGGATTTCATCTTTAGAGCAACAGGAAGCCATTGGAGAGTTCTGGGTAGGAGTGAGCTCTGCTCTGATCTCTGTGTTAAGACACCACTGAGAATGTTCTGTACAGAACACATTGTGGCAACAGAAAGATCACTTGGGAAGTCTTTTCCAGAAGAGCAAATAAGAGATGAGGATGACTTGAAAGAAGGATTTGGAATATGCTTTGGGGGCGAGTTTATAGAATTTGCTAGTAGATCACATAAAAGGCATAAAGATAAAGGAAAAATAAAGAATGACTGTCGGTGGTACTTGAGCAGCTAGGTGAATACAAGTGTCACTTATTGAGAGGGAGGACACTAGAGGAAGGAATCACTTTTGGATGGAAAGCAAGAATCCTGCCTTGGCAGTGTTAATTCTGAAATGCCTAGTAGACATCCAACTGGCCTAAGCTCCATAGCAGTGACATCCTGCTGATCATTAAGCATGACTGCAAAAACAAAAACATTTGTGCTTCACCTCTGGGATCTGCATCAACTAGATAGAAATCAAATTAGCCGGAATTAATTACAGTTTATAAAATCTGCCAAAATTGTATTAATGAGGATTTTTTTTTTTTAGGTTTGTGTCAGAAACCCAATGGCAACTGATTCTGTTCAATAGAAAAAAAAGTCTATTGGCTCTTGAAATGGAAAAAGTCCGATAGAGGTTTCACACATTACTGAATCGGGATGTTCCAGCGATAGCTCAGAAATCTGTCCTCAGTTCAGCATTCATTATACCAGCTTCAATCTCAGGCAGGATCCCCTATGAAATGGCAAAGGTTTCCCAAGGTCAATCCAGATCTTACCCAGAAGGAAAAAGTCATCTTTAGCCATAGCAGCAAAAAGGCATTGGCCAGTTCTAAGCTTTGATCATTCCTAGAGCCAAAGACCAGGTCGGCTCCTCACCTAACCACATAAACTGAAGTGAGAGTTGTTCAAAGTAGAAGAGAGGTGCTTTCACCACAAGAGGAGATTGCTATTGGCTCAAGTTACATAACACATAATGTATTTGTTCAGGCTGCTGTAACAAAATGCCATAAACCAGGAACTTAAGCAACAGAAATTTGTTTTCTCATAGTTCTAGAGGCTGGAAGTCCAAGATCAGGGTGCCAGGAGGGTTGGGGTCTGGTGAGGCTTCTCTTCCTGGCCTGGAGCTACCTTTTCATGGTGTCTTCTCAAGGTGGAGAGAAAAGCTCTCTTCTCAAAAGGGCACTAATTCCATCAGAAGGCCCCACTCTCATGACCTCATCTAGTCCTAATTAACTCCCCAAGGCCTGATTTTCAAATACCATCACGTTGGAGGGTAAGGCTTCAATATATGAATTTGGTGGGGAGGGGGACACAATTCAGTCCATGGCAGATGGACATTAAACGTACAGGAGTAACCTGAACTTCTAATGGCAACAAAAAGAAAACACAGTGCTTCACAGGATTTTGCTAACATAACATAAAATTCATGATTTCTTTCACAACATGCATGCCCATCACAGGAGAGAATATTTTGTTTCCCTGCTCAAGAAAAGTTATTGAGGTTGCCACACACTAAAATTAACACCATCCCACCTAAATAATCACACATAAAATAATGGTAGAAAATCCATCAGACACAGACAATTTTATATTTGTCAGATCTTCAAACGGACTGGTATTTTGAAGCAAGAAAAGAAAAATATTGGTCAATTTGTTTTAAGAACTTATAACTTGGGTACAAATGAGCAAAAATCCAAACAGCTGAGTAGGAATATATATGCACTGAGACTTCTTCCCTAAATGCACTCATTTACCTAATATTTACTAAGTGCTTACCAAGGGGAGGCTGTCGAACCAAAATGGGCTGCCTCTCCTCCCCTCCTCTCCAGGTAAGACCGCACTTTGATTATTTTGATCTCTATAAAAACCCAATCTTTGAACAACTCTATGCCCCCAAATGTGGTAACCTAGATGACATGGACCAATTCTTTGAAAGACAGAATCTGCCAAAACTCCCAGATGAACTAGATGATCTGAATAGGCCTGTGTCTATTAAGGAAATGGAATATACCATTCGGGTGAGTGATGTTGACAACAGAAAAGGCTAATGGCTGTGTGAGGCCAGGAGGTGTAAGAGAAATCTCTATATTTTTCCCTCAATTCTGTTGAAAATGTACCACTTCTGTTAAGAAGTAAAGACAAAAAACATCTAATATTAGCGCATGCGGAGGGTGAGATGTATTAAGGGGTCTGACTCACCCTTTGTTCCCTTTTAACTTTAGAGGAGTCCAGCTATTAATCACAATGCATTAGCCCCCCACCCAGCATGGCTATCTGCACCCCTCAAAATAGTCTCAGGGTCTGGGAACTGGCCTGACACCAGCTCACCTAGAAATGGGCCAGATAGCAAAAGGATTGCCATGGACTTCAGCTACACCCTACCCCAAAACTGAGGTCACCCCCTCCCAGGAGGTGAATATTCTGATCCCATTTGTTTTTTCACTCAAGGATAAAACAAAGACCATGTGATGTGACCAGTTGTGCACAATATTCTTACACTCTGTTCCAAGCATTGGTGGAGAGGGCTTTTCCCCCCTCTTCTCTAGAAATCTATAGAACTGCAGTGCAAGTGTCAGGTAATCCCATCTGCTTCTTAGGACAAAGAAAAATCTTTGCTGGACAGTGTTACAGGATCTCAGCCCCACATAGGAGACATTCTCTAGGAAATTTTCTCTTCCTACATTTTTGAGGTCTACTCTATATCCTAAAACACTTCCCATTTTCTCTTGAAATCCTGTACAAGAGACAGACATGCAGCAGGTAGTAGAATACAGTATGATAAATTAAATAATAGAATATAGATGAATGACAGGTCTAGGACTAATCAAGGTCTTATTAGACGAATAGCAGGTAAATGTGACCAGTGAAACGTTAGTACTAAATTCTATATAGAGAAATCACTCTGCCTAGACTGATTCATCTAGCTACCACCAAAATGTCTGATCCTAATAGACAAACCACAAAAATATATGAGCATATAATTCCTTTCTGGTGAAGAATAAATAGTAGACAAACACAGGCAATATTCTACTTCTAATTACCAGAGAAATGCAAATTTACTAACTTATTTAAGATTTTACTGATCTATTTGAGAAAGACAGAGCATGAGAGCAGGGAGGAGCAGAGGGAGAGGGAGAGGGAGAGGGAGAGAGAGAATCTCAAGCAGACTCTCCTGAGCATGGAGCCCAACCCAGGGCTGGATCCCAGGACCCTGAGATATGATCTGAGCTGAAACCAAGAGTCAGTCGCTCAATCAACTGAGCCACCCAGGCACCCTGAGAAATCCAAATTTAAAGTGAGGTATCATCTGACACCTAAAAACATAAATAGGAAACCCAGTGTTAGTGGCACTATGTTATAATCCTTTAAAAATCCCTTTAAAAAGAATTTGACTTAATATGAAGAGACAGGCGAGAATTCATGAGTTCAGTCTAATAAGGGACAGTGTATTAGTTTTCTAGAGCTGCCATAGCAAAATACCACACACCTTATAGTTTAAATAACAGACCCTGGTTTTCTCACAGTTTTAGAGGCTGGAGGTTGAAGATCAAGGTGTAGACAGGTGGATTCCTGCTGAGGCTTCTTTCCTTAGCTTGCAGATGGCCACCCTCTTGCTGCAGCTTCACATGGTCATCCCTCTGTGCTTGTGTATCCCTGTTACCTCTTCCTCTTCTCATAAAGATAGCACTCATGGTGGATTAGAACCTGCTCTAATGGGATCCCTGGGAGGCTCAGAGGTTTAATGCCTGCCTTCAGCCCTGGGCATGATCCTGGAGTCCTGGGATCGAGTCCCACATCAGGCTCCCTGCATGGAGCCGGCTTCTCCCTCTGCCAGTGTGTCTGCCTCTCTCTGTGTGTGTGTCTCTCATGAATAAATAAATAAAATCTTAAAAAAAAAACCCTTGCCTCATTTAAACTTAATTACCTCTTTGAAGATCCTGTCTCCAAATACTGTTACATTTTGAAGTACTAAGGGTTGGGACTTTAACATATGAATTTGGGGAAACACTTTCTCCATAACAGGTGGGATACTATGTCCTCAAACTTCCAGCTACTGAGAATTTAACGTAAACATGTGCTTTCATATTTCCAGTGGAAAATTGTTCTTAATAATTGTAAAAAATAATCGAAACAACTGGTAAATAAATCATGGTTGATCAACGTTATGGCTATTTTTCTGGTCATGGAGATCGTATAAATAAAGACTATTAAGTGTGGGGTGCCTGGGTGGGTCAGTTAAGTGTCTGTTTTTGACACAGGTCATGATCCTGGAGTCCCAGGATCAGATCCCACACGGGGTTCTCTGCTCCATGGGGAGCCTGCTTCTCTCTCTGCCTCTGCCTCTCTCTGTGTCTCTCATGAATAAATAAATAAAATCTTCAAAAAACAATAGGCAAGTGAAATCTCTTCTGTGATTTGGCCATAGGTTTCACAACCAAGGGTAACTGTGGGAGATTCGTTGAGCTGCCACAAGAGGGAGTGCTAACCCAGAGTTGGGTGTGAAGAGGCATCTGGAGCGCACGCTGGTGACTTACAGCCCAAAAATGAGAAAAAACATCAAGAGATCGCAACGGTAGCTACAGAAATGACCAAGGTTCTCTACTCTGTTCCACTGATGAGCACTGGGTGTTAGACTCAACTAATGAATTATTGAACACTACTACATCGGAAACTATGTACTATATGTTGGTTAATTGAATTAAACTAAAAAAATAAATAAAAATATAGCAGTGTCTTGCAGGAAAGAAAGAAGAAAGAAAGAAAAGAAAAGAAAGAAGAAAGAAAGAAAGAGAAAGAAAGAAAGAAAGAAAGAAAGAAGAAGAAAGAAAGAAAGAAAGAGAAAGAAGAAAGAAAGAAAAGAAAAGAAAAAAGAAAAGAAAGGAAAGAAAAGAAAAGAAAAGAAAAGAAAAGAAAAGGAAATAAAAGAAAAGAGAAAGAATCAGGGGATAACTTAGTAATTACCAAAGCTATCTCTTTCCTGGGAAGTAAATGCTTCTTGCTCCCCTCTTCTCTGCTTCTACCTCCTAAAGCCTTTCAGTGAAGATGATTCTTACGACTTGCTCTCAGTGTGCCATCTGTAATGTGTTCTATTTGTTTAGTGCTTGCATGGATGTTATTTTTTCCTCTATCCAACAAAATCTTCTTGTATCAACCATCATGCAGTGAAGGACAGAGTTCTCTGACTCGTCATATGGGTACTGGGCAGGACTCTGCTAAGCCATGCGAGTTTGCAAAAATAGCAACGGGACCTCTGCGAACTGGGAGGAATAAGTATGCATAGAACGAGTCCTGAGACATAAGGGGGTAACTACTGGCATCATGGTGGGGATGAGTGCAGTTTACATACGGGGGACTGTGTGGAGAGACTTGAGTGTGGAACTTAGATCCCTCTCTGAGAGCTAAGAAGAGCCTAAGTGTTGGAATCATGCAAAATCACACCTAAATTCCAGCTCTACCTTGACTAATTGATAGAGCTTGGCAAATTACTTCTTTCCCAGCCTTGATTTCTTTCTCTAGAGAAACATTTTACAGAGCTATGAGGATTAGACATGGGGTGTGTTAAGACCTACCCCCATGTTGGGCCCACCGCAGCTGTCAATAATTGATAGCTATTATTATTTTTGCCTAAAATCACATAAACTGATAAGTAACCACGTGGGTGGGCCGACATGCACTTCCTGGGCCTGCACTCCAACTGTACCAAGAAGGTGAATTCAGCGGGGGAGGGGTACAGGCAGGAACCAGATTAGGGTTGCAGTTCTCAGCTCTGGCTAGGCTTACCAATCACACAGTTGATTACTTTGAGCCCTGGCTTTTGATTTCAGTTGATTAAGAATTTTTTGAAGAAGAAAGAGATGCTATCAATTAGTCCTTCTCAGAAACCACCAGCACTGAGCATTTGTCCCAAGGCCTTACAGAAATTCATGCCAATTAACTATTTATTGACTGAATCAAGTCATGGGTGCAAGTGGGGAAATAGCCATCACAAAGCTGTACAAGTGTTTATAGAACCCCAAACTTATGAGGGAGTAATGTTGTAGTACCATTATGTGTTAACAAAAATTGATAGTAACTGATATGAAGCCATTTTTCATATTCTCACATAAACTTACATTTACAGATGATAGCCAAAAAACAACAACAACAACAACAAAAAACAAAAAACATACTGACTTAACTGTTTATCTGATGTCTCCATTACCTTCAGATTAGAAGCCAGTTGGGGATGGGATCCAGCTGATGGGGCATAAATAAATGTACAGGTGGGGAGAGCTTCTGAGAAACTCCCCTTGGCAGTGGAGGGAGAATGCTAATAACAGATAAATAAGAGAGCCACGATGGAGGACCATTTAGAGGAGGAAGAAAAAAGCTCTAAGCATCTCATTGTATGTTCTTGAAAATGAACATGCTTGTATTTTGGCAAGGAGACTGATATGGCCTTGTTCCTGAGTAAGAATGGGTCAAATTATATTCTCTATGAGATAATAATAAGAATGAGAAAATACTAGAAAAAAATATTTTAATCATAGTTGAGATTTTAAAAAGCTCTAGTGTTTAGTATGCTAAGTTTCTGCTTTCTGGAATACTCCTTTATGGGAATACCTTTATCTCTTATTGCTTCCTTAGGAAAAGGAGCCATCAGAACAGATGCTACTCTAACATTTATGAGCTAAGAGTTGGATATTCTGTTTAACTTTAATAGTCTGATGTATCACCAAATGGAATTTCACTTTTCAAAGTTAGCCTCGTCGAACACAATTCATTTAAAAGAAGAGAAAAAAGAACATTGTCTTTACAATTATTGCTATTGTTTTAATCAAAGTTTTAATTTAGGTTGGCACATTTGGCATATGGAATTCAGTTCCCTTTCCAGAAGCCTAGGGGTTCCCGAACTAATGAGAAAAATCAGACCTATTTAATATGGACAGAATCAGAGAGCTGTTAGAAATAAGATTTTATGTAAAACATAGCGCAAGAAACATGGTATCAATACACAAGACATAGTGCTATGCGTATTTACTGTCTGCCTTTTCTCAGACACTGCACTAGCCACCTGAAGAGAAGTGTAACTCTAAATATTAATAGATGTGATTTAAAAGCAAAAGAGCTTCTTCATGGTCTAATAAGTTTGAGAAACACTGAGTTAAAGTGAATTAGGGCTTCTTTATTACCAGACTTTTTTCAGCACAGTCAATGAGCTAATAGGAATTGGTAAGCTCTTGGAGGGGATACAGCATATATGCAACGCTTCCCAAACTTATTAGGTCATGGAACATTTTTCCCGAGGAGCATATTTTGGGACCAGTGTTTGGCAGATGACACATCGGAAAACCAGGAAGCCAGGCTGTGAAGGATACTAAGGCGGTGAAGTCACAGGCTTTGCTGGTCAGAGGCTCACTGTCGGAGCTAATGATAAGACCAAGACCCAGTAAGTACAATGAGAAGAAGAAACCATAACTTTTCTGAGATATGGGCAAAGTTCTGGGCAGCAACAAATTTAAATGAACTGTGTTGATATTTTCTCAACTATACATTATAAGTTTTCTTCTTAAAAATATCATTATGTCTGTCTCTCTGCCAACCATGTTACAAATAAGATATTTAATCCCACAGAAACTCCACAAAGAGAGAACTATTTTTTCTTATTATTCCTGAAACTGCTGCCTAGAGAGTTGGAGTCTCCTGACAGTCTTAGGCATCCCCTCCTTGGAAAATATGGGATGTGATCCCAGATTTGTCTGACCCTAGAGCAGGAGCTCTATCCACCCCCACCTGCCAAAAAAGGTGGCATTTTTTAAAATACACTTACACAATTAAAAAAATATTTCAGAATAGGAAAGTACAGAAATACCAGGCAATAATATCAAACCATTCAGGCATGACCAAGAGAAAATTTCTTTGCATTAGGGTTTAGTGTTTAACTGGAAAACAAAACAAAACAACCTTTAAGATCTATTTTCCAAGAAAATGCCAAAATCAGGAAAAAATAAAGCCCACAATATTGATACACTTACAGTCAGTCTATAGGGAGGAATAGACTACAGATGCCAGTGATACGAGTGAGAAACTCATGCTCAGTCACCTTTCCAAACTTTAATCAATTTATCCTAGTGTTTTTTACTTCTATGGTGTATTTGCTCTTCTTAAATACCAGCATCATATTTGAGTTTGGAATACATCTGTATTTCTTTCAGCTTATTCTCAAAGAGAATCATTTATGAGATAACCTCACATGTAGATTTCAAGTATGTATTGTGCCCATTTGCCATTACAAAGTCGAATTTCAATCACTTTGTTCATCAGGAGATTGAAAATCTAAATGTTAAATGTTCCCAAACATTGAAAATCTATTCTTCAGTTTCTCTGAAGCTGCCAACCCCTGATTTGGTTGAATAGATTGAGAGAAAGAAGAAAGGATAAATTAAGGATTTGGGCAAGGAGAGATTAATGATACTCCAGTCTTTGTTGAATGGGAATTATAAATATCCTTTCAAAGCTAGATTTTCAATGTTTATAAATGCTACAAGGATATTATTTAAGATCTGCGCTGGGGATGTAGAAACTTCTGATGATGATAATAATAATCATATAATGAGACCACAATTCTGAGCTCAGTACTTAACACAAAATCATCTTAAGATGTCATATTTTGAGTTTTCCACCACAGCCCAGAATGTTTTTATGGTTCTCAAGTAGCCTAAGTGCTAATATCTAAAACCAAAGAAAATCCTGAGATAGTGCAAGATTTATTCTAAAAGCAATCAATTTGCAATCAATGGCTTTTCAGTTCAACCTTTCTAAGATAAGCAGGGCAGGTTGTTGTTGAGAGACAGAGGAGATAAAAGGAAATGAATTTGGCCTGAAAATTTGCTAAGATAATAAACTACTATATTTTCCAGAAACTGAACTGACAATTAGCATTCTATCCTTAATCCAGGGGAGAAAAATACATTGCAGCTGCTTTATACACATCTGTATCTGTGTTCAGTAAAATATGTTAGGTACTTTAAATCTGCTTATGCAGTGTTGGCAAGCAGAGATTTTTCTTTTATCCTAAATGTAAATACGAATATAGACTTGGAGCATACTCTAGCTTAGGCAGTATAGAGCCTCACATTTTTTCATTGCTCTCTAAATCTCTTCTACATTCAGCTCCACTTGGAGAATGTTCACAATCCCAATTTCAACCAATGGGTGGCATCATGCGGCCTGCAGTCGTGAAGAGGAAAGTCATTTAGAAAAATGCAAACACTTTTTTCTCCTGCCCGGTCAGTTTTGCTGAGAAGTAAATGCTCAAAACATTGCATAAAGCACGGTCCAAGATTCACCTTCAATTTACTTCTTCTTGGAAGCTGTCTCTTCCTTCTCCTTCTGTCCTTTCCCTGAATTCTTATGTATCTTTTTTCCTGAGACTCATTTATTGCTTCCTGTCTTATTCTTGATATGCTACGTGAGTCTTATCTGTGCCTTCCTGATTCACTGGATGTTCAAAGCATCATAACTGTGTTCCTTTTTTAAAAAAAGATTTATTAGAGAGAGAGAATGAGAGAGAGAGGGAATGAGAGCAGGTGAATGGGGAGAGGGGCAGAAGAAGAGGGAGATAAAGAATCCTAAGCAGACAGACTCTGCACTGAGCGGGGTAACCCAACTTGGGGTTCGATCCCAGGACCCTGAGATCATGACCTGAGCCTAAACCAAGAGGCGGACGCTAACCAACTGAGCCACCCAGGTGCCCCATCCATGTTCTTTTTTTTTTTTTTATTTTTTATTATTGGTGTTCAATTTACTAACATACAGAATAACACCCAGTGCCCGTCACCCATTCACTCCCACCCCCCGCCCTCCTCCCCTTCTACCACCCCTAGTTCGTTTCCCAGAGTTAGCAGTCTTTACGTTCTGTCTCCCTTTCTGATATTTCCCACACATTTCTTCTCCCTTCCCTTATTTTCCCTTTCACTATTATTTATATTCCCCAAATGAATGAGAACATATAATGTTTGTCCTTCTCCGACTGACTTACTTCACTCAGCATAATACCCTCCAGTTCCATCCACGTTGAAGCAAATCCCATCCATGTTCTTAATATGAATCCCCCACACCACTCAGCACAGTTCTGGATACTTGGGGGCCTTTGATGGCCACTCTTTGGTTGACTCCTTATTCCCGATTCCCTACTAGCACAGACGCCTCCTCACCCCCATCACCCCACTACATACATACACGTCAGAGGCAATCTGGCCTCCAGAAGACATTTTTCCTTTATTTTTTGTATAGGACCCAAATCAGACTTGGGGACCATGAGTGATATGTCAGTTTTCTGTGTTGCATAGGTCACAAGGCGTTTCAAATGCTTATAGTGTGTGCACACACACGTATCCCTACACACATCACTTGGCATCTGCTATTCTTATTGTGTAAGAGCATATCCACGGATATTGGCATATCCACCTTGCTTTGGTAACCAGACCCTGATTTTCATTTCAAAGGAAAATCCCCAAAGAACACTAAACCAGGATTGTATTTTTTTCTCATGAAAACCATCTATTATTTGGAAATCTGAACTCCCATCTCCCCATTCATGCCTGTGGTACCCACCAACTGCAAGTGTGTCAGAACGGCCTACATTTAGTCTGTTGACACCATTCTAGCCAGAAGCTATACCCTTTCTGTGTACTAGCAATTTTTTAAAAGAATAAATAATTTATTCATTTATTCATAAGAGACTCACAGAGAGAGGCAGAGACCTAGGCAGAGAGAGAAGCAGGTTCCTTGCGGGGAGCCTGATGCAGAATTCCATCCCAGGACCCCGGGATCATAACCTGAGCCAAAGGCAGACACTCAACCATTGAGCCACCCAGGTGCTATTTCTGTGTATTAGTAATTTAAGAGAAATTTACCACTTGTTTAAAATAACCAATAGAAAGGGCCAAAAGTCTTTGAATGAAGTGTTCTGGTCCTGCAGTAATCATAATTCTAACTCAAAGAAAGATAAGGTATTCAAGATTCAAATGTCACCCACCATCAGAATCTTAGGCCTCTGAAATCCCCTTTCTTGGCAGTATTCTGGGGGCCAAATGTTGGTCCAGCAGTGACTCCCCTGAAAAGAAGAAGAAGGACAAAGGAGAGTGCCAGGGGCCAGGAAACACCCTGCCAAGGACCAAATCCAGCCCACTATTGTAAATTCTTCATTTTTCTATTGTCAATGGCTGCTTTCACACTGCACCACCATAGTGGAATAGTTACAACAGAGGTATGGCCCTGAAAGCCCAAAAAACTTAATATCTGGCCCTTCATGATAAAGGTGTGATAAACTCTGCTCTGCTCCAAGTATTAGGTCGACCACATGCCCTCAGGAGCTCCAGGACTCATGCCTATGGGGTCCCAGCAGAATACTATGTACCAGTCCTTGTTCTAGGAGAGCAGCCTGATGAGCAGATTGTTCTGCTGGTAGATACTGTATTTCTTTCGCAAGGATTGGCTGCCAGAATGGTACTGACACAGTGATTTGGGGTGACTCTCATTCACATCAAACAGAGGATGAGTTCAAGGCTCTGGCTACCTAAACCCTATCCCTTGGCTTGAATCAGATATATAGTCTGTGCACTGCCTCTTGTGCATCTGTGTTTCTACTATGGCACCTTCTGTAGTCTATGACACCAAGAGAAGTGGGATGGTAGCAAACAACACTTACCCTCTTTCCCAACCACTGCATTCTCTGACTCCCTAACTCTGGTGCTCCAGAGGCTCCAGACCATGTGACAAGCAATGGAGGTACTCACTTCCTCTGAGGATTCTCCAGACTATTGTTCCACAATGTCAACTGGGTACTTCAATCAATAACTTTTCTTTCCCCTGATAAATGTAGTAACATTGTGTTCTCCCAGATTAGTCCTGGTTGGTTTCCCTAGGGGTGAAGGAAGGTCATCTTTGAGTGAATGGAACTGCTCATCCTGCTTGGCCCACAGTCCCCTCACCAGTCTTTACTGATGACCATGTGTAGAGGGCAAAGGTGTGGTCAACATTTTTTTTTAAGATTTTATTTATTTGCTCATGAGAGACACAGAGAGAGAGAGAGAGAGAGGCAGAGACACAGGCAGAGGGAGAAGCAGGCTCCATGCAAGGAGCCTGATGTGAGACTCGATTCCGGATTCTGAGATCATGCCCTGAGCTAAAGGCAGATGCTCGACTGCTGAGCCATCCAGGCATCCCAGGTATTATCAATTATCAACATTGAAAGAGATCACATTCTAAGAATGCGGTGATTATGACCAAAGAATTCAAGAGAAGACGTGGTTGGAAGATGCGTCATCCTATATTTATGCCATAAAATTCCAAACAGCAGATTCTACATGACCAAAAAAACAGATTATCCATTACATTTTTCTGCATGCTCTGGGCAATATGTGCACTGATGGTCATCATCAACAAAGCACAGTAACAAGTTTCGAGAGAGTCATCAAGAGTCAGTGCTCGGAAACTGCACAATGGATGGGTGACGCAGTGTCATGAGTGATGTTGAACCAGTCTTAAAGAAATGATGTTAGGAAACTGCAGAGACAAGAAGTTCTATGTTGTTTGAATACAAGCAGATTGTGAAGATCAACAGCATTGTGAGTAACAACGGCATTGCTATCTTTTTCTCTTCGGTAGAAGGAACGACAAAGTCAGCCTGGAACAGCATTACTGGCAAAGAAGAAAGCAAAGAGTTGGTTCTGGACCAGAACAGAACTAGATGGCGCTTGGCAAGTATGAAGAATCTTCACATATCCCAACTGGAGAGTGACAAATATGTAAGGATCCCTTCTCTACCATCAATCCTAAGTTTCCATCAATAAATCATTGTATCTTACATGAGCCGGTACTTAGTACACTTTTAATCACATTGTTTATATACGCAGGGGTCTCATAAAAAATATTTGCATTGTGCTCATTCTGTAGTGTTCCTGCTGACTGGAGGAATATCGCACTCTGAGCAATCATGGGAAGGTCAAGCGCCCCAAACCAGAGCCAGGTGGGTGGGGTCAGCTGCACACAAAGTATGGGAATGAGAGTCAGGGAGGGAGCAGTTTGCCAAAGGAAAATTAAGCTGCTATTCCCAGGACTGGAAAACAGACACAGTGCAGGCTAAAACCAACAGAAGTTCACCTACCCCTTGCATGGTGGGTGAGTGTCATCATTATCCTATATGAGATGCCTAAAGAATGGGAGAGCTGGGCCATTTGCCCAAAGTCCCATGCAAGTCAGGGACATAGCTAAGAGAGGAGCCCACATTAATTCCCTGACTGGGATCATTTATAGTTGGCAATAACTGATCAAATCCAGGACCTCAGATCTGGTAAAGACTTTGCATAAGAAAACTTGGAGTAAGGGCAGCCCGGATGGCTCAGCGGTTTAGCGCCACCTTCAGCCCAGGGTGTGATCCTGGAGACCCAGGATCGAGTCCCACATCAGGCTCCCTGCATGGAGCTTGCTTCTCCCTCTGCCTGTGTCTCTGCCTCTCTCTTTCTCTGTGTCTCTCATGAATAAATAAAAAACTTAAAAAAAAAAAAAGAAAAGGAAACTTGGAATAATTCTGGCTCCTTTATTTACTAACTGCGTGATGTTGAACAACTTAGTTAAGCTCTCTGAATTTTGTTTCTTCAGGTCCAAAATTTGGGATAGTAATAATTTCTTTGTAGCATTGACATTAGCATTAAATGACAGTGCACAGAAAGGCTGAAGCCTAATGTGTTGCTAGTAATTAAATAGTCTAGTATAATTGCTACTCCAGTAGTTAGAGCAGATGTAAAAGACCTAGTATTTTATTTATTTTTTAACACACTCTGAGATAGCACCTCTTTATGTGCCAGGCGCTATTCCAAATGTATCATAAATACTAACTCAATTAATAAAGTAGTGATCCTCCTTTTTTACATCAGGATACTGAGGCCCAGAGAGTTTCAGTGACTCACCCAAGGTCACAAGCTAGTGAATGGGGTGCCAGGATTCAAATGTAGGCAGACAGGCTCCAGAGTCTGTGCTCAGAGTCTCTATACTCTACCTTCTCTCAGGAAGAGGCAGTTATTATTATTACTCAATAAGTGGCAGCACTTTATTGCCATTACTATTATAGATGATAAGACTGAAATCTAGAGGCACCAAAATAGAAATAAAGCTAAAAATAAATCCCAGGTCTAATGCTTCCCAGTCCACTGCCCTTTCCAATATGCTGCCCCATTTCCTACTCAGAGGAGAATTACATTAAGGAGAAGTAGTAGGATTATGTATCTGCTGACAAATGAGATCTTTCCTGCAATTCATCAGGTGTTATTATCAGGGAGAAAAATAATTTCTTTTTCCATGATAGATTCTAATTGTGGGTAAATCAGTAAGAGAAGATGAGTGAAACTATTCTTGTTTCCAGATGGAAGGAGGAAACATACACAGATTCAATGTGCCACAGGTTTGGGAGTCACTGGGCCAGTTTGTAAAGAACAGCAGCACCAGGATTCCATTCGTAAAGCACATTAGTGACCCCAGCAGGTGCTCGAGGCTGCAGAGGCCTGAAGAATGCACAGTGGAGAGGACACGATCTTCGAAGTTAATGTTGGTCTTAAGATCGCTCAGGAATTGCTGTTTTAACAGCCCAGCGGCCTCCTTGGGACTGAGCTGAAACAGAGTCACACAGACTGCGGGCAAAACCCCCAGTTTCCATATTCTCAGAGAATTTCCTTTCCACTTTACTGCTGAGAAATCCCTCTTCCCCTGAGGCTCATTTAGCCTAAGGCATAAATCAAGCAGCTGTAAATTTTCTGTAAAGGGCCAGAGAGTAAATATTTTAAGCTTTATGAGACATGCAGCCTCCGTCCCAACTGCTCAACTCTGCCATTGTAGCAAAAGCTATGAAAGAAAATACGTCAAGAAATGAGAGCGGCTGCATTCCAATAAAACTTTATAGAAACAGATGGATGATGGGCTGGATTTGGCCCGGGGGGTTGCATGCAATCAGCTGACACTTGGTGTAAATAGACTCCGCCCTCTGGCTCTTGCACCTGCCTCTGTATCACAGGGCTTCCTCACCTGGCATCGGGCGGAGCCCCCACTGAGTGCCAAGCCCCAGGCTTCCTTCCCTCCCAGCAACTGCTGTCTTCCCAGGGAACTTCATTCAAGCAGATGGACTGTCCAACCACACCTTGCCCTTCCTGTCTTGCCCTGCTTAGATCTAAGTGCCTTCATTCAGGTACTTCCAGGTAACTTTAGAGAACCACATTTGCACCTGTCAGCGGCAGGGTTTCACCTCTGATTCTTAACTGCCCCGCCTCTGATCACAAACCCTCGGGTTCCCTAACCTCCTTACATCTCCCTTCCTCTCCCATTTGTCAGCAGAGTCCCTCGGCTCTATGACCAATACAGTAGCCCCTGGACTCATGTGATACTAAGCACTTAAAATCAGGCTTGTACAAAGCTGTAAATACATGCCAGATTTCCAAACCTAAGTATAAAAAATAATGTAAGACATCCACACAATATTTTTTTCTTACCTAATTACATGTTGAAATTCTAATGTTTGTGAGATATGGGTTAACTACATTTTTAAATAGTCACAAGAGAAAACGAGTGAAGGAAATCAGATAAAATGTCAGTAGCAGTCGTCCTGTTGTTGAAATTACGACTGATTTTTTTCATTCATAGGCTTTTCCCCCAACTTTCGACAATGAGCGTGCGTCATGTTGATAATAAAGCTAAAGTGAATTAAAGAAAAATAGCTGAAATCAGATACAAACCTCCATCATCCCTGATCCTTCACAAGCTGGTAATGTTAAAATTAACCACTTTTGGAATTCACCACCAAGAAAGCACACCTTTTAAACTGTTTATAACTGATGGTCTGCAGAAATTATGTTGCAATCTCCCACAATTTCAAGTTATTTTGTGATTTAATATTATTATGCTAAGCATAAGAACAGCATGAATGTATAAAAATATAGATTTCAAGACTTTTTTTTTTTTAAAAAAGTCTTTTTTCTTTGGTTTCTAATAAATCAAAGAGGAGTTAAGGAGAAGAGGAGCCCCAACCCTTGGCAGTTGCAATGCTTTTCAGCTGGAACTCAGTCAGCCCTGTGTCCCCTGCTCTCAAACAGCCATGGACATTCTTCTATGGACATTCTTCTTAGCCACACACGGCTCAAGCAGGGGTTGGGTGGGAAGTTGTGACCTGGGAAGTCAGGGCAGCTTGCCAGCAGACGGTGCACTTATATGCAGTCCCATCAGGGAGTGACAAGCCCCTACAATTTTCTGCTCACTAGAAAGCCTGCAGTCAGTTTCCCGGCAAGGGAATCCTGAGACAGCATGATTTGGATTCAAACTGCTCTGGCTCCATATCCTTTTTTTAAAAAAATTTTATTCATTTATTTGACAGAGAGAGAGTGTGCACAAACAGGGAGAGGGAGAAGCAGGCTCCTAACTGAGCAGGGAGCCTAATGTAGGGCTCAATCCCAGGACCCTGGGATCATGACCTAAGCTAAAGGTAGATGCTTAACTGACTGAGCTACCCAGGTACCCTGGGTCCGTATCCTTTTTAGGACACTCAGGCTCAGAAATTCAGAAGGTGCCCCCAGTGAGAAGCAGCAGCATTACAGGCAACTTGCTGGACATGCAGATTCTTGGACACCCACAACCCCCCTCCCCTGCCCCACACCTACAGAATCAGAAACCCAGAGGTGAGAGTCATCAATCTGTGTTTGAGTGAGCCTCCGGGAGACTCTGGCACACACTCAAGTCTGAGAACCACTAACCAAACTGAGTGGCTTTGGACAACTACCTAATCCCTCTAAACCTCAGTTTTCCTCCCTGGCAAACCGAAGATAATAAAACCTAACCTCAAAGCTTTGTAAGGATTAATGAGAAGATGGGTATCAGACACAAAGGAGCACTCCTTGAATTATATCATCATTTTCTCCCTCAGGATTCTTAAAAATGCAACATCCTCTGTGCACATTTTCCATTTTTTTGCCTTTTAATACAGTTAATTCTTTGCCTGGTGGGAACGATAAATGGGCATCTCTGCTAGATTGAACAAAATACTATATTAGATGCAGATAAGCAGGTCATTATGGCCACATGATTTCTTATTACCAAAAAAAAAAAAAAAGTAAAAGGAAAGAAAAGAAAAAAAGTTGTAAGGACAGGTGGAAAGAATCCTGGAGTTGGAGTGGGAAACATGCTCCAGCTCTAACTCTGTGCATGTCCCCTTCTGAATGAAGCCACGTGGAATGACAGAGAAGAGGAAAACATTGTACGTAGGTAACTGATGTGGGGGAGTCCACACCCCACCTCTGCCATCACACAGATCTGCAGGGGCGTTTTGCTTAGCTAGAACACGTGTGCACACACATGGCTACTGAGCATCCTACTAGAATGCTACTCCCTCCTTCCCTTCACCCTATTAGGTTCACCTTTGTGAGAAGGCAAGGAGATGATGAGCTGTTTCCACCATGCCAATCAAAGAACAGGAAGAAATTGTCTCCTACACTCCTATCCCATTGGGTCATGTTTTTAATATTTTTTTCCTTTGTAAACAATATTTTTAATGATTGCATTTTGTTGTCATATGTCGTGACATTCTTTTTTTCCATCTCTAGTATATTTTATTAATTTTTAAAATTTAAATTGTTTTTTGGCATATAGAATAACACTCAGGGCTCATCTCGTTGTGTGCCCTCCTTAATGCCCATCACCCAGTCACCCCCCCTCTTTATGCAACCCTTTGTTTCCCAGAGTCAGGAGTCTCTCATGGTTTGTCTTCCTCTCTAATTTTTCCCCACTCAGTTTCCCCTCCTTCCCTTATAGTCCCTTTTACTATTTCTTATATTCCACATATGACTGAGACCATATGATAATTGTCTCTGATTGACTTATTTCACTCAGCATAATACTCACCAGTTCTATCCATGTCAATGTAAATGGTGGGTATTCATCCTTTCTGATGGCTGGGGAATATTCCATTGTGTATATATACCATGTATTTTTTATCCATTTATCTGTCAGAGGACATCGTGGCTCCTTCCACAGGCTATTGTGGACAGTGCTGCTATAAACATTGGGGTGCAGGTGTCCTGTCATTTCACTACATTTGTATCTTTGGGGTAAATACCCAGTAGTGCAATTGCTGGGCTGTAGGGTAGCTCCATTTTTAACTTCTTGAGCAATCTCCATTCTGTTTTCCAAAGTGACAAAACCAGCTTGCATTCCCACCAACAGCGCAAGAGTCTTCCCCTGTTCTCCACATCCTCGCCAACATTTGTTGTTTCCTGTCTTGTTCATTTTAGCCATTCTCACTGGTGCACAGTTGAACTCAGCCACAGCAGCTTCTTGCAAGACAGCTGCTTTTAATCTTTTTTTTTTTCTTTTTTTAGCTGCTTTTAATCGTAACTCCTTTCCTCTCCTGTGTGCTTGGGATGTCAACCAATTTTGTAAATGGCAGACTTTGCCAAACTTCCTCTGCCACCCAAACCCAGACCTCAGAGGATGTTGCTATGCTCCCACTGCTGGCTAGCAATCAGAAGACAATGCACCCAGGCTCAGGTTACCCAGAGAAAAACATAGCCAGAGACCCCTGAGTGACAGCTTGCTGTTCTGTAGATACTAGAACTGGCCCAGGTGCCACACTCAGAACATTAACCCGACTTATGACAGGAAATGGGCATGCTCCTTGAGACCACAAGGCAGCACAGGCCCGCAGCCCAGGGCGCCCGGGGACACAGCTGGGACCCTGCGCTCCCCACGGGACAGGCAGAGGTGGGGAGTGCCCAGGGCAGTGAGGATGCTCCTGCCCCCGGGCGCCCCCTGAGCTGTGCAGGTCAGCGCCCCGCCCCGGAGCATCCAGGCCCCTGCGGACTGCTGCAGGAGCTGCCTCCAGGGCTGGGGACCTGGCTGCCACCAGTGTTGTTCCTCCTGGTGTCACCTTGTGCCTTGGACTGAGCAGGAGCCTCACAGGATAAACAGCTCCCACTGAGCCGTGCACCTGACGGGGGGGGGGGGCGGGGCGGGGCAACTCCCCCAGGTGCACACACCTGAGATCAGCACAGCAGCCCCCCCCCCCCGCCAGAAGACCAGCTGGAAGGACAGGGGAAGAGACGGTTCTGGACCGAGCAGCGCTGGAAACTCCAGGGGATGTCGAGGGACTTACCGTATATAGAACCAGACGATACCCCGCCTTGTTTTTTTCCTTCCTTTTCCCAGTACAACTTGTTTTTATATCAGACTGTAAATTTCCAATTTCTTTTTTCTCTCTTGCCACCTTAAATACAATATTTTACCATTTTTAAGTTTCTTCCTTTTTGACTTTCATACTTCTACAATTATAGGTCTTAGACATATTTTCCACTTCTAGATTCCCTTCAAAATACTCAACATAATTTTGGGAGATATACAAGATATGTTTATTTTGTTTTGTGTTTTTTTGTTTGTTTGTTTGTTTTCTCTGCCTCATTTTGTTCTACAATGGCAGAAGTTAATACCTTCTAAAACATGACCAGCATGCCCCCAGAACCAAGTGGTATACCATGCTGGTTCATTCTGTGAGACTCCTCAATCCCATTATGCCCCCCTCTTTTATCTCATTGATGTTTGGGTGGTCAATGTTGGGCTTTCTACAAGTATTTCTGGTTTATATAAATTTGGGACTGAGCATCTTCTAACATACAGAACTTAATAACTCAGGACAAAGAGGATCACCTTCTAGAATCCCTCAGGTTCTATTCTCCCTCCATACAACTTTGTCACAACCACCATCTCCCAGTCCCCTCCCTTTTCTTTCTTCTTTTTTTTTCCTCTTTACTTCTGCTTTTTTCTCTTCTTTTTTTCTTTTTCTTTGGGGTTCTAGGCCTTTTATTTTTTACTACTTTGCTTTAATTTTTTTTCACTTTAGTGGTCCTTTTGTTTTATTTTGTGCTGATCTTTGTTTTCAATTTCTGGTCTCTGACCTCATCAGGATCATCTAGGGTGAAATTTACTTAGGTCGTGGTTTATATTCTTGACTCAGCCTGCATACGCCCAACTTCACTGAGCAAAATGACTAGAAGGAAGAACTCACCACAAAAGAGAGAATCAGAAACAGTACTCTCTGCCACAGAGTTACAGAATTTGGATACAATTCGATGTCAGAAAGCCAATTCAGAAGCACAATTATAAAAGTACTGGTGGCTCTGGGAAAAAAGCATAAAGGATTCAAGAGACTCATGACTGCAGAATTTAGATCTAATGAGGCTGAAATTAAAAATCAATTAAATGAAATGCAATCCAAACTGGAGGTCCTAACAACGAGGGTTAAATGAGGTAGAAGAAAGAGTGAGCGACATAGAAGACAAGCTGATGGCAAGGAAGGAAGCTGAGGAAAATAGAGAAAAACAATTAAAAGACCATGAGGAAAGGTTAAGGAAAATAAATGATAGTCTTGAAAGGAAAAATCTATGTATAATTGGGGTTCTAGAGGGCGCCGAGAGGGCCAGAGGGCCAGAAAGCATATTTGAACAAATCATAGTTGAGAACTTCCATAATTTGGGGAGGGAAACAGGCATTCAGATCCAGGAGATAGGTTCCCCCCCCGCAAAAAAAATCAACAAAAACTGTTCAATACCTCACCTTGACATTTAATAGTGAAACTTGCAAATTCCAAAGATAAAGAGAAAATCCTTAAAGCAGCGAGAGACAAGAGATCCCTAACTTATATGGGGAGAAATATTAGAAACAGCAGACCTCTCCACAGAGACCTGGCAGGACAGAAAGGGCTAGCAGGATATATTCAGGGTCCTAAATGAGAAGAACATGCAGCCAAGAATACTTTATCCAGCAAGGCTCTCATTCAGAATAGAAGGAGAAATAAAGAGCTTCCAAGATAGGCAGAAACTGAAAGAATATGTGACCACCAAACCAGCTCTGCAAGAAATACTAAGGGGGACCCTGTAAAAGAAAGAGGAAGTCCAAGGAAACAATCCACAAAAACAGGGACTGAATAGGTATTACGAGGACACTAAATTTGTATCTTTCAATAATAACTCTGAACATGAATGGGCTAAATAATCCCATCAAAAGACGTAGGGTGTCAGACTGGATAAAAAAGCAAGACCCATCTATTTTCTGTCTACAAGAGGCTCATTTGAGACCTAAGGACACCTACAGCCTGAAAATGAAAGGTTGGAGAACCATTTACCATTCAAATGGTCCTCAAAGGAAAGCTGGGGTAACAATCCTCATATCAGATAAATTAAAGTTCATCCCAAAGACTGGAGTAAGAGATTAAGAGGAACACTATATCATATTTAAAGGGTCTATCCAACAAGAGGACCTAACAATCATGAATATTTATGCCCCTAATGTGGGAGCTGCCAAGTATATCAATCAATTAATAACCAAAGTTAAGACAAACTTAGATAATAGTACACTAATAGTAGGAGACTTCAATATGGCACTTTCTGCAAATGACAGATCTTCTAAGCACACCATCACCAAAGAAACAAGAGCTTTAAATGATACACTGGACCAGATGGATTTCACAGATATCCACAGAACTTTGCATCCAAACGCAACTGAATACACATTCTTCTCAAGTGCACATGGAACTTTCTCCAGAATAGATCACATACTGGGTCACCAATCAGGTCTCAACTGATACCAAAAGAATGAGATTGTCACTGGCACATTTTCAGACCACATGCTTTGAAACTAGAATTCAATCACAAGAAGAAATTTGGAAGAAACCCAAACATGTGGAGATTAAAGAGCGTCCTGCTAAAAGATGAATGGACCAACCAGGAAATTATGGAAGAATTTAAAAGATTCATGGAAACCAATGAAAATGAAGATACAACTGTTCAAAATCTTTGGGATACACCAAAAGCAGTCCTAAGTGGGAAGTACATTGCAATACAAGCATCCCTCAAAAAATTGGAAAAAACTCAAATATACAAGCTAACCTCACACCTAAAAAAACTGGAGAAAGAACAGCCAATAAAACCTACAACAAGCAGAAGAAGAGTTAATAAAGATTCGAGCAGAACTTAATGAAATAGAGACCACAAGAACTGTAGAACAGATCAACAAAACCAGGAATTGGTTCTTCGAAAGAGTTAATAAGATAGATAAACCATTAGCCAGCCTTACTAAAAAGAAAGGAGAAAAGACTCAAATTAATAAAATCATGAATGAAAAAGGAGAGATCACAACCAATACCAAGGAAATACAAATGATTTTAAAAACATATTAAGAACAGCTATATGCCATAAAATTAGACAATCTAGAAGAAATGGATGCATTTCTGGAAAACCACAAATTACCAAAACTGGAACAGGAAGAAATAGAAAACCTGAACAGGCCAATAACCAGGGAGGAAATTGAAGCAGTCACCAAAAACCCCTCAAGACATAAAAGTCCAGGGCCAGATGGCTTCCCAGGGGAATTCTATCAAACTTTTAAAGAAGAAACCATACCTATTCTCCTAAAGCTGTTTGGAAAGATAGAAAGAGATGGAGTGCTTCCAAATTCGTTCTATGAAGCCAGCATCACCTTAATTCCAAAACCAGACAAAGACCCCACCAAAAAGAATTATAGACCAATATCCCTGATGTACACAGATGCAAAAATTCTCAACAAGATACTATCCAATAGGATCCAAAAGTACATTAAGATTATTCACCATGACCAAGTGGGATTTATCCCCAGGATGCAAGGCTGGTTCAACACTTGTAAAGCAATCAATGTGATAGATCATATCAACAAGAGAAAAAACAAGAGCCATATGATCCTCTCAATAGATGCAGAAAAAGCATTTGACAAAATACAGCATCCATTCCTGATCAAAACTCTTCAGACTGTAGGGATAGAGGGAACATCTTAAAAGTAATCTACAAAAAGCCCACAGCAAATATCATTCTCAATGGGGAAACACTGAGGGCCTTTCCCCTAAGATCAGGAACACGACAGGGATGTCCAGTCTCACCACTTATTTTCAACATAGTACTAGAAGTCCTAGCCTCAGCAATCAGGCAACAAAAAGAAATAAAAGGCATTCAAGGGGATCCCTGGGTGGCTCAGTGGTTTTGCGCCTGCCTTTGGCCCAGGGCGTGATCCTGGAGTCCCGGGATCGAGTCCAGCGTCGGGCTCCGGCATGGAGCCTGCTTCTCCCTCTGCCTGTGTTTCTGCCTCTCCCCCCACCCCTATCATAAATAAATAAAAAATAAATATTAATTTTAAAAAAGGCATTCAAATTGGTAAAGAAGTCAAACTCTCCCTCTTCGCAGATGACGTGATACTGTACATAGAAAACCCAAAAGACTCCACCTCAAGACTCCTAGAACTCATACAACGATTTGGCAGTGTGGCAGGATACAAAATCAATGCCCAGAAATCAGTGGCATTTCTATACACTAACAATGAGACTGAAGAAAGAGAAATTAAGGAGTCAATCCTATTTGAAATTACACCCAAAAGCATAAGATACCTAGGTTTATTCCTAGGTAAAGGATCTATACCCTAAAAACTATAGAACACTTCTGAAAGAAATGGAGGAAGACACAAAGAGATGGAAAAATATTCCATGCTCATGGATTGGGAGAATTAATACTGTGAAAATGTTAATGCTACCCAGGGCAATTTACACATTTAATGCAATCCCTATCAAAATATCATGGACTTTCTTCAGAGAGTTGGAAAAATAATCTTAAGATTTGTGTGGAATGAAAAAAGACCCCAAGTACCCAGGGGACTATGGAAAAAGAAAACCATAGCTGGGGGCATCACAATGCCAGATTTCAAGTTGTACTACAAAGCTGTGGTCATCAAGACAATGTGGTAGTAGCACAAAAACAGACACATAGATCAATGAAACAGAGCAGAGAACCCAGAAATGGGACCTCAACTCTATGGTCAATTAATATTTGACAAAGCAGGAAAGACTATCCACTGGAAAAAGGACGGTCTCTTCAATAAATGGTGCTGGGTCTCTTCAGCCATGTTCTGAAGAATGAAATAGCCCATTCTCTTACACCATCCACAAAGCTAAACTCAAAATGGATGAAAGATCTTAATGTGAGACAAGATTCCATCAAAATCCTAGAGGAGAACACAGGCAACACCCTTTTTGAACTTGGCCACAGCAACTTCTTGCAAGATACATCCATGAAGGCAAGAGAAACAAAAGCAAATATGAACTATTGGGACTTAAGATAAAAAGCTTCTGCACAGCAAAAGAAACAGTCAACAAAACTAAAAGACAACCTACAGGATGGGAGAAGATATTTGCAAATGACATATCAGATAAAGGCTAGTTTCCAAGATCTATAAAGAACTTATTAAACTCAACAGCAAAGAAACAAACAATCCAATCATGAAATGGGCAAAAGACACGAACAGAAATTTCACCAAAGAAAGCACATGGCCAACAAGCACATGAGGAAATGCTCCGCACCACTTGCCATCAGGGAAATACAAATCAAAACCACAATGAGATACCACCTCACACCAGTGAGAATGGCGAAAACTAACAAAACAGGAGACAACAAATGTTGGAGAGGATGTGGAGAAAGGGGAACCCTCTTGCACAGTTGGTGGGAATGTGAACTGGTGCAGCCACTCTGGAAAACTGTGTGGAGGTTCCTCAAAGAGTTAAAAATAGAGCTGCCCTATGACCCAGCAATTGCACTGTTGGGGATTTACCCCAAAGATACAGATGCAGTGAAATGTCGGGACACCTGCACCCCGATGTTTCTAGAAGCAATGTCCACAATAGCCAAACTGTGGAAGGAGCCTCGGTGTCCATCGAAAGATGAGTGGATAAAGAAGATGTGGTCTTGGGATCCCTGGGTGGCGCAGCGGTTTAGCGCCTGCCTTTGGCCCAGGGCGCGATCCTGGAGACCCAGGATCGAATCCCACATCGGGCTCCCAGTGCATGGAGCCTGCTTCTCCCTCTGCCTGTGTCTCTGCCTCTCTCTCTCTGTGACTATCATAAATAAATAAATAAAAATTAAAAAAAAAAGATGTGGTCTATGTATACAATGGAATATTACTCAGCCATGAGAAACGACAAATACCCACCATTTGCTTCGACGTGGATGGAACTGGATGGTATTATGCTGAGTGAAGTAAGCCAGTCGGAGAAGGACAAACATTATATGTTCTCATTCATTTGGGGAATATAAATAATAGTGAAAGGGAATATAAGGGAAGGGAGAAGAAATGTGTGGGAAATATCAGAAAGGGAGACAGAACGTAAAGACTGCTAACTCTGGGAAATGAACTAGGGGTGGTAGAAGGGGAGGTGAGAGGGGGGATGGGGTGACTGGGTGACAGGCACTGAGGGGGGCAGTTGATGGGGTGAGCACTGGGTGTTATACTATATATTTGGCAAATCAAACTCCAATAAAAAAAATACAAAAAAAAAAAAAGAAGTCTGAAAACAGTTTCAGAAAACTGGGCCAAAATCAAGGTATCTGCAGGGCCATCCTCTTTCTGAGGATTCCTGGGGAAGGAACTTCTCTGTCTTTTCCAGCTTCTAGAGACATCTTTCTTATACTGTTGGCCTGCAGCCTCTACCTCCATCTTCAAAGCCACCCAGTGTAGCATCCTGCTTTAGTCCTCATGTGCCCTTTCATTTCTATGAACAAATTTCCCTCTGCTCCCCTTTTATAAGGACACTGCGGTAACATGTTAGGCCTATCCAGATGAGCCAGGACAACCTCCTCATCTCAACACCCTTATTCACATCCACAATGTTCCTTCTGCTGTAAAAGTAACATTCATAACTGCAGGGATTAGGACTTGGGTAGTTAAGGGGGGCGTTAGCTTACCACATTCAGTATCAAGTGTCTTTTTTATTAAAATGATAAATCTCCCTCCCATTAGGTGGCAAGTGGTAGATATTGCTACTTTCATTGCATCAACCCATAAGGAGGAAAATTGATCCTAATGGCTTCAGAAGAATACTCCTGCGCATCTGGGCAGGGCTTAGGTCTGAAGGCAGGTGCTGTCAAGACCCTCAGTGCCTTCAGGCAAGTCTGTCACTTCCTACCTGTGATCTCATTCCTGGTCTTCTGCCTTGGAAAATGAGGGGGTGAAGAAAATTTGCTGAGAAAATTAAATGTGATGATGTGTAATAAGGGCCTGTCATGGAGCTTGTGAAGCAGTAAATACGCCGTCCTCAATTTCCATTCTGGCCTCCAATTCCTGTCTGTATAAAAGAAGAGCTGTTCAGGGATTTTGCTAGAATCCTACAAAATGTGACTTTTTCTCACAATTACTGTGCAGGTTGAGATGCCCCCTCCAGATTCCCTCACTCCAGGCATTGCTCAGGGCCCTCTGCCAGCCTGACCTTTCTGCCCTCTCCCCGTTGCTCCCATCATGGTCCTGCCATGACACCTTTGAATTCAGGAGGACATCCAAGTTCATTTGATCTCATTCTTGTTCCTCCTGCCTCAAACCTTCAACTTCCAGAAATATTTGAGGGAAAGACAAAAGACCCCCACTTCCATCTTTAGGAGATAAACAAATGCCTTGTGAGAAACCAGCTAGCTTGAATAGATTGATTGGCTGGCTAGAGATTTGTTGAGTTTTTGTTTTTGTTTTGGTGTTCTTTTTTTCCCTTTTCTCCTCACAAAACCGGAGCTCTTCATAACTTCAGAAGCCGAGAAGCACACATTTCAACAGAGACTATTGTGAGAAACAAATGATTTCTATTGTTTAGTTGTATAAACTCCCTATCTGCTCCTGGCTTTCCGGCTTCTAGAGTGGCATCCTCCCTCATCTGTCCTCACAACACCCTTAAAGAAACTCAGCTACACGCTGAGTGTTTGGTGGGTGTCAGACACAGAACGAGAGCTTTACATATATTTCCTATGGTCCCCACTCTTATCACTGAAATAACATGGGCCTCGTGTTATAAATGAGGATGCAAATCTCAAAAGATTAGTTCAATAAATGCAGCTCTGGGTGATGATGCACCAGATTGGGAGTCACAAGACCAGGTTGCCATCACCAATACTACTCCTTCCATGTGTGGTGGTGAGAAAGCCACACTGTCTCCCTCTTCTGGGGCCTGGGTTTCCAGCTCTGACTTTGGTCGGGATGATCTCTGTCTTCTGTAATCAGAGCTCCATGGTTATGAGTCTGTTATGGTACAAACATGCAAACACAGAGAGAGAAAGAGAAAGGAAAACCAAAGTAAAACGGAGCCACTTGAGGACCACCTAGAAAGCCTGTGCTGTCCAAATCCAGCCACAGAGGAGATCAAAAAGGAAAATGATGATGCAGTGTCTTTCTCCCAAGCCCAGAAGCTCTAGAAGTATTTGGGGCCATAGGAAAATGGAAAGAAGGTAGGTTGAAGGCTGGAATGTTGACGAGAGAGAGAGAAGAAGATGCCCAAGGAATGGAGAGAAGAGACCTCAGCAGATTGGGGACAGCATCCGGATGACAACCTCTGCTCACACCAGTGCTGCTCTCGTCTCAGAACCAAAACCCAAGAGAGATGTCTTCTTGGTCTTCCCATGCCCACAAACACACATGCGTACACGCACACCGTCACAAAGACTCATGACTGCCATACACACAGAGATCTCACTTTTACAAAGAAGTGAGATCGTTTCTGCTTTACAAATGATAGGAGAATGCACTAAGAGACATCATGTTGGATGAGAGTACTGTCCTCTGTCCCTGCCAGCAGCTGTGGCAAGTCAGACTATGGCACCAGATTCAGTCGGAGATGGTTGAGTCACCCCAGCTACCCCGGGCCGCATACACTCACACCTGCCTTGCTCAGAGAAGCAGGACCCAGTGACCTGTCTTTGCTGGTTCACAGGATGTGGGATAGGGCAATGTACTTACCACATTAGGAATGAGAACAGCTGAGTTGCTCAGACTAGCACTAATTAAAAAATTCATTTCAAAAATACTGTATTAGCTACAGTTGCTGTAAACAAGTACCACAAACTGAGTGCCTTATACAACAGAAATGTGTTCTGGCATAGTTCCAGGGCTAGAAGTTCAAGGTCAAGGTGGCAGTGGGGCAGTGCTCTCTCTGAAGCACTGGGGGAGGTGCTGGTCCAGGCCCCTCTCCCCACTTCTGATGATTCCTTGCCTCATGCCAGCATCACTCCAGTCCCCATGTGGCATTATCTGTGTTCCAATTTCCAATTTTTTTTAAAGAATTCAATCATTTATTTATTTGTGAGAGACACAGAGAGAGGCAGAGACATAGCCAGAGGGAGAAGCAGACTCTGTACGGGGAACCTGTTATGGAACTTGATCCCAGGACCCCAGGATCACAACCTGAGCCAAAGGCAAATGCTCAAGCACTGAGCCACCCAGGTGTCCCCAATTTCTAATTTTAAAAAGACCCCAGTCGTGCTGGATTAGGGGCCCACCCAACTCCACTGTGACTTCATTTTAACTAACTGCCCCTGCGATGACCCTATTTCCAAAGAAGTTGGAACTTCACATTCTGAAGTTCTGGGGATTTCAGCACATGAATTCAAAGAGAGCACAGTTCAACCCCATAGCAAATACTTTCCAAGAAAAATGAGCCACAAGCCAATCTCAGTTTCCTATTTATGAAACACAAGTTGCACCGGGTGATGGCCAAGGGCCTTTCCTGCAGGACTGTTCCAAAATTCTATCCATAGCAGTGGTTTGCAGCTGTCACTGCACATTAGAATTATGTGGGTTGCTTCTAAAAAAATAATGCCACTCCTGCCTCAGAACAATTAATTAATCAGCTTTTCTAGGAGTGGAGTCTGGACATTTTAAACCCCCCTTGCTGATGCTAATATGCAGCCATTTTGAGAAGCACTCATCTGCAGAATGCCCCAGAAAAGACTGAGGTGACATGGTGGCTGTCCAAGACATCATCCTATCAAAACACACAAGCTTAACCTTTCTCCAGGCAGGAATATCTGTATTCCAGAATTAATCACAAACACTCATAGTAGGCAAGATGTGGCTATCATTCTGACAAGTGCTAGAGCTTTGATCGAAATTCCAATTTTAATAATCATCAAGAGCAAGCATTACTTCTCCAGGAAGTTGTCCCTGACTCTCATGGGCTGAGTTGAGTCTTCTTCCTCACTTGAGTCTCCCCCTAACATGGCACCTACTGTGTTCCTGTGATGGCCCGTCCTCCCTATTAGGCTGTGTGCTTCCTAAAGCTGAGGTCTGTGTCTTAGTCATCACACTAACACACATATTGGGGCATAATTGTGAATGCTTTTGCATGAATGAATGAGTAAATCAAAGGGGAGTGAATGAATCAATATAACGATTCATAATGGAAAATTCAAACCAAGATGTCAATAATGGCTTATTATTATAGTAATTTGGAAGAACTATATATTTGCCATTTTGCCAAGAATAGGCTTTATTTAATTGTATCACTTTGATTGCAAAAATCATTTGACATTAACGTTAGGAATACAGTGAGTACTACTTACTTTTTATACGACTACGCTTTCTAATAAATATACTTTAAAACACAAATGAGTCATAGTGTGCCCAAACCTTCAGACCCCTTTCCCACAGAACCAACAGCATTCCCCTTTGGAAGGAGAATGAAAGTTCATACCTTTATGGGAAATTGTAAAGGATGTAGTATATACCCAAAACAGAACTCCTTGTAGGAAATACCATTACCTATTCCAATTATTCCAATCCAATTCTTAAAGGTATGCAAGCAAAGCCTTATGCAAAGATAGGATGGTAAGCAGGCTAGCAGCCTAGAATCCAAACACGTGATTCTGTAGAGCAACAGGAGATCCTTACACAAATCTTTTCATAGCCTGATATCTTTCTTTTCTTTGAAAAAGCAGGCACCCTAACACAGGGCAGCTATTATGCTCATTTTTCAGGAAAATGAAATGCAAAGATACTTAAAAATGCAGAGATATATCCATGCACTAATTTATTAAATAAATGCATTTTCAGTGAATACGTGCTGCTCTATGTTTGGTGCTTTGGGAAGGAAATAGATGTTAAAATAAGACTCACCTAAAAGGAAATCTCATTCTAATACGGGAGAAAAAAAAAATGCTATATAGTTGTGATATTAGGCAGGATGTTTTTCTGCAGTAAAATAAATGCTTTAAATAAAATGTGTTTGTAAGTTAAAGTAGAAATATTGGTCATACAATTATGGGAAAGTGATAGTGAACAGATATTCTAAGGGGGTCAGGTTTTGATAGGTAGAGATTTGAAGGAGAATATTACAACTGCAGGAAAATCAAAGCATGAATAAAGGTTTGAGTGAGAATTACCACAATCAGGGTAAGAAGTTTGGCGTTAATGGGAGCCATAGAATGTTTTTAAGAAAATTATAATTGAAACAACACTGCTGGAAACTTAATCTTTTATGAAAGTTTAGGGTGAATTGGGGAGGGAAGAAGACTGGAAGCAGGGAAACAAGTACAAGAGACACATTCAACTATCTGATTAAATGGGAAGACGGAAAGAAAACAGGATGGGAGGCATGTGATAAAAAACTAATGGGAAGTTCCAGTCCAAGACGGCACCTGAGGACAAGCATTTGTCTCTCCACCTTCCAGATATCCCCTAGAGTAAAAGAACCTGATCAATCCTGTAAAGAACAAAGAGAGCTGAAGAGACAACAAAGCTTCCAATAAAATGGTGAAAACCATCTAGAAAAATGACCATTCTCCATTTGTAGTTATCTCCACTTAAAATCTCTAGTCATTAGAAGAAACTAACATGAAAAAAATAAGATCAAGATAAATGGGGAAAATAATTGATTCCACAAAAATAAAGATAATTTAAGGTATTAAAAAGAAAAAATAACCTGCTTTAAATAGTATTCTTGGAGAAATTCAGGAAGGTATTATAAGATGATATAAAATGTAAACAGAGAACAAGAAAGAACTCTTGGATACGAAACATAAAGTCAAGGTAATCTCCCAGAAAATAGAGCAAAAATAAAAAAAACTTGAGAAAAAAGCAAGAGATATAAACCTCAGTGTAGGAGGTTATAATCAGGCAGAGTTTAATCAGGGAAGCAGAGCCACCAGGAGTGATGGGATAAGAGATTCGTTGTAGATAATAAATCTTACCCAGTTGTCTGAGGAGCTGGGGAAGTTAGGGTCCAGGAGGTGAGAGCAGTCACCTATAAATCAGCCTGAGAAGCTAACAAGGCTCGGTTTCCCAATGGGACTGCAAATGGAAGGCTCCTGAAGGGATCTATGGCCAACTTCCATTTGTGCAGCTTCCATCTCTTTTGAGTCTCCTGCCACATGTCTGGTGGAGGGCTTGAGCTTGCAATTTGTCTCCAGGGTCAACATTCAGGAGTAAGAGCGAGAGCAGAGCAAGTACAAGATGGAACCTACTGACCCTCTGCAACCTGTTGCCACATCTAAGCATGGCAACCTTCAGAGAGCAAAGTCTGCTGCTTCACACTGGGCCTCCCAGTCTCATAGAAACTCCTGTTTCAGCAAATCAACCTAGGCCCTACAGGGAAAGAGATTCAGAAGTTCCAGTCTCACCAAACTGACACAATACAAACCACACATACCTGACTAGTAAAAGTGAAAAAGAAAGAACACAGAAAAAGAGAAAATTATCCCTACCACAAAAAGGGGAAAACAAGAGACACACATTTTCAGATTTTAAAAGACTACCACAAAGGTCGAGAAGGTTGTATTTTGAAAAGGTCCACAGCTAAAGCACATTTGTTGAATTTCCAAACACTAAGCTCATAAATGCTTCCAGAAAAAATAAATTGCTTACAAGTGAGGATTCTCACTAAACATCATCACAGAAATATTGATGGCCAAACAACAGAAGGGCAACACCTTCACATTCCTCAGAGAAAATGATTTTGAAACTAAGATTCTATATCCCAATCTAGTGCAAGCACCAAGGAAGGTCACTTAGACAGGAAAAGATCAAATTCTCAGTGCATTTTTATTGTATCTTTCCTGAAGAAGTTGAGGATACTTTCTAACATACTAAAATAGAAAAAAGGGGGTAGATGTGGGATACTTTAAATGTGTCTGTCACTAGTTCATATCTCAAGGAAAAATAAGTTCCAAGATGATAGTTTCACAATGGGACCAGAAACTGATCGAGTCAAATTAAAATGGGAAATCAGCAGTCTACCTTCCCAAGAATGGACACATTCTAAGCAACAGGCAAAAATGAATAAAGACATAAATAACTTTAATGGAATAGTGAAGAAAGAATGTTTCTTTTGTTAATAAAAGGGATGATAGGGGGATCCCTGGTGGCGCAGCGGTTTGGCGCCTGCCTTTGGCCCAGGGCGTGATCCTGGAGACCTGGGATCAAATCCCACATCGGGCTCCCGGTGCATGGAGCCTGCTTCTCCCTCTGCCTGTGTCTCTGCCTCTCTCTCTCTCTCTCTGTAACTATCATAAAAAAAAAAAAGGGATGATAGGAAATTGTTTGAAAAGGAAAACTGGAAAAGTCATTATCTAAACATGCAACAACTTGAAATTAATAGATTATGATGAAAGCGGACCCACTGAACCTAATTGTTAGAAACGTTCTCTTAAATAACAAATAGACTACAAGGAAGAAAATAAAATCTAGTGCATCATTATATCCTACATCAAACAATATTAAGGTAAGAGAATTAATGTATTATTTATTTTTGTTTTTATTTAGGAATTATACTTATATAAATCTACAAAGATAATCAAGGAAAGAAAACAAGAACCTAATAACTATCAAAAGCTGGGAATAGAAAGAAGAAAAATACACCTGTACTGAATATCCACAAATTCCCTAGCAAGGAGTAAATAAATACTTCTTAAATAAACTTCAAAAAATATAGTGCCAACCACACAAAAATAGCTCAAGAAATACTTATTAGGTGAATGAAACAACCAATAAATAGTGGTAGAATTGTATTATCTAGAATTAGAAAATTACCTGAAGGATGAAAATAGAAATCGTTAATTATTAATATATTTCCCAGTTCAAGGAAGTAGAACTGAAAATGAAGAGGGATATTGTTGCTTTTCATTCTAAGCACTACTGTGCTATAGCATTTTCAATATGTGCACATATTACCTTATTTTTAAAAAAATTAAATGGCGCACAAAAACAGACACATAGATCAATGAAACAGAGCAGAGAACCCAGAAGTGGACTCTCAACTTTATGGTCAACTAATACTCGACAAAGGAGGAAAGACTATCCACTGGAAAAAAGACAGTCTCTTCAATAAATGGTGCTGGGAAAATTGGACATCCACATGCAGAAGAATGAAACTAGACCACTCTCTTGCACCATCCACAAAGATAAACTCAAAATGGATGAAAGATCTTAATGTGAAACAAGATTCCATCAAAATCCTAGAGGAGAACACAGGCAACACCCTTTTTGAACTCAGCCACAGTAACATCCATTAACATCCATGAAGGCAAGAGAAACAAAAGCAAAAATGAACTATTGGGACTTCATCAAGATAAGAAGCTTTTGCAAAGCAAAAGATATCATCAACAAACTCAAAGACAACCTACAGAATGGGAGAAGATATTTGCAAATGATGTATCAGATAAAGGGCTGGTTTCCAAGATCTATAAAGAACTTATTCAACTCAACACCAAAGAAACAAACAATCCAATCATGAAATGGGCAAATGACATGAACAGAAATCTCACAGAGGAAGACATAGACATGGCCACAAGCACATGAGAAAATGCTCCACATCACTTGCCATCAGGGAAATACAAATCAAAACCACAATGAGATACCACCTCACACCAGTGAGAATGGGGAAAATTAACAAGGCAGGAAACCACAAATGTTGGAGAGGATGCGGAGAAAAGGGAACCCTCCTGCACTGTTGGTGGGAATGTGAACTGGTGCAGCCACTCTGGAAAACTGTGTGGAGGTTCCTCAAAGAGTTAAAAATAGACCTGCCCTACGACCCAGCAATTGCACTGTTGGGGATTTACCCCAAAGATACAGATGCAGTGAAACGCCGGGACACCTGCACCCCGATGTTTATAGCAGCAATGGCCACAATAGCCAAGCTGTGGAAGGAGCCTCGGTGTCCATCGAAAGATGAATGGATAAAGAGGATGTGGTTTATGTATACAATGGAATATTCCTCAGCCATGAGAAATGACAAATACCCGCCATTTGCTTCGACGTGGATGGACCTGGAGGGTATTATGCTGAGTGAAGTAAGTCAATCAGAGAAGGACAAACATTATATGTTCTCATTCATTTGGGGAATATAAAAAATAATGAAAGGGAATAAAGGGGAAAGGAGAAAAAATGAGTGGGAAATATCAGAAAGGGAGACAGAACATGAAAGACTCCTAACTCTGGGAAAGGAACTAGGGGTGGTGGAAGGGGAGGAGGGCGGGGGGTGGGGGTGACTGGGTGATGGGCACTGAGGGGGGCACTTGATGGGATGAGCACTGGGTGGTATTCTGTATGTTGGCAAATATAACACCAATAAAAAAATAAATTTATAAAAATAATTAAATGGTAGGATACCTGGGTAGTTCAGTTGGTTAAGTGTCAGATTTTTGATTTAGGCTTAGGTCATGATCTCAGGGTCGTAAGATTGAGCCCCACGTGGAGCTTTGTACTGGGTGTGGAGCCTGCTTGGGATTCTCTCTCCCTTTCCCGCTGCTCCTCCTCCCACCTGCTCAAGTACACACTCTCCCAAAAAGAAAAAAATATTAAATAATGATTGTATTGTGGATGTGCAAGAGAATCGTTTTTTAAAAAAAATACACTGCAGTATTTTGACATAAAAAGACATCATATCTTCAACTTACTCTCAAATGTTTCAGGAAAATATAGAGGTGTGTGTGTGTGTGTGTGTGTGTGTGTGTGTGTAGACAGAGAGAGAGAGAGAGAGAGAAAAGAAACGCAAATGTAATAAAATGTTAACATTTGAGGAATCCGGATAAAAGTAATTATCCAGGAATCCTTTGTACTATTCTCGTAACTTTTCCAGAAGCCTGAAATTATGGGAAAATAAATAATAATAATAAATCTTAAAAATATATTAAGACATGTTATTAGGACATAGAGATATTATAACTTTTTGTTGAAAATACAGTTTAGGAAAATATCTAGCAATTACATATACTTCAGTCCTTAGGTATAATTCAAAAGTACTAAAACTTAAGTATAACCTACACTTACAGAGGAGGGGTTTTGAATATCTCTGTATATTTGTCAATTATGGTATAGACAGATAAAGATACATGTAATATTATAATGTATTATATATTAATTATACTATTACATGTAATATTTTATATAAGTTT
The DNA here is from genome assembly GCF_003254725.2 of Canis lupus dingo. Classification (NCBI taxonomy): domain Eukaryota; kingdom Metazoa; phylum Chordata; class Mammalia; order Carnivora; family Canidae; genus Canis; species Canis lupus. Next base: position 13,508,215 of record NC_064259.1, on the reverse strand, counting down.
ATACACTATATCTGTGTGGAGAATGTAAAATATTTCTAAGTGATATCCATATTAACTAAAATCTCAGCAATTATCTTAGGGTAAGTACAGTATTTTAATAGCATTTCATTATTACATTTGTTTCATTTTTCTATGCAAAATGTATCAGGACACACAAAGTAATTTCATCCCTGTAGAGCTGAGTGTAGAAAGTAAATAAACGTTGCAGAAGGCCCATTTGAGTAAAAATATTTTAAATGTAGTATTTCCCATCTAAGCAGTTTGAAAGTGGCCATGTGACTTGTAGGCATCAAAGACAATATTTACTTTCCTGGGGAAAAAAAGAATTAAATGAGGTAGAAGGTACAGGATTGTAATCTGAAACAAATTTTAAAAGACAATGTAGACAGAGAATGTAAATGGGTATTTTCTTTCCTGGTGGTACTAGGATACAAACTGGTGGGTTGGGAGAAGAGCTGGTTTGGAAAGGAAAGTGAGATTTTGATTGGGGATCTGCTGCATTGAGTTATCAGGGGACATCCATGTGGAGATACAAGGTAGTCAAGAGAGGCTTGGCCCCAGAGAGACATACTTTAGAATCACCCAGAAGCAGTGCACAATAGAATTGTCAAAGTCAGGAAGACTAAAGAGGAAAGGGCTAGAGAGAAGAAACCTGGCTGAGAACAGGAACCCTAGGAACTGCCCACCGTGGGGGACAGGAAGAGGAAGAAAGAAGCCTGAGAGGTTGCATCATTTTCTCAAGCCCTGGGAAGAAGGGAGGAAGGTTTTACCAACCAATGCAGGGCACTGCACAGAAACATGGAGTCTCTGGACATTGGAAAGATAATTGGTTTTGAGGAATAGAAAATCATGATCAGCTTTTCAGTAAACTGAGGAACAGAGTGGGGAGAGGGGCAGCCAGATTACAAATGCTAAGTGAAGAATGAGGGTGAGGGAAGGAAGGCAATGAGAACTGGTAAGAATGCTAGTGCTTCTGCTGGCAGGAATGCAAGCTGGTGCAGCAACTGTGGAAGAGTATGAGGTTTGCTCAGGAAACTAAAAATAGAGTTATCCTATGGTCCAGTAATTTCACTGCTAGGATTTACCTAAAGAATTCAAAAGGATGCATGTATCCTATGTTTACTGTAGCATTATTTACCATAGTCGAATGATGGAAGCAGTATATACATACTGTGGAATACATACACACACACACACACACACACACACACACACACACACACACTGTGGAATATTACTCAGCCATGAAAAAGGGTGAGATCTTGCCATTTGCAGCAGCATGAATGGAGCTAGAGGACATAAAGCTAGGTGAAAGAAGTCAGGGAAAGACAAATACCATATGATTTCACTCATATGTGGAATTTAAGAAAGAAAACAAATGAATAAAGAAAAAAAAGAGAAAAACAAATAAAATATACAGAGAACAAACAGATGGTTACCAGAAGGGAAGTAGGTGGGAAATGGGTGAAGAGGTGAAGGGAATTAAGAGTTCATTTATCATGATAAGCACTAGGTCATGTATAGAATGGTTGAATCACTATATTATACACTTGAAACTTATATAACACTGTATATTAATTATACTTGAATTTTGTAAATGGGCAAAAAATGATAATTAGATAAAGTATTTAAAAAAAAAAAAGACTAGTGATCAAAGACAGGAGCAGCATCCCACAGTCCTCTAGGTGGAGCATCTGAGTGTGTCGCATGCAGAACTGGGATTAGAACTTGGGTTTCTGGAACCTTCTTCTCAAATCAATTTTGGTCCTAATTCCCCTTGGTTGTGGCTCTAATTTATAACAGTGGTGAGGACAGAGTTCTGGCCCATGCTGGGACCGCAGGGCCCATTTCTGTCAGTCTTCTTATATGGTTGCCAAGTCGGCAAACAGCTGTAAGGCCTATCCAAAGTGAGTCAGGGGCCCATTTTAAGTAAATCAAATGTTGGTAAGACATGAAGAATTAATGAAATTCCCAGCAACTATTTTAAGTAATTCTCAATGTATCTGCCCAAATGGAAACAATGACTCAGTTAATATGCATAAATATTTGTACCAAATCTGTTTCTTTTGATCTTTTAATTTGAAGCCTAACTCATTTTGTTTATTTTCCCGCTAAAAGCATTTAGACTTCTGAGAACACTTAGATTTTTTATTACGTTTTTTTTTATTGTATGAAGTGATAAACTAAAACATATTCAGCCAAAGGCCTAAAGAAAATTTTATTGTTAGCATTATATTAAAGATTATACATTTTTAAAAGCCATTTACAAATAACTAGAGTTTTCTGATTAGGTTTTGTACTATGATATATGAGACTATTTGATAAACTACTTTGAGTCTTTAGGGCATACAAGTTGTCAAAACTAATGAACTTTAGACTCATGCCCAATCTATGCAGAAGGTAATCTCCTGGTATTGCCAAAATGTTTCCGCACTGTTATCACTGAAGTCCTAGCAGAGCCTCCCCTTTAAGCTATACCAGAAAAGCTAAATCAAGATTTCTTTTCAGAAGCTGTGCAATTTAAATGCTGCCCTTGAGGAAGTGACTTGCTCAATTTAGGGGGGAAAAAAAACAGGAGGGAGAGAGAGAGAGAGAGAGAGAAAGAGTGAGAGAGAGAGAGAGAGAGAGAGAGAGAGAGAGAGAGAGAGATTGCAAAGAATGTAGCCACTGATCTCCAGGAGAAAATGCCTTGTCACACACCAAGTTTTAACTTTTATCCTCAAGGAAAACTGCTCTGAGTTCTCTCTTCCCTTGGTTTTCCTCTCCACATCTGACCCAGCAGGAAACATAAACCAAAATCTCTGCCTTCTGAATCTCCTCCTTTTCTGTCTGTGCTGTAGTCCTAAGGAAATAGAAGCAGACCAGAGCTATACCATTTCTAGCCTGGAGATATTTCATCTTTATTCGAATAGTTTAAGCTCCATAAAGCATATGAAGCTACATCTTCAAATTTCAAAGAATACGCCAAGTGTTCTTTTCTCAGCATCATTTAATATTTGACAAATTGCTCCTGAATGATTTTGCTACCTAAATGTACCCTTTTTGTGTGTGCAGCTTTTATCCATTTAGGCGGAGTTTTTTTAAATCTTTCTGTCACTGTATCACCTTCAATTCATTCTTGAAAGCACAGAATTATTACTTTTTTGTTGCTGACAAGATACGAAATAATTCTTTGAGAAACATTATATTCAAGAACCATGTATTTGTTCCAATGCCCAGGAGCGAGATGCTTTTGAGAAATAGCATACTTCAGTGACAGCATATTCCAGAAGTAATGTGGAGCTAGCGTTTGGAGCATAGTTATATGGCTGTGCCCATATCCCTTAATCACGTTCATGCCCACCATTTGAGACTCTCCTCACGTGATTCCTGCCTCCAACTGTGCCTCTCCCAGCATCTTTGATCCAATGGATGCTCTCAATTTGTTACCTGCAATATACATTTGCAGCTATGTTTACCATACATTAACATTTTTCTGAGATTCTATTTAATCCATCTTGATCATCCTGGGGTTAAGTACAGTTTGGGGGCTCTTGTGAGCACTTGCAAATCTTTGTGGAAAAAGAAAGAATAAAAGGAGGCAGAAACATCATTCTTTTCTAATTCTAGCTATGGCTGGTATATCCCTCTAATAGTTAAAATAATGTAAGTGAAAAAAAAAATAATGTAAGTGAGGTTATAGTGGCAGACAAGAATCCTCCATGTTCTCCAAGAGCAGCAGGCTGAGCTCAGTAGGGCGGGCAAATCAAATCCATGATGCCTGATGATCAGCTCTATGTTCAATACAACTGTCTGAATCCATTCTGGCTTCAATAGCAAATTATATCATAGACCAAGTGGCTTATAAACAATAGAAACTCATTTCTCACAGCTGTGGAGACTGGCAGTTCAAAATTAAAGTGTCATCATGGTTGGGTTCTGGTCAGATTCCCCTTCCCCTGGTTTTGCAGATAGCCTTTTTTCCCTTGGATCCTCCCGTGGTGGAGAGCAGAGACATTCTCTGGAGTCTTCTTTATAATAGTACTAATCCCATTCACAAGGACCCCACACTCAGGACCTTGTTACCTCTCCCAAGGCCCCACCTTTTAATACATCATACTGGGGGGTATAATTTCAACATATGAATTCTGGGGAGGACTCAAGCATTCAATCCATGACAGTAATTATGTGGTGACACTTCTTGTGGCATATTTAAGACAGATAGAGTTGGGGGCACCTGGATGGCTCAGTGGTTGATCATCTGCCTTTGGCTCAGGGCATGATCCTGGGGTCCTGGGATTGAGACCCGCATCAGGTTCCCTGAGGGGAGCCTGCTTCTCCCTCTACCTGTTTCTCTGCCTTTCTCTCCATGTCTCTTGTGAATAAATAAATAAAATCTTAAAAAAAAAAAAAGAAAGAGACAGACAGACAGACATCTAATGGCAAGGCAAGAACACCTGCTCAGCCTAAAGTAGCTCTGAAAGATCTGGGGTGTGGAATGAGGAAGAGCTGATCTCTCTCTAGGACTTTCCAACCCAAAGTGACACATCTTGAAACATTACAGTCTCCGCACTGGGCTTGGTCTCTCAGTCATAGAGTTTGACCAATCAAAGAAGGTACTTCTCTTTTTAAAATTTGTAACATGATCCTTTCTTACACAGCGTATTTTGGCACTTTTACATTTGAAATCAAGTTATCCTTACTTAACTAAGCAGCATATCTTCCCTCTAAAGCCTCTTTTCTCAAGTTCTCTCGAACTTGAAACAGTCTCATTCTCTGATGTCCTTGGCATTTAATTGGTGGAGCTTCATTTTTCTACCATTTGTTATTCACTTCCTTTTTTTCTGATAGAGTCATCACATTAAACCCAGTCTTCACTTAGCATATATTGAGCACCTACCACATACAGAATCCATAATGTACCTCCTATGAAGAAGCAAGGGGTTCCCCAGGACAGTGATAGCTTTGCAAGTTGAGGCTGGTTATGATAGCATAGGCTTCAAAGCCAGTCATCAGCTAGCCAAGTAGGGAAGGCTAGGGAGTGAAAGGTTAAATGGGTGCACCAGGACTATCCTGGTTCAATAGCTCAGGCTATGATCATATTTGAGGCTACTACTCTAAGAGATGATGCATGGAGGGTTGTGGTATTTCAGGATCAAGGGCAATAGGGATTAATGTGGACACTGTCACTGGGGGATAAAAAAAAATGAATTGCCTAAGTGCAAGAAGGAGTGACTTAGATTGAAAAGGGTTTTTAAAGATCATTTTATTTTAAACTGTGAAATATTTTAAGTGTTCACTGACCACAAGCACAACCTGAGACGGCAGGATTCTGCAGCTGAAAAAAACTAAAATTGTTGAGTCATCAGGCAGCAAGAGAAGAAAAGCAATGCTCAGCTTAAGAAAAGCGATGGTTTCCTCATCTGTCTACTCCTGCTACTCCCCATATCCTCTTCCAAGGAAACTTGGTATAGATGTGTTGGGGGTGTGTCTCAGGCACAATGATCTGAATAGTGAGGGATTAGCCTCTGAGACGTGAGTGTGATGCCTAAAGGAGTTTAGTCTGTTTAATCCAAAGAAGAGGCTCAGGGGACCTGTGACAGCAGTCTCACAATGATTGAAAGGGCATAAAGTTCAGGGTCCACTTCTGGGTTCTCTATTCTGTTCCATTGATTTATGTGTCTGTTTTTGTGCCAGTACCACACTGTCTTGATGAACACAGCTTTGTAGTACAACCTGAAATCTGGCATTGTGATGCCCCCAGATATGGTTTTCTTTTATGGTCAACTAATATTCGATAAAGGAGGAAAGACTATCCATTGGAAGAAAGACAGTCTCTTCAATACATGGTGCTGGGAAAATTGGACATCCACATGCAGAAGAATGAAACTAGACCACTCTCTTTCACCATCCACAAAGATAAACTCAAAATGGATGAAAGATCTAAATGTGAGACAAGATTCCATCAAAATCCTAGAGAAGAACACAGGCAACACCTTTTATGAACTCGGCCACAGTAACTTCTTGCAAGATACATCCAGGAAGGCAAAAGAAACAAAAGCAAAAATGAACTATTGGGGCTTCAAGATAAGAAGCTTTTGCACAGCAAAGGATACAGTCAACAAAACTAAAAGACAACCTACAGAATGGGAGAAGATATTTGCAAATGACATATCAGATAAAGGGCTAGTTTCCAAGATCTATAAAGAACTTCTAAACTCAACACCAAAGAAACAAACAATCCAATCATGAAATGGGCAAAAGACATGAAGAGAAATCTCACAGAGGAAGACATAGACATAGACATAGACATAGACATGGCCAACATGCACATGAGAAGATGCTCTGCATCACTTGCCATCAGGGAAATACAAATCAAAACCACAATGAGATACCACCTCACACCAGTGAGAATGGGGCAAATGAACAAGGCAGGAAACCACAAATGTTGGAGAGGATGCGGAGAAAAGGGAACCCTCTTACACTGTTGGTGGGAATGTGACCTGGTGCAGCCACTCTGGAAAACTGTGTGGAGGTTCCTCAAAGAGTTAAAAATAGAGCTACCCTACGACCTAGCAATTGCACTGTTGGGGATTTACCCCAAAGATGCAGATGCAATGAAACGCCGGGACACCTGCACCCTGATGTTTATAGCAGCAATGGCCACGATAGCCAAACTGTGGAAGGAGCCTCGGTGTCCATCGAAAGATGATGGATAAAGAAGATGTGGTTTATGTATACAATGGAATATTACTCAGCTATTAGAAAGGACAAATACCCATCATTTGCTTCAACGTGGATGGAACTGGAGGGTATTATGCTGAGTGAAGTAAGTCAATCAGAGAAGGACAAACATTATATGTTCTCATTCATTTGGGGAATATAAATAATAGTGAAAGGGAATATAAGGGAAGGGAGAAGAAATGTGTGGCAAATATCAGAAAGGGAGACAGAACGTAAAGACTGCTAACTCTGGGAAACGAACTAGAGGTGGTAGAAGGGGAGGAGGGCGGTGGGTGGGAGTGAATGGGTGACGGGCACTGGGGGTTATTCTGTATGTTAGTAAATTGAACACCAATAAAAAATAAATTAAAAAAATAAAAAATAAAAATAAATAAAAAATAAATAAAAAGAAAGGGCAAGTCAGGGGCCCAAACAGAGTTGACTTATTCTTCTGACTCCAGATGGCCCTTGGGATCCATAAGGAAAATCACAGAGAGGAAGCAGGTTTCAATTCAGTATAGAGAACTTTCCAACATGAGTGTTGTCTGGCAATGAGTCTGGGGTGTTACAGAAAATAAAAGCCTTACTCCTAGAGGACTCCATCAGAATGCCCCCGCCCAGGAATCAGCAGATTCCAAACTTCCTCCCAAGATGCTCACAGTCCCAAGGTGTGGGAGACGGGCAAAAAAACCCCACTACAAATAAATAAATAAATAAATAAATAAATAAATAAATAAATAAATAAATAAAAATAACCCACTACAATGCCATGTAATGCGTGCTCAGCAGACACATGAATTTTATACAATGTTCTGAAAGATCAGAGAAGGGTATTCCTAGATCGGTGCAGGAAAATTAGAGAACACTTCAGAGAGGAAGTGACATCTGACCTGCTACTTGAAGTATGAACAAAACAGAACAAAGGAGACACCATCTCTGATGACTTAGCTTATATGAGGCCTGAGGAGTGCACTGGGTCTGAGATACCAAGTGTTTGAACAGAAGTGGTGGAGAACGAGGCCACGATTAAGAACCATGCTTGGGAACTTGGAATGGACCACACGAGCAAATCCCTGATGACATCCCTAATTTAAGAGTATCACTTTGGCAGCTACATTCGAAGTAGACAGTGTCTTGATATGCTGAAGAGCTCATCTATCACAGGCAACTAATACAATCTAATATCAATTTCTTTATTGGTTTATGGAGTCTCTTTCCCATCTTATTAACTACATGACATTCTGATTGCCTGGAAACACTTTAAGAAGAGAAAATCAGGAACCCTGGACATTTCTGATTCTGTGTTTCCTGTTTATTTCAGAGGATGGCAAACTATTGAGAATAAAGATGATGTTATTATACCCGAACATCCAAACAGCTCTGGGCCACATGAGACCTTAGCATATGTCTAACACATAGGGATATGGAAAAGGTACTTTACTTTTGAAAACCAAAAATGGAAGGCACCTGGGTGGCTCAACCACATAAGCATCTGCCTTTGGTTTGGGTCGGATCCCAGGGTCCTGGGATTGAGCCCCACATCAGGCTCCCTGCTCAGCGGAGAGCCTGCTTCTCCCTCTCCCTCTGCCTACTGCTCCCCGTGCTTGTGCGCTCTCTCTCTCTCCCTCTCTGTCAAATGAATAAATAAAAATTTTAAAAAAGGAAAAGAAAACCAAAGATGTGGAACCATAGCATAGCACATCAGTCACATTTTAATTTAAAAACAATTTGGAAAAATTATCACTTTTTGTTCCAGTCACCACTTCTAATACATTCTTCATTAATTAGTCTGCTTAGTTAGATAAAATATACTTTTTGCCATCCAAACTCCTTTACTTCTCCTTTGGTAAAGTTCACCTGAATCTGGCCAACTCCCAACCCCTGCTATGTGGTTGGAGTTGATCCAACTCCCAACTCTAGAGGTAGATTCTCAATAACCATAGCCAAGCAGCATCCTGCATTCCCCTGGCCATAGTGATGTCTTTACAGATGGTCCAAACGCTGAATCAGAGCCACAAGACACCACTAAAACTTTGCTGGGAGTTCTGGAGAAGATACCCTTAACCTTAACCCCAGACTTGAAGCTAGAGGTAGGGGGATGAAAGACCTGGAGGTCCTGTAGCCAACTTCTGCTCCTAGAGGGAGAGCCTCCCTGAGAATGGGTGACACGACAGGAGTCAGAGCTGGACATTGGAGAAAACACACCTCTGAGAGCATAGCTTGAGCTAGATCCACCACTGGGGTTTTCATCTATATGAGTCACAAATTCTCTGCTTTAAATAAACTACTTTGAGATTTTCTGTCACTTGCAATCCAGAAGGAACTCCTACCTGGTAGATAAAACTTT